>NW_015090857.1:1417045-1435246 GCF_001431845.1 Calidris pugnax | reverse complement strand
GTCAAGTGAGCCTTGAGGTTCATAAGGGAGAAGCCTTTTCTTTGCACTTTTTCCTCCCTTTCATAAGTGATTGTAACAACTTTTTTTTTGGCTGTGTGGGTTTTTCTTTCTTGTGCTTCGCTTGCTTTGGAAGATGATGTGAAGAATAGTATCTCTTCTGCCCAGAGATAGTAGGCAGCTCCAAAAAGGATTTACAGTCAGCCTGCCAAGTGACTGGAGAAAAAGAGCATTTTAACTGCAGTGTATATCCAGCTATTTCTGGCGTCTTTGTGGGCTCCTGATCTCTGATCCCAGCTGTTGGAGTTTGTGTTCCTGGAATTGGGAAAGTCAGCAACGTTGCTGTTCAAATAAGGTGTAAGTGTCAGAGGTTTGAAAACAAATTTTAGAAATTGTGCCATTCCCTTAGAATACCTAACTTGGGTGGTTTAAAATGCCCCAAGTCGCACAGCGATTAAATGAGATGCCCATATTGGAATGTTCTTTGCTGGTAGACATAATAAATGTGTGCTAATAAACAGGATGGCTTTAAGGGAAGGGCTTCTGTTGATGTGACCGTAGGAGACCTAGTTGATTGCGAATGCTCTAAGACCTCATTAGAGACCATCTCCCAAAATAGCAATAGCCTGTAGCAGGAGAGTGAATACATAATGTGACTCATCGACTTGTTTATTTTTTAACCTGCAGTTTACTGAGACTCTGTTTAAAACAAATGAAAAAAAAAAAAAAATCACCTTAGGCACACCAGTGCCTACTAGAGAGTTCAAAACTGGGCTGTCGTGGTGGAGCTGGAAACCAGGAGCGTTGTTTAGAAAGAGAAAGGTGGTGAAGTTTTGGCTGGGTTTGTCTATTGGGATGAGTTAGCAGATTAAACTAAGCGTATCGACTGGTTTTGTTTTTTTTTTTCTTCTGAAAGACTTAACAATATCTGCTGAATTACGCTGCTCGGTTGAGTTTATAGCACTCCACTGTTCAAATGGTGTATTCAGGCAATAAAATACAGCTCAGATCACATGTAGGCAGAGACACGCTTTAGCACTTCTTCCTGTAATTAAATCCTTGATATATTTTGTAGAAAGGGAGTACTGTCTTGTTCTAAAAAAAAAAAAAATAAAAAATATATAACTGAGTGTTACAAGAAAGCAAATGCAGTAGACACTAACAGTAGCTTCTGCACCTACTATTTCTTGTTACTGCTTTAATATAAAATAGAAGCAGTCTGCCTTTGGATTTTGGGGAGAAAGGGAAGAAGGTAGCTGAAAAATAACGCTGTCTCAAGTTACTGTCTTAAACTACTACTGTAATGCATTTTTTATCTTGATTTTCAGATCATAACAAGTGTATTTCTTCAAATCCAACCTATGATGTTGCCGTAAGAGAAATGTAGGAGGGGACTGTTAACTTTTCTTATTAGAAGCGATGTGTAATTTATGTTTTGTTTGTGCATTTAAGGTTCAGATAGTGAAGAGGATGAAGATATCAAACTAACAATGAAGAGGAGCTTAGAAGAAACAAAGAAACAGGAAGGTCTGTTAATTTTTTACTTTTCTCTGTTCCGGAGTGCTATTAATTGTGGAAGATACAGAAATTAAACTTACAATCAGCTTTATGGCAAGTGATGTCTTAAGAATACTCTCTAAAATATGCCAGGCAAATATTGAGTAGTTAAGAAGAAGATGATGAGTTATAAATTAAAAAATAATGTCCTAACCTCAATAGTATGCCAGCAGACTCAAAATCTATTTTAGCGGCGCACCACAGGGTATTGTGCAATTAAAGACTAAAGAGCTCACTTTGTACCAGTTTAATATCACAGAATTGTAGGGGTTGGAAGAGGCCTTCAGAGGTCACCTAGTCCAACCCCCTGCCAAAGCAGGGTCACCCAGAGCAGGCTGGCCAGGAGCACATCCAGGCAGGGTTTGAATATCTCCAGAGAAGGAGACTCCACAGCCTCTCTGGGCAGCCTGACTGTGTTGACTCAGAGTAGAACTACTCAATAGCCAAACTCCTGAATAAATAGTCCAAAATAGGGTATTATATCTCAACAAAGCACTCTGGTCTCCTAAAAGAGCTGTAGATTTATGCACAAGTTTTAATCCACAGTACAGCTGTCAGCTCCCATCATATTTTACCTTATTTGAAATTGTTTTCATCCTTTTGCTGTTGTGCTTAGTGGGGGTGTTCATACAATGCAATCAATCATTCTGGGGGACAAACTACAGCAAACTTTGAAAATAATTCTTGATTCTTGCAGGTGCTTAGTGGCTGATTTGACAACATAATTTAATGCAAGCAGTTGTCTGCAAATGGCTTTCGGCTTTATTTTTGCTGTCAAAAATTCTTTTTTACTTCTGTGATGGTGTAATGTTTTCTTTTCAGTTATTAACTTGTCTCTTTCATCAGTAGTATCAGATGTTGTGAGAAAGTCCAGGTGAATGAGTACGACTCTGCTGACATGAGAGAGCATTCATTGATACTATTTCTGTTCCAAATCTAGGCCTTGCGTAAAACACCCCAACAATAATTAAATTTTTAAAATCTGTTATGTTAATATATATAACTATTCTGTTTCCTTTGCTGTAAGAACAGGTAGCTTTTGTTACAGGATGTGCTTGTGTCCTCCTAGAGCAGAAGATAAGCAATTCAAGAATGACAATGTGTCTGAAAGCTACTTTAATTTTTTCAACTATACCATTGGTGTTAATATTTACTATACTTATAAACCTTGTCTAACTTAGGATAGTTAATTCACTAACACCAAACAATTAGTGCCAAAAACAATCTCAATCTAATGTGGAATCAGAGTTTCTTTTTTGAGTATTATAAAAGGTGTTTCAGAGAGGTTGTTAATGAGTCGGGTGAGTGCAATGCAGATTTTGACCCCACCATCAAAAAAGTTACAGCCCTGATCTAGACTATTCTTACGGTTGATACAATTATGTTTTTTTTCTACTTACATCTGGCCTTCTTAGTAAGAGGGACAACAGTGGTGCCAAGTTAGAATGTAGATACAGGAATATCTATTGATAAGGAACTGGATTGAAAATACTAACATGTCTCTGCTTGTTTTGCGTGGCTGTCTTTTTTTTGTTTGTTTTCATACTTAATTTTTCTCAGTGCATACAGATGGGTTCTAATCTTGGTATTATTCTGACCAGTAAATACATAGTTGTGTAATACTCTGAAACGAATCGTTGGGCTGCCCCTAGTTAATGAAGTGGGAGGTTGTAGAGGTTGTTCCTATATTTTGAAGTTTTGAAAAGATTGCATCGGAGAGAAGGGGGGAAATCATTCTTTTTCTCTACCTTTATCTTGCAGTCTGTTGATATTGCCCACAGAAGTAACTTGTTGCTTTATGTTGGAATCAGAGTTTCTTTTTTGAGTATTATAAAAGGTGTTTCAGAGAGGTTGTTAATGAGTCAGGTGAGTGCAATGCAGATTTTGACCCCACCATCAAAAAAGTTACAGCCCTGATCTAGACTATTCTTACGGTTGATACAATTATGTTTTTTTTCTACTTACATCTGGCCTTCTTAGTAAGAGGGACAACAGTGGTGCCAAGTTAGAATGTAGATGTAGGAATATCTATTGATAAGGAGCTGGATTGAAAATACTAAAATGTCTCTGCTTGTTTTGTGTGGCTGTCTTTTTTGTTTGTTTGTTTGTTTTCATACTTAATTTTTCTCAGTGCATACAGATGGGTTCTAATCTTGGTATTATTCTGACCAGTAAATACGTAGTTGTGTAATACTCTGAAACGAATCGTTGGGCTGCCCCTAGTTAATGAAGTGGGAGGTTGTAGAGGTTGTTCCTATATTTTGAAGTTTTGAAAAGATTGCATCGGAGAGAAGGGGGAAATCATTCTTTTTCTCTACCTTTATCTATCTATCTATCTACTAGTTTGTTGATATTGCTCACAGAAAAAAGATTGCATCGGAGAGAAGGGGGGAAATCATTCTTTTTCTCTACCTTTATCTTGCAGTCTGTTGATATTGCCCACAGAAGTAACTTGTTGCTTTATGTAGTAATATTAATGTACAGAATCATAGACGGGTTAGAGTTGGAAGGGACCATAAAGATCATGGAGTTCCAACCCCCCTGCCCTGGGCAGGAACACCAGCCTTTGACCAGGTTGCTCAAAGGCCCATCCAGCCTGGCCTTGAACACTTCCAAGGAAACGTTTATGACGAGTTATCAACCATAGTTTGAGATTATAATTGGGTTTTTTGTGTTTATACAGAGGAAGATGCAGAATTGGAAGAAGCTATCAAGAGAAGCCTAGAGGAAATGTAAATGAAATTTCTTCAGTACACTAACACCGCGTCGTCAGAGCTGCTCACAAAAATGGAGGCTTGTTCATCTATTCACAAAGGTTCAGAAATACCACTTCAAAAACATATCTGTATCTTGAATTGTTAGATTTATAATCTGCTGTCCACTGTCATGCTGCTGAACAGCTGGAGTTTATGGATATCCGCTGCAATATATTGTTAATTATAAAAACAATTTTTTAAGCGTTTGCATATTCTGTTTCTAATGGGTGATGACTAAGTCTTTCCAGTATATAACTGTATAAGTTGTTGCCTGGTTAGTAGGCTGGTCTTACTAGGTATTTTGGGGTTCTAAGTTGTTGAGTTGTTGTTCGTCGTCTTTTTCATCCAGCCTGGCCTTGAACACTTCCAAGGAAACGTTTATGACGAGTTATCAACCATAGTTTGAGATTATAATTGGGTTTTTTGTGTTTATACAGAGGAAGATGCAGAATTGGAAGAAGCTATCAAGAGAAGCCTAGAGGAAATGTAAATGAAATTTCTTCAGTACACTAACACCGCGTCGTCAGAGCTGCTCACAAAAATGGAGGCTTGTTCATCTATTCACAAAGGTTCAGAAATACCACTTCAAAAACATATCTGTATCTTGAATTGTTAGATTTATAATCTGCTGTCCACTGTCATGCTGCTGAACAGCTGGAGTTTATGGATATCCGCTGCAATATATTGTTAATTATAAAAACAATTTTTTAAGCGTTTGCATATTCTGTTTCTAATGGGTGATGACTAAGTCTTTCCAGTATATAACTGTATAAGTTGTTGCCTGGTTAGTAGGCTGGTCTTACTAGGTATTTTGGGGTTCTAAGTTGTTGAGTTGTTGTTCATGGTCTTTTTTTTTATTTTTTCAATTGGTATTTAATTTTTCTGTCACAAAATGTCATTGTCTTTATTTACTTTTTCATGTGGTCTTTGCAACAGATAAAAATAGTAAACTCCAATTGTCTCAGATCTGCCTAGCTAATCTTGTTAAAAAGAGATGCTTAGCTCCCAGGTTTGTAAGGTGAACATCTGGCCTGACTCTTGCCTGTGGCCAGTCTCACCTCATAGACCATAATTTTGTCTATGTCCTGTATGTTAGAAATGTCAGAATCAGGACTGCGGGCTGTACAGATAGTTTGTTAGCTTTATTTTTATAAATGTGTGTGGGGTTTTTTTCAATACTAGCGTGGTAGTGTTGGATTTATTAGCTTAAAGTTTAATGGGTTCAGTTCTTCTCCTTGATCTGAGGCTGGAACAACTTTTTAATGGAAGAGAAGCTAAATAAACATTCTAGTTCCTGTTTGGAATAGGTGTGGAGAATTTAAGCTGTATTATTCCTATATCCTATCATCTTTGCTCCCTTCTGTTCATGAAGAGGTGGCCTTGGATAAATGAATGTAAATGTGTTAATTATTTTTTTACTGTCCTTATTTTTAAGGTGAAGGATTATTTCTGTGTTTAAAATTGTTCTCTGTGCCACCTTTCTCAGTTCCTTTGTTTAAAAATACCTATGCAAGCTGTCCAGCTCTACCAGCCTGTTACACTTCAGTTAATGATTGCTGTCAGTCAGTAAGAAATCTCCATGTAATAAAATGCCAGCTTGTTTTTTTTTTTTTTTTAATAATTATCCATTAGTCTGTGAGTTTGTCTCTAACTGCTGTAGATCTAAATATTTATTATGCAAAAAAAATACTTTTTGTGGAGAGTAAGACATGAAAAAAGCAAGATTTTTCTCACTCTTGATTCCAAAGAGTCAGAATAACTGCAGCCGCGTGTCACCGTGGTTGGAAGGGCTGGGAAACTGGCACTCGTTTATTTCCAGTCGTGATTCTGATATAATTGTCATCTCTGAAACAAATGGGAAGTAATAAAGAATCTAATGAGTTATCTCAGTGCTCGTTAGCAATCATACAACTTGAAGAAACTGTTCAAACACCAGAAAACAGTCTGAATGCTTCCAGGGCGTTTGACACCTGAGTGTCATGGAGTGAATGAGACCTCTTCATGTTTTTTGAGCTTGTGCTTTCCTGCTGCTTTCCTGCTGCAGATCTGGGATTAATTGCACTCCTGTTCAGAGCTGGGTGTGGAGCTCTTAGTGCTGCTGTGACCTATTCTGGAAGATTTTTGAATTGCCTTTAGCTACTGACTCAAGCTGAATCAGTTCCACAATTTTTCACACCAAGTTCTTCTAATAAAGGGTGGAATGAGGCAGAAAACAATTTTCATCCTCAAAAACATAGAGGCTTTTGAGCAGGTGGGTTTTTTTTTTTTCAGTGCAGACCCTAAAGTTGCAAATTTCACATGAAAAGATGTTTCAGTTTGAGAGAAAGTTCTTTGCTCAGTTGAACAAATGTTTAAAACCTGGGTAGCTGGTCTTCTCGAGAGTCTGCTCCATTAGATTTTGATCATGTGCTTTATTCCTCATAACACTTTATCCTGTGATAAATGTGAAGTTTGCTTGTACCTGATGGGCTATGACTTAATTGGTTGCATTAAAAAAAAAAAAGCCATGTGTGCACATGCATTCTCTGTACTTGGAGCTCCAGTTATTAAACACATCACATCGTCCTCCTCATCTGCTTACCAAAGCATTTGTCCTCATCTTCTCTGGTCTCTTTGAGGTTCTCTTAACTCTCTGAAATTTTTCTTTGCAAATTTTTCTGCCGTCACAGGCTTGTGATGCTTCTGTTGCCAGAAGAGCAGAGAAAATTGGATTCTTAAACCGCTGCGTGCACAGACATGTGACTCGTTACCAACATCTCCAGGTGCTGCACCTTGTTCTTCAGCTGGAAAAGGTGTCTTGTAAATGGCTGTGTTTCAGAATTTAATGTTTCTGGCTGGGGAGTCTTGTTGAACTGGCTGAAATTCTTGAGGTTTGCCCTGCATATGCTGAGAGATCTGTCTGCGTTTACAAGCACAGCCCATCTGTTAAAAGGAGCTTGCCCAGCGTCCTTTACCTTTGTAGTAAAAGTGATTCGTCCTGCCCTTTTTCAGAGAAATTGCTTTTGTGGTGGTGTTTGAGCTCACCCTTCGTTAACCTAAAGTAACCATGTGGTGATTTTTTCTTATTTCTCTTTAGATTACTTTTTTCTCCTCATTATTCTTCACCTTTTTACCACCAGCTGTTTGTTTTCCTGCTCTTAATTTCTCTATGGTGCGTGCGTGAGTTTCACAAAACTGAAATGGTGACAAGTCGAGATTGGTACAAGGTCCTTATCTCTTTGGTGCTTTGTCTGCCATGTTCTTTCACATCAAACAAAAATCCCTCTTTTGGTCATATTCAGAGACAAGATGAGGTGCCAAATAAGTCAGTGCAACTGTTGGGGAAGTCACTGGAGCACTAGAGCATCATGCGCGCCTGGTTGCTTCTGGAGTTTAATCATATTAAAAATAAAAAAAAAAAATTAGCTTTTTCTAAGTGACTTGCTTTGTACATGTTTTTGGGTGGTGGGTTAATTGTCTTAGCTCTTCAAGACACACAGAAGTGACCACTGCTGTTCCTAGAACAGTCACAGAATGCAAACCTTCACCCAATCTTTACCAAATATGGTGAGGTTTATGGAGGTATGAAGTTGCGCCGTTTTCTTTCTTAAAAGGAAAGCGTTCCGTCATCTGCCCGTGCTGTCCTAGCAGTGTTTACAGGGACTGCTGTAAATTGGAAGGAGGTGAGGATGGATGACGAACTGTTTCAAAATTAATTTGGAAAAAATTGGCTGACATTAGCACAAAGATACTTTCTGGCAATTCTTTCCAGCTAAGTAGCTTTATTAACGTCTTCATCTGCATATTTCTTTGACGCTTCTAAACCTCCTCAAGTTTCCCCTAGAAATTCTTAATTCAAGTGGCTTAGAGCTCAGTTGTAATAATTTGGGTCAAATAATGTGATCTGAGATATAAAGGTGGATGTAAACAAGTCACAAAACTTGTGGCAAGTACAGGCAAAGCATGCACATGGACAGCAAAGCTCTGCAGCATGGAAATCTGATGGAAAGTTCTCTTTGTAAATCTGGGTGAGTTTACTTTCACTGACTACAGTATCCTAATTTTCAGGAGACTGCTGTAAATTGGAAGGAGGTGAGGATGGATGACGAACTGTTTCAAAATTAATTTGGAAAAAATTGGCTGACATTAGCACAAAGATACTTTCTGGCAATTCTTTCCAGCTAAGTAGCTTTATTAACGTCTTCGTCTGCATATTTCTTTGACGCTTCTAAACCTCCTCAAGTTTCCCCTAGAAATTCTTAATTCAAGTGGCTTAGAGCTCAGTTGTAATAATTTGGGTCAAATAATGTGATCTGAGAGATTATAAAGGTGGATGTAAACAAGTCACAAAACTTGTGGCAAGTACAGGCAAAGCATGCACTTGGACAGCAAAGCTCTGCAGCATGGAAATCTGATGGAAAGTTCTCTTTGTAAATCTGTGCGAGTTTACTTTCACTGAGTACAGTATCCTAATTTTCGGGAGTCCTTCTGGTTGCTGGCTTTTTTTTTTTTTTTTGGCTCAGAGCTTCATCTAACAATCAGCCAAGAACAGAATTCACTGCCTCTTTTACTGGGTGACTTTCCTCTCTGTGAAAAATGAACTGCTGCATGCCCCGAAATGGTCACGCTGGCTTTGGGATTGCTTCTGAGAGAGAGGTCTTCATTCAGGCTTGGGACCTCGGGGCTCACCACGCTACTGTGAAGGTAGGTAGGCATTTTGATTGTAAACACACCCTAGAAAACCCTCCTTGGCCTGTCTTTGCTGCTGTTAGTGGTGCTGGGCAGACTGCAAGCTGGCTGTGGTGGGCTGGCCCGAGCTGTGGTTGCATCCTTCTGGTGTGTATGGAAACTGTTGTGTTTCCCTAACACCTGCCTTATAAAGAAGGTTCTTCAGATGGAAGTTCCTGCAGGTGAAGGGAGGAAAATAATCTGGCACGGCGTTTTCTTGGGTGTGGACTTTCCCTTTGATCCTATTCCATGACAGCTCATGTGTCAGCGGTAGGGTATGCGACAAGGTATAAATTGAGGGTTGGAATAAGGCATAGCTGGAACTCCAGTGCCATTTAGCAGCGTGGCTATTGGTGTTGCTTTTAGTGTAGATCATCTCCCTGGCTCTAGGACTTCTACAGATCAGCTGCCCGAGACCTAGGAAAGTTGCTTTTTCTGCTGCCTCAAGGGACCTTGTGTGTGTGTGAATAAGACTCGTCTGTGCCTTGCTCTGGTTTGCAATTTGTACCCATTTTTTGTGATGCTGTAGTTGAAACAAGAGACACTTCTACAGATCAGCTGCCCGAGACCTAGGAAAGTTGCTTTTTCTGCTGCCTCAAGGGACCTTGTGTGTGTGTGAATGAGACTCATCTGTGCCTTGCTCTGGTTTGCAATTGGTACCCATTTTTTGCGACGCTGTAGTTGAAACAAGAGACAGGCAGTGGCTTCACAGCTGAGGCAGCAGAGCAGAAGCCATGAGATGCTCACCTTCTCCTCGTGTTCTCCCTTGGTGCCCAGAGCAAGGCTCTGCAGTCCATCACATGAACACAACTGTGGAGAAGATGGAGTGGATCATCTCAAAGGTCCCTTCCAACCATGAAGATTCTATGAAGATGAGGAAAGGGGGGACGTTGGGGTGGCAGCACCAGCAGTCTTGGCCAGGCCGTCACCGTTCTTCACCACAGACCTCAAGGTGGAGGATGAAATCTGTGCTTTGTTTCCTCCTCCTGTTGCCTTGTGGCCCCAAAGGACCCAATTCCTGCCTTTTGTCTTCCCAAACTTCTCCCAATTCAGCTGTGAGTCACTTCCCTTCCTCCTGGGACAGACTCCTATCTTTCCAGCTGTCTATTACCTGGGAAAAGGGGTGACAAGTGCCCCTTTGCATCCCTCGGCAAGAAATAGAGGGGGTAAGGCAATCTACCCTTCCAGAGAGCAGGAAAAGCAGTTTTCATGGCCCTTCCAAGTTTCTAAATGGGAAAATATCCCAGGTTGCACAGGCAGTAATGTTGAGGCTTGTCCCCAAAGACCATTTTGGCTTATAAACCTGTGTTTTGGTTCCAGGGCTTGTGCTACTCTCACTTCTAGGGTAAAATGCCATTTTGCTCTTAAAGAGGGTAAGTCATATGGGACATTTGGACCCAACTACAGCTCTTCTGTGTCTGTGGTTCATTGCAGCTTCTACCCACATGGAATTAAACACCTGTGAAAGGAAAAAGAAAAATGTTCAATAGCTGTTCGGCTATTTCGATTTCTCCTTTTTAAACCAAATCTGATTAATGCTTAATAAATTGGCTTGGGAAGAATAGGAGGATCCAAGGAAAAAAGTGCTTGCAAGCTGTGTGCCGTGGCTACAAAGGGTTTCTGTTTGGGGTGGGAAGCGGTTTTTAATTATCAAAGACTGTAGGGAGATGGATGGAACAATTGTTCAAATGCAGTTATTTCCATGAGCTCACAGGCAATGAGCCTTACTTATCCGTAAGTACATAAAACAAAGAAAACTTGGGCAATTAATTTAACGAGAGCGCTTGGGACATGATATCATCCTGAATGGCTGAGCCTGAGAAAACAGCTATTTTGAATCACAGCGGGAGAAGCGTACAAAGCAGTATCCCTGTGCAACAAAATCCCTCTTAGTTGGGTGCCAAAAAGTCGGTCTCTTAGAGCCGTGGGGTATTTGCCCAAACCTGGACTTTTGGGGTAAGCGAATTCCTTTTTCAATACTCACAGTAGTGGCAAGTGAAGCCCGTGTGTGACTTGAATTGCTGGAACTGAGGCTCCCAGCAGGAACCTGAAGTAGAAGAGACTCTGGGTGTTGTTTGCCAAGTTGGAAGGGTGGGTGAGAGAGAAGGTACCTCAGAACAAGTCATTACTAGATGTAGATAGATCCACTACCTTGGCTACCATGAAACAGATATGTTTTTTCTTTCTTTCTGGCTTAAAAAGAGAACACTAAGTGCTTTTCTTTCCAGTCAGCATGGATAGCTTACTGACAAGGATGGTGAGTAGAGTGGCTTCTTTTCTGCAGGTAGTCAGGGGCCTCTTACAGCTGGCTTCAGGAAGATGTGTGATCATTGGTAATATCCCAAGTATCTTGGTTTTAGGATTCAGGTTCTGTACTGCTTGCAGTAAGGGCTGTCTCTGGTTTACTTTTCTCCAACTCAACCAGGCTTCTGGATTTTTAAAGCATTTCTTCTTGTCTTCCTCCCATTTCTTGCGTTTTCAGATGTTTCAGCTTTGTAGCTCGCTTTATTTTTATATAAAACTATTCATAACAGTGGGATGGTGGTGGGGCCTTCTTGCTTTCTTTAACGAAAGGGCAAACTGCTGAACCAGCCACACAGAACAGTTCTGGAAGGCAAATCCTCGTATTACCTGCTACCATCTCACATGGAGTTAATATAGATATTGAAAAACTCATTACTCCTTCCTCAGCATCTGATTTACACAGAATCATGGAATGGCAGGGCTTTGATCTAAATATTTATTATGCAAAAAAAATACTTTTTGTGGAGAGTAAGACATGAAAAAAGCAAGATTTTTCTCACTCTTGATTCCAAAGAGTCAGAATAACTGCAGCCGCGTGTCACCGTGGTTGGAAGGGCTGGGAAACTGGCACTCGTTTATTTCCAGTCGTGATTCTGATATAATTGTCATCTCTGAAACAAATGGGAAGTAATAAAGAATCTAATGAGTTATCTCAGTGCTCGTTAGCAATCATACAACTTGAAGAAACTGTTCAAACACCAGAAAACAGTCTGAATGCTTCCAGGGCGTTTGACACCTGAGTGTCATGGAGTGAATGAGACCTCTTCATGTTTTTTGAGCTTGTGCTTTCCTGCTGCTTTCCTGCTGCAGATCTGGGATTAATTGCACTCCTGTTCAGAGCTGGGTGTGGAGCTCTTAGTGCTGCTGTGACCTATTCTGGAAGATTTTTGAATTGCCTTTAGCTACTGACTCAAGCTGAATCAGTTCCACAATTTTTCACACCAAGTTCTTCTAATAAAGGGTGGAATGAGGCAGAAAACAATTTTCATCCTCAAAAACATAGAGGCTTTTGAGCAGGTGGGTTTTTTTTTTTTCAGTGCAGACCCTAAAGTTGCAAATTTCACATGAAAAGATGTTTCAGTTTGAGAGAAAGTTCTTTGCTCAGTTGAACAAATGTTTAAAACCTGGGTAGCTGGTCTTCTCGAGAGTCTGCTCCATTAGATTTTGATCATGTGCTTTATTCCTCATAACACTTTATCCTGTGATAAATGTGAAGTTTGCTTGTACCTGATGGGCTATGACTTAATTGGTTGCATTAAAAAAAAAAAGAGCCATGTGTGCACATGCATTCTCTGTACTTGGAGCTCCAGTTATTAAACACATCACATCGTCCTCCTCATCTGCTTACCAAAGCATTCGTCCTCATCTTCTCTGGTCTCTTTGAGGTTCTCTTAACTCTCTGAAATTTTTCTTTGCAAATTTTTCTGCCGTCACAGGCTTGTGATGCTTCTGTTGCCAGAAGAGCAGAGAAAATTGGATTCTTAAACCGCTGCGTGCACAGACATGTGACTCGTTACCAACATCTCCAGGTGCTGCACCTTGTTCTTCAGCTGGAAAAGGTGTCTTGTAAATGGCTGTGTTTCAGAATTTAATGTTTCTGGCTGGGGAGTCTTGTTGAACTGGCTGAAATTCTTGAGGTTTGCCCTGCATATGCTGAGAGATTTGTCTGCGTTTACAAGCACAGCCCATCTGTTAAAAGGAGCTTGCCCAGCGTCCTTTACCTTTGTAGTAAAAGTGATTCGTCCTGCCCTTTTTCAGAGAAATTGCTTTTGTGGTGGTGTTTGAGCTCACCCTTCGTTAACCTAAAGTAACCATGTGGTGATTTTTCTTATTTCTCTTTAGATTACTTTTTTCTCCTCATTATTCTTCACCTTTTTACCACCAGCTGTTTGTTTTCCTGCTCTTAATTTCTCTATGGTGCGTGCGTGAGTTTCACAAAACTGAAATGGTGACAAGTCGAGATTGGTACAAGGTCCTTATCTCTTTGGTGCTTTGTCTGCCATGTTCTTTCACATCAAACAAAAATCCCTCTTTTGGTCATATTCAGAGACAAGATGAGGTGCCAAATAAGTCAGTGCAACTGTTGGGGAAGTCACTGGAGCACTAGAGCATCATGCGCGCCTGGTTGCTTCTGGAGTTTAATCATATTAAAAATAAAAAAAAAAAATTAGCTTTTTCTAAGTGACTTGCTTTGTACATGTTTTTGGGTGGTGGGTTAATTGTCTTAGCTCTTCAAGACACACAGAAGTGACCACTGCTGTTCCTAGAACAGTCACAGAATGCAAACCTTCACCCAATCTTTACCAAATATGGTGAGGTTTATGGAGGTATGAAGTTGCGCCGTTTTCTTTCTTAAAAGGAAAGCGTTCCGTCATCTGCCCGTGCTGTCCTAGCAGTGTTTACAGGGACTGCTGTAAATTGGAAGGAGGTGAGGATGGATGACGAACTGTTTCAAAATTAATTTGGAAAAAATTGGCTGACATTAGCACAAAGATACTTTCTGGCAATTCTTTCCAGCTAAGTAGCTTTATTAACGTCTTCATCTGCATATTTCTTTGACGCTTCTAAACCTCCTCAAGTTTCCCCTAGAAATTCTTAATTCAAGTGGCTTAGAGCTCAGTTGTAATAATTTGGGTCAAATAATGTGATCTGAGATATAAAGGTGGATGTAAACAAGTCACAAAACTTGTGGCAAGTACAGGCAAAGCATGCACATGGACAGCAAAGCTCTGCAGCATGGAAATCTGATGGAAAGTTCTCTTTGTAAATCTGGGTGAGTTTACTTTCACTGACTACAGTATCCTAATTTTCAGGAGTCCTTTTGGTTGTTGGCTTTTTTTTTTTTTGGCTCAGAGCTTCATCTAACAATCAGCCAAGAACAGAATTCACTGCCTCTTTTACTGGGTGACCTTCCTCTCTGTGAAAAATGAACTGCTGCATGCCCTGAAATGGTCACGCCGGCTTTGGGATCGCTTCTGAGAGAGAGGTCTTCATTCAGGCTTGGGACCTCGGGGCTCACCACGCTACTGTGAAGGTAGGTAGGCATTTTGATTGTAAACACACCCTAGAAAACCCTCCTTGGCCTGTCTTTGCTGCTGTTAGTGGTGCTGGGCAGACTGCAAGCTGGCTGTGGTGGGCTGGCCCGAGCTGTGGTTGCATCCTTCTGGTGTGTATGGAAACTGTTGTGTTTCCCTAACACCTGCCTTATAAAGAAGGTTCTTCAGATGGAAGTTCCTGCAGGTGAAGGGAGGAAAACAATCTGGTTTTCTTGGGTGTGGACTTTCCCTTTGATCCTATTCCATGACAGCTCATGTGTCAGCGGTAGGGTATGAGACAAGCTATAAATTGGGGTTTGGAATAAGGCATAGCTGGAACTCCAGTGCCATTTAGCAGTGTGGCTATTGGTATTGCTGTTAGTGTAGATCATCTCCCTGGCTCTAGGACTTCTACAGATCAGCTGCCCGAGACCTAGGAAAGTTGCTTTTTCTGCTGCCTCAAGGGACCTTGTGTGTGTGTGAATGAGACTCATCTGTGCCTTGCTCTGGTTTGCAATTGGTACCCATTTTTTGCGACGCTGTAGTTGAAACAAGAGACAGGCAGTGGCTTCACAGCTGAGGCAGCAGAGCAGAAGCCATGAGATGCTCACCTTCTCCTCGTGTTCTCCCTTGGTGCCCAGAGCAAGGCTCTGCAGTCCATCACATGAACACAACTGTGGAGAAGATGGAGTGGATCATCTCAAAGGTCCCTTCCAACCATGAAGATTCTATGAAGATGAGGAAAGGGGGGACGTTGGGGTGGCAGCACCAGCAGTCTTGGCCAGGCCGTCACCGTTCTTCACCACAGACCTCAAGGTGGAGGATGAAATCTGTGCTTTGTTTCCTCCTCCTGTTGCCTTGTGGCCCCAAAGGACCCAATTCCTGCCTTTTGTCTTCCCAAACTTCTCCCAATTCAGCTGTGAGTCACTTCCCTTCCTCCTGGGACAGACTCCTATCTTTCCAGCTGTCTATTACCTGGGAAAAGGGGTGACAAGTGCCCCTTTGCATCCCTCGGCAAGAAATAGAGGGGGTAAGGCAATCTACCCTTCCAGAGAGCAGGAAAAGCAGTTTTCATGGCCCTTCCAAGTTTCTAAATGGGAAAATATCCCAGGTTGCACAGGCAGTAATGTTGAGGCTTGTCCCCAAAGACCATTTTGGCTTATAAACCTGTGTTTTGGTTCCAGGGCTTGTGCTACTCTCACTTCTAGGGTAAAATGCCATTTTGCTCTTAAAGAGGGTAAGTCATATGGGACATTTGGACCCAACTACAGCTCTTCTGTGTCTGTGGTTCATTGCAGCTTCTACCCACATGGAATTAAACACCTGTGAAAGGAAAAAGAAAAATGTTCAATAGCTGTTCGGCTATTTCGATTTCTCCTTTTTAAACCAAATCTGATTAATGCTTAATAAATTGGCTTGGGAAGAATAGGAGGATCCAAGGAAAAAAGTGCTTGCAAGCTGTGTGCCGTGGCTACAAAGGGTTTCTGTTTGGGGTGGGAAGCGGTTTTTAATTATCAAAGACTGTAGGGAGATGGATGGAACAATTGTTCAAATGCAGTTATTTCCATGAGCTCACAGGCAATGAGCCTTACTTATCCGTAAGTACATAAAACAAAGAAAACTTGGGCAATTAATTTAACGAGAGCGCTTGGGACATGATATCATCCTGAATGGCTGAGCCTGAGAAAACAGCTATTTTGAATCACAGCGGGAGAAGCGTACAAAGCAGTATCCCTGTGCAACAAAATCCCTCTTAGTTGGGTGCCAAAAAGTCGGTCTCTTAGAGCCGTGGGGTATTTGCCCAAACCTGGACTTTTGGGGTAAGCGAATTCCTTTTTCAATACTCACAGTAGTGGCAAGTGAAGCCCGTGTGTGACTTGAATTGCTGGAACTGAGGCTCCCAGCAGGAACCTGAAGTAGAAGAGACTCTGGGTGTTGTTTGCCAAGTTGGAAGGGTGGGTGAGAGAGAAGGTACCTCAGAACAAGTCATTACTAGATGTAGATAGATCCACTACCTTGGCTACCATGAAACAGATATGTTTTTTCTTTCTTTCTGGCTTAAAAAGAGAACACTAAGTGCTTTTCTTTCCAGTCAGCATGGATAGCTTACTGACAAGGATGGTGAGTAGAGTGGCTTCTTTTCTGCAGGTAGTCAGGGGCCTCTTACAGCTGGCTTCAGGAAGATGTGTGATCATTGGTAATATCCCAAGTATCTTGGTTTTAGGATTCAGGTTCTGTACTGCTTGCAGTAAGGGCTGTCTCTGGTTTACTTTTCTCCAACTCAACCAGGCTTCTGGATTTTTAAAGCATTTCTTCTTGTCTTCCTCCCATTTCTTGCGTTTTCAGATGTTTCAGCTTTGTAGCTCGCTTTATTTTTATATAAAACTATTCATAACAGTGGGATGGTGGTGGGGCCTTCTTGCTTTCTTTAACGAAAGGGCAAACTGCTGAACCAGCCACACAGAACAGTTCTGGAAGGCAAATCCTCGTATTACCTGCTACCATCTCACATGGAGTTAATATAGATATTGAAAAACTCATTACTCCTTCCTCAGCATCTGATTTACACAGAATCATGGAATGGCAGGGCTTTAAAGGGACCTTTGGAGATCATCTAATCCAACGCCCCTGCCAAAGCAAGTTCACCTAGAGCAGGCGGGACAGGAACACATCCAGGTGGGTTTTGAGTGTCGCCAGAGAAGGAGACTCCACCACCTCTCTGGGCAGCCTGTTCTAGCACCCTCAAAGGAAAAGTGTTTTTCCTCATGTTGAGATGGAATTTCTCTGTTTCAGCTTGTGCCCATTGCCCCTTGTCCTGTCATCACTGAGAAGAGTCTGGCCCCATCCACTTGACTTTTTGGCCTTTCCCTGAAAACACCTATTTTCATACATTCACGGAACAGCAGGGGTTGGAAGGGACCTCTGGAGATCATCCAGTCCAAGCTAGGGCAGGTTCAACCACAGCAGTCTGGGCAGGAACACATCCAGGTGGGTCTTGGGTGTCTCCAGAGAAGGAGACTCCACAGCCTCGCTGGGCAGCCTGTTCTAGGACTTTGGCACTCTCAAAGAAGTTTATCCTCATGTTCAGATGGAATTTCTTGTGCCTGTTGCCCCTTTTCCTGCAGCCAGGCACCACTGAGAAGAATCTGACCCCATCCTCTTGACACCCACCATTTAGATATTTAGAAACATTGATGAGAGCCCCTCTCAGTCTTCTGTTCTCCGGGCTGAACAGACCCAGGTCTCAGCCATTCCTCACAAAAAAGGTGCTCCATTCCCTTGATCATCTTTGTAGCCTCTGATGGACTCTTTCCAGCAGTTCTGAACTGTTCTGGGGGCCCAGAACCAGACACAATACTCCAGATGTGGCCTCACTGGGCCAGAGTAGAGGGGGGGAGGATGACCTCCTTCCACCTTCTCCCCATGCTCTTTTCCATGCGGGGAAGACTGGTTGCCCTTTGTGGCCAACAAGGGCTGCCTCATGGGCCACCAGGACCACCATGGGTTTTTGGGGGGGACTGGGGACTGCACCAGGGGTCTCTCCGTGCCCTGGAAAGCTCTTGGGGAGCAGCAGAGGTGCCGTACGGCGCCTCTGCTGCTCCCCAAGAGCTTTCCAGGGCACGGAGAGACCCCGAGGTGACCCTATCAACCAAGAAACGCTTGTCCCCTGGGGGTTTAATCCCCCCCCGGGGTGTCACCCACCACCCCCCCACACACCACCGCCCCTTCCCTTACCCCGGGGGTTGGCGGCGGAGGAAGGCGGGGTGTCCGCAGGGCCGACGTGGGGGCGGGCCTCCTTCTTTGGCCATGAGCGAGGTGCCCGGCATTCGGCCGCCGCCTGCGGG
>NW_015090857.1:1412602-1416992 GCF_001431845.1 Calidris pugnax | reverse complement strand
GTTTTAAAGGGACCCTGGGATATCAGCTAATCCAACGCCCCTGCCAAAGGAAATTCACCTAGAGCAGGCTGGGCAGGAACACATCCAGGTGGGTTTTGAGTGTCGCCAGAGAAGGAGACTCCACCACCTCTCTGGGCAGCCTGTTCTAGCACCCTCAAAGGAAAAGTGTTTTTCCTCATGTTGAGATGGAATTTCTCTGTTTCAGCTTGTGCCCATTGCCCCTTGTCCTGTCATCACTGAGAAGAGTCTGGCCCCATCCACTTGACTTTTTGGCCTTTCCCTGAAAACACCTATTTTCATACATTCACGGAACAGCAGGGGTTGGAAGGGACCTCTGGAGATCATCCAGTCCAAGCTAGGGCAGGTTCAACCACAGCAGTCTGGGCAGGAACACATCCAGGTGGGTCTTGGGTGTCTCCAGAGAAGGAGACTCCACAGCCTCGCTGGGCAGCCTGTTCTAGGACTTTGGCACTCTCAAAGAAGTTTATCCTCATGTTCAGATGGAATTTCTTGTGCCTGTTGCCCCTTTTCCTGCAGCCAGGCACCACTGAGAAGAATCTGACCCCATCCTCTTGACACCCACCATTTAGATATTTAGAAACATTGATGAGAGCCCCTCTCAGTCTTCTGTTCTCCGGGCTGAACAGACCCAGGTCTCAGCCATTCCTCACAAAAAAGGTGCTCCATTCCCTTGATCATCTTTGTAGCCTCTGATGGACTCTTTCCAGCAGTTCTGAACTGTTCTGGGGGCCCAGAACCAGACACAATACTCCAGATGTGGCCTCACTGGGCCAGAGTAGAGGGGGGGAGGATGACCTCCTTCCACCTTCTCCCCATGCTCTTTTCCATGCGGGGAAGACTGGTTGCCCTTTGTGGCCAACAAGGGCTGCCTCATGGGCCACCAGGACCACCATGGGTTTTTGGGGGGGACTGGGGACTGCACCAGGGGTCTCTCCGTGCCCTGGAAAGCTCTTGGGGAGCAGCAGAGGCGCCGTACGGTGCCTCTGCTGCTCCCCAAGAGCTTTCCAGGGCACGGAGAGACCCCTGGTGCAGTCCCCAGTCCCCCCCAAAAACCCATGGTGGTCCTGGTGGCCCATGAGGCAGCCCTTGTTGGCCACAAAGGGCAACCAGTCTTCCCCGCATGGAAAAGAGCATGGGGAGAAGGTGGAAGGAGGTCATCCTCCCCCCCTCTACTCTGGCCCAGTGAGGCCACATCTGGAGTATTGTGTCTGGTTCTGGGCCCCCAGAACAGTTCAGAACTGCTGGAAAGAGTCCATCAGAGGCTACAAAGATGATCAAGGGAATGGAGCACCTTTTTTGTGAGGAATGGCTGAGACCTGGGTCTGTTCAGCCCGGAGAACAGAAGACTGAGAGGGGCTCTCATCAATGTTTCTAAATATCTAAATGGTGGGTGTCAAGAGGATGGGGTCAGATTCTTCTCAGTGGTGCCTGGCTGCAGGAAAAGGGGCAACAGGCACAAGAAATTCCATCTGAACATGAGGATAAACTTCTTTGAGAGTGCCAAAGTCCTAGAACAGGCTGCCCAGCGAGGCTGTGGAGTCTCCTTCTCTGGAGACACCCAAGACCCACCTGGATGTGTTCCTGCCCAGACTGCTGTGGTTGAACCTGCCCTAGCTTGGACTGGATGATCTCCAGAGGTCCCTTCCAACCCCTGCTGTTCTGTGAATGTATGAAAATAGGTGTTTTCAGGGAAAGGCCAAAAAGTCAAGTGGATGGGGCCAGACTCTTCTCAGTGATGACAGGACAAGGGGCAATGGGCACAAGCTGAAACAGAGAAATTCCATCTCAACATGAGGAAAAACACTTTTCCTTTGAGGGTGCTAGAACAGGCTGCCCAGAGAGGTGGTGGAGTCTCCTTCTCTGGCGACACTCAAAACCCACCTGGATGTGTTCCTGTCCCGCCTGCTCTAGGTGAACTTGCTTTGGCAGGGGCGTTGGATTAGATGATCTCCAAAGGTCCCTTTAAAGCCCTGCCATTCCATGATTCTGTGTAAATCAGATGCTGAGGAAGGAGTAATGAGTTTTTCAATATCTATATTAACTCCATGTGAGATGGTAGCAGGTAATACGAGGATTTGCCTTCCAGAACTGTTCTGTGTGGCTGGTTCAGCAGTTTGCCCTTTCGTTAAAGAAAGCAAGAAGGCCCCACCACCATCCCACTGTTATGAATAGTTTTATATAAAAATAAAGCGAGCTACAAAGCTGAAACATCTGAAAACGCAAGAAATGGGAGGAAGACAAGAAGAAATGCTTTAAAAATCCAGAAGCCTGGTTGAGTTGGAGAAAAGTAAACCAGAGACAGCCCTTACTGCAAGCAGTACAGAACCTGAATCCTAAAACCAAGATACTTGGGATATTACCAATGATCACACATCTTCCTGAAGCCAGCTGTAAGAGGCCCCTGACTACCTGCAGAAAAGAAGCCACTCTACTCACCATCCTTGTCAGTAAGCTATCCATGCTGACTGGAAAGAAAAGCACTTAGTGTTCTCTTTTTAAGCCAGAAAGAAAGAAAAAACATATCTGTTTCATGGTAGCCAAGGTAGTGGATCTATCTACATCTAGTAATGACTTGTTCTGAGGTACCTTCTCTCTCACCCACCCTTCCAACTTGGCAAACAACACCCAGAGTCTCTTCTACTTCAGGTTCCTGCTGGGAGCCTCGGTTCCAGCAATTCAAGTCACACACGGGCTTCACTTGCCACTACTGTGAGTATTGAAAAAGGAATTCGCTTACCCCAAAAGTCCAGGTTTGGGCAAATACCCCACGGCTCTAAGAGACCGACTTTTTGGCACCCAACTAAGAGGGATTTTGTTGCACAGGGATACTGCTTTGTACGCTTCTCCCGCTGTGATTCAAAATAGCTGTTTTCTCAGGCTCAGCCATTCAGGATGATATCATGTCCCAAGCGCTCTCGTTAAATTAATTGCCCAAGTTTTCTTTGTTTTATGTACTTACGGATAAGTAAGGCTCATTGCCTGTGAGCTCATGGAAATAACTGCATTTGAACAATTGTTCCATCCATCTCCCTACAGTCTTTGATAATTAAAAACCGCTTCCCACCCCAAACAGAAACCCTTTGTAGCCACGGCACACAGCTTGCAAGCACTTTTTTCCTTGGATCCTCCTATTCTTCCCAAGCCAATTTATTAAGCATTAATCAGATTTGGTTTAAAAAGGAGAAATCGAAATAGCCGAACAGCTATTGAACATTTTTCTTTTTCCTTTCACAGGTGTTTAATTCCATGTGGGTAGAAGCTGCAATGAACCACAGACACAGAAGAGCTGTAGTTGGGTCCAAATGTCCCATATGACTTACCCTCTTTAAGAGCAAAATGGCATTTTACCCTAGAAGTGAGAGTAGCACAAGCCCTGGAACCAAAACACAGGTTTATAAGCCAAAATGGTCTTTGGGGACAAGCCTCAACATTACTGCCTGTGCAACCTGGGATATTTTCCCATTTAGAAACTTGGAAGGGCCATGAAAACTGCTTCCAAGAGCTTTCCAGGGCACGGAGAGACCCCGAGGTGACCCTATCAACCAAGAAACGCTTGTCCCCTGGGGGTTTAATCCCCCCCCGGGGTGTCACCCACCACCCCCCCACACACCACCGCCCCTTCCCTTACCCCGGGGGTTGGCGGCGGAGGAAGGCGGGGTGTCCGCAGGGCCGACGTGGGGGCGGGCCTCCTTCTTTGGCCATGAGCGAGGTGCCCGGCATTCGGCCGCCGCCTGCGGGACGCGGGAAAGGGGAGCGGCCGCAGCCGCAGCGAGGATCCGCCGCCGGCAAGCGGGCGGGTGCTATGGCCCAGGCCAAGATCAGCGCCAAGGCCAGTGAGGCGGCGGCGCAGCAGCAGCAGCAGCAATCCGGCGGGCAGCTCCGAGGCCGCTTTTACCGCTCCACATCCATGGCGGACCGCTCCAGCCGCCTCCTCGAGAACCTGGATCAGCTGGAGCTCAGGTGGGACGCCGGAGGGGGCGGCGGCGGCGGGGCCGGGTGGAGGGGAGGGGGACCCGGCTCCACGCTGAGGGGCCTGGCGCTGAGGGGACTGGGGTTTGGCGCTGAGGAGCCCGGCGCTGAGGGGAGTGCGGCTCGGTGCTGAGGGAAGCGGGGCCCGGCGCTGAAGGGATCGTGGCTCGACTCTGAGGGGCCCGGCGGTGAAGGGACCGGAGCTCGGCGCTGAGGGGCTCTGCCCTGAGGGGACCGCGGCTCGGTGCTGAGGGGAGCGGGGCCCGGCGCTGAAAGGACCGCGGCTTTACCCTGAGGGGACCGCGGCTCGGCGCTGAGGGGCTTGACGCTGAGGTGGGGACCGGGGCTCTGCCCTGAGGGGACCGCGGCTCGGCGCTGAGGGGCTCGGCACTGAGGGGGG
>NW_015090857.1:1409973-1412523 GCF_001431845.1 Calidris pugnax | reverse complement strand
TGAGGGGCTCGGAGCTTGGGGGGGAACGCGGCTCGGCCCTGAGGAGCTCGGAGCTGAGGGGACCGCGGCTCGCACCTGAGGTGCTCGGAGCTGAGGGGGGACCGCGGCTCGGCGCTGTGGGGCCCGTGGAGCCGCCGAGCCCCTCACGGCCGGGAGAGGAGGGGAACGGCGCTGGGGTGCGGGCTTCCTGAGGAGACCGAGGGAGGAGGGATTCCCCCTTCTTTCATGTGTGGGGGGGCAAGCTTAGAAACCGCGGCTGCCGCGCTCAGGTGAAATAGCGTGGCTTGGGAATACGTGAAAATAGGAATATGGGGCACATAGAAAAGGGCGTGGGGAGGAGGTGGAGGGAGGTCGTCCTCCCCCTCTGCTCTGCTGTGGTGAGGTCGCACCTGGAGCATTGGGTCCAGTTCTGCCCCCCCCCCAGTTCCAGAAGGACAGGGAACTGCTGGAGAGAGTCCAGTGGAGGCTACAGAGATGATCAAGAAATGGAATCACCTCTCTTATGATGAAAGGCTGAGAGAGCTGGGTCTGTTCAGCCCAGAGAACAGAAGACTGAGCGGGGATCTTATCAATGCTTATAAATATCGAAAGGGTGGGTGTCAAGAGGATGGGGTCAGACTCTTCCTAGTGGTGCCCGACAGTAGGAAAAGGGGCAACAGGCACAAGAAATTCCATCTGAACATGAGGATAAACTTCGTTCCTTTGAGAGTGCCAGAGCCCTGGAACAGGCTGCCCAGCGAGGCTGTGGAGTCTCCTTCTCTGGAGACACCCAAGACCCACCTGGATGTGTTGCTGCTCAGGCTGCTGTGGGTGAACCTGCTCTGGCTTGGACTAGATGATCTCCAGAGGTTCCTTCCAACCCCTGCTGTTCTGTGAATGTATGAAAATAGGATTTTTTCAGGGAAAGCACAAGAGCCTTTTTTTTTCTGATTTGCTGCCCTTTACCCTGTGGGGAGCTCTTAGTGAAGTGAGGAGGGTGGGTTGCTGGTGGGGCAGCAGTGACACGGCGTGTGCGAGGCCCGTGGTGGATGGTGTGTGTTGTCCCACTCAGTAGCTCCATCGCCCCTGTCCCACAAATCTTGGGTAGGCGTTTTATACAAAGGTGCAGGAAAGCCAAGGATACAATGTGGTGGTGTTCGGGCTCTGGAGGCTCTTGCAAGCTTTTAAGCTGCAGTGCTGAACGCGGGGGCGTGAGGCTTCATGTCTCCCACACCTCCCTTTGCACATCCAGCTATGGATGTTCTCGTTACTCGTGTTTACGTCCACCTTTTCTCTGAAATGTAAGAAATCATGTAACTATAACGTGACTAGTGCTGCATTGGGCAGCTTAGCTGTGTTTTGCCCAAGTAATTGCGGATACGATGTGTATTTCATCGTTGCGCCAAGATGCGTCCCGTCTCCTCCTGCTACCTTGACGTTCCCCCAAAAATCCCATTTGATTTTTTTTTTTTTTCCCCAGTACGGCCCCATGAGGGATGATTCCTTGCCTTTAATCATCTTCCTCGTCCTCTCAGCTCTGCCTAATTACACGGTGTCCTTTCTGAGGTGGATGGATGCGCAGGGTGCCGTGGGTGTACCACTGATTCAGCTCCTGCCGGTACTGTTTCAACACGCCCTTGCCTTCATTACAGCTGCATATTGATCAGCTGCTTTCACAGAACCACCCAGAATGTTTCTAGGACTTTCCTGTAATTAAAAGAGCTCTGTGGGATACAGGAGTTGCGTTTTCCCCTTTCTGCCTGCATTACTTTGCATTATTCAGGGATAGACTCTGTGTGCCTTTACATCAGCCTTTCACTTAGCTTGATTAAATCTCCTTGAAGTCCTTCGCAGACTTCTCTCAATTTGACTAAACAAAATCACTGTCTGCAAACAAGTCTCGCTGCTCACATCGAGGTCTAGTGTATGAATGCATAATCACGAAGTGAGCATCAGAATATGCAAAAATGTGTTTTAAATTCGCTGAGCAACTCTGAAACAAAGCAGACAGTTTGGTTAACTAGAAACTAAGCCCCAAATTAAACTTTCCAGCTTGCTGTGGGTCTTTCAAACAGGCATAGTTCTAAATGTGTTACAGTTACCAAAAAAAAAGAGTCAAACTGATTTGATTAAAGTCGTTCAAAGTCTTTGTTATTTTCCATGCACAACTAATCAACGTGCCTCATTTCAAAGTTATTTGAATGACGAGGAAGAGCTTCCACACTTCTCCCTTCTCCAGCCGGTTTAGTTCAGCTGGAGACCCTGGCTATAGAGGTGCTGCTTGTAAATATAATAGGTGAAAATTTGTCAAAAGTGAACTACAGCCTTTAATTAAACCCCTCGACAGCCCTCCGTTGCTTAAGGTCGGCCGAACCCGGCGGCAACCCTCAGCCCATGGGAAATGCTCTGGTTGGACCAGCCTTCCCTTTCCTCCCTTCCCTTCCCCCGCGAGAGCTGCTTTTCCGACAGCAAAGGGGGTATTTTTGTACCCCCCTGCTGGGTGTTTGCGGGGGGAGTTTCTTCTGTTGGTGAAAACGAGCAGGAAAAGAGGATTAATGGCTACCAGGGTGG
>NW_015090857.1:1385048-1409963 GCF_001431845.1 Calidris pugnax | reverse complement strand
GCCCCCCCCCCCCCCGGTAGGGGTGGCAGTGGGGGCAGGTGGCACATTTGTCCCTTGTAAGGGCTGAGAGCGTGGTGTTGCCCTGGCTGATGCCAGGACATCCCAGGAGCAGAGACTCTGTGAGTCACCGTGTTCTGGTGGTTGTGTTAAGTGAACACGCAGTGCTGGGTTGTAATGATACATGAGATAAGTCAGACTCTTGCTTTTTTTTTTTTTTTTTTTAAATCTTAATTTTTTTGTGCTTTTTCTCCTGTTCTCCTTCGCAACAAGCACATTGCCCCACTGTTCATTCGTATGTTCACGGGACCACTCAGTTTAAGCAGCTGAGGGTGCTGGGGTGAAACCCCCTGCGTTGTCCCCGTCCGGTGTGCTCACCTCCCTTTCAGGAAAAAAAAAAAAGCTGCACCATCTTCAGATATTCCTTATTTCCTTTGAAAACTTCTCCGCCCGTCCAGAGCACAGCCTTTTTTTAAGTCAGCGAGTGGTTTAAAGGAGGGAGTTGTTGCAGCTGTCCTAAGAAAGCGGGTATTGAGTTTCTCAGCTGGAAACAAAAGCCCAGGCTGGTCCACCTGTTGCGCGGGGGAATGCTCCGCTCATGCCCATGGTATGTAGGGAAGGAAGGCACTGCGGGGCTAATCGCTCTCCCACTGGGGAAAATCAGAGGGAAGGAATGTTTTTTTTTTAGTCTCGGGTAATGAATGGAATATTTAGTTGATGTTCAAAGCGACAAATACACTCCAGGTAAAACTATGATTGGATGTTTTAATCTCTTAGAAAAAGACCACACCGCTGCATTGAGATGATTGATAAATTGGGCATCAATATGAGTTTTGTGTTCCCTTTTTGTTGCTTTCTGTTCTTTGGTTGGTTGAGTTTTTGAGACCTGGACTACATTTCCACCCTTTTCCATAACAGTCACCTCTGCTAGAGGTTTACCTCTTCCAATCTTTTCCTTTTTTTTTTTTTTTTTTTTTGTTGTCCCCCACCCGAATAAAGTAAAGATTTACACAAACCTATGATTTTAAAGCACATTTTAGGACGAAAGTTATGAGAGCTGACCTCGAGGTGTGGACCTGATGCTCTTGTGGAGAGTGAGGAGGGAAGGGAGTGCAGTCACTGCCGGGGGTCTGGGGTCTCTCCTGGGCTGTGGCCGAGGGACCGGAGGAGCCGCAGGTCCCACCCCAGCTTGAGGCAGGTGGCCACAGGCCTTGGTCCAAGCCAGGGAGGCAAGATAGGGTGAAGCTGTGGTGGGTATCTCACCCTGATAAAGCTCCCCACCATCTTCTCTGGAGCACCAACTGTTTTCCTCAGGCGGGTGTGAGTGGTTTCCATGGGTTTGGGGTTTTTTCCGCCCCTAGAGCGCTGTTCTGAAATGATCCTGTCCCCTTGTGGTGACCTCCATGGGATCCAGGTCCCCAGCAGTGACAGCTGGCCGTTTCCTCTGCTCCCTTGTCTTGCCATTCCCCCACCTTCTGATCTCCTGCCAGCTGGCTGCTCAGGTGCTGCCTTTGCTGCCAGCGGGCTGAGTTATCCCACCGGGCCTTCACCCTGCCCTCCAGAGGTCTCTAAAACCCGAGGGTTTGATTCTTGAGGGTTATTTAGCCCCGTCACACTGCTAATAATTGGTCAGGAAGGAAATTTCTGGAAGGGACAGCAGAGGGGTGGGGGACTCCTGACGTGATGCTTCCCTGTCCCTTTGCGCCGGTGTCAGGAGCTGGTGTGTGTCCCTCATGTGCCATTACGTGGTGCCAGGGCAGGCGCTCATTCTGACTGCTGTTGGGGGAAGCAAATACACAAAAAGTAAAACCTCAGTGGGTTTTCGTTGTGTGGCAGCCAGTATTGCAGCTGAAAAAGTGGTGAAAAGAATTCCCAAGAAGCAATTACTGCAAATAAAACAGGTCTCAAGATTTGGTTATATGACTTCCTGTAAAATAACGTCAATCAAACTTCTACTTGGCAAATTATAGGTTTGGTTTTTTGAGTTTTTTGGGTTTTTTTTTCAGTATACAATCATTAATTCTGATAATTTGGCTTTTAGCTCCTGCCTCACATACCAGTAGGTGGCTTTGGGAAGCAGTGATGTTTTAGGCACTCCCTTTAGAATCGCACCAATTCAGGACACATCTCAGAAATGCAGTTTTTCCACATTCTTCGCAGGACCCAGGAAAGGCTGTGGAAATCATGGATTGATCCACACAGACCTATAGTTTTTAAGACAGTACAATGATATACCCAACCCGATTTGCAAACAGGATTAAAATCAAAATTCTGCACTTCCAAATTTTAATGTTAAGCTTTCCAGTGACCACAATGCATTTTTTAAATTGTGAAAATACAGTATTTTTTTTTAAAAGGCATGGTGAGGCATTTATGAAAATATTGCTAGACTTCCTAAATTACAAAGTGCAGACATCTGAAGTATGAAATGACTCCACCTGCCTCATTGCTCTTACTAACAAGTCCAAAATAATAATTAAAGTATTTGCTCTCGGCAAGGATTTGCATTGCATTAACTTTTCCCACTCCTCCTCAGAATGAACATTAAAGGCAAGGCCTGAAGCTTGTGCTTTCACTGACTAGATTAGGTTAAATATTTTGTAAAACAGGCTTTTTTGTGAGCAGGCTGGATATGAAGTGTGCCTATTTATATCCTCAAATGCTCCCGTTCTGCCTTTTTTTGCCCTCCTTTCTCTCCCTGCTGTTTTTCTGAAGTTACCTGCCCTCAGCCAGCCTTTGAGGAAGGAGCTGGAACACAAGAGTAGCGCTGGAGAGGGCGGTGCATCTGAGACTTAACAACATTTGGGTTTGTTTCCCTTTTTCTGGCCAGGTTTAATAAACATTTTGGGATAGCTGGATTCCCGTGCCGTTGACAGCAGCTGGACCTCCTGAGCTGCTGAAACTGTCAGCCAGGTTCACCTGATAATTCTGCTTTTCCGTGGGCTCTGGGAATGCAGAGTTGATGTTTTTTGGCACAACTCTTGCAGCCAGTGGCAGCTTGGCAAGTCCTCCACGAGCACCTGCCCTCGAGCCTGCAGGGCAAAAGCCAAGGCAGGGGGCCATGTCCCCAGCCTCCAGGGTAGACAGATCCCAGATGTGCTTTTCCAGATGATTTGGCTGAATGCAAAATCCCCCTCCTTAAAACCATGGTGGGGAATAAAGCAGGAATTAAGGAGCTGGACCTCCATTTCTAGGGTGGTGTTTTTACGTTGCCCGTGGCCAGATGGGTCTGCACGTGTGAGCTTCAGCGCAGCCAACGGGACTGGAGTAGGGGTCCTGTTTCAGGAGGAATCAAGTTTCCTGCTTCCCGGGAAGCCCAGAAATAGGAGCTGCTCCTCCAGAAGCCTCCTGTGTGAATCACAGCAGTGACTGACCGTGGGGGCAGGCGATCCAGCATCTTCTTCCAGCCCCCAAGGCACGCCGCTCAGCAGGGAGGCCCTTGTCATGTGGTGGGGAATAAAGCAGGAATTAAGGAGCTGGACCTCCATTTCTAAGGTGGTGTTTTTACGTTGCCCGTGGCCAGATGGGTCTGCACGTGTGAGCTTCAGCGCAGCCAACGGGACTGGAGTAGGGGTCCTGTTTCAGGAGGAATCAAGTTTCCTGCTTCCCGGGAAGCCCAGAAATAGGAGCTGCTCCTCCAGAAGCCTCCTGTGTGAATCACAGCAGTGACTGACCGTGGGGGCAGGCGATCCAGCATCTTCTTCCAGCCCCCAAGGCACACTGCTCAGCAGGGAAGCCCTTGTCACATTGATAAAAATGTGTGAGCTTTGTCCCTCTCACCTGTGTTTTTTTTTTTCCCTTGCGAAAGGGGTTGTTCGCCTTCCAGATGGGATTTGAATTTTCCAGAACTTTCCAGGGTTGCTTTGTAGGGGGGTCGTAGCTGTTCAGCGCTGCTGGCCTGGGAGCGGTGGGGGAGCCTGCCTCCAGCCCCACAGCTGCAGCCTTCAACCCCAAGTCCCCTGGTGGGGACCGGGTCAGTCGCTCTGCTAATTAAGCAGCTGATCATAATTGCCAATTAGCTACAGGACTTCTGCTACGGGGCTGTAGTGCCGTCAGGCTCTGGATATCCAGATTAACCGCAGAGTAGGATAGAACAGCAGTGTCAGTAAAACAAAAGATTTAAGTCTGATGGAATAACTGTCGTCATGGGGTTTTCTCCACATTTGTTTGGTTTTTAAAATTATATTGAGTCTTGAAAAGTGAAGTTAAGATTCGGGAGAAGGTCATGAAATCAGGGTCTGGATCCTAGATAATTAAGAGCTGACTGTACTTCTTAAGCTGATGTTTAAAAAACCACTTCTTGGCAGCTGTACGGGTGAACAGCTATTTTATCACCGAAACATTTTGTTTGGTTCATCCGTGTGCAGGGTAGAGGCTTTCCGTGACGCAGCATCTGCTATGGAACAAGAGAAAGAAATCCTGCTGGAGATGATCCACAACATCCAGAACAGCCAGGATATGAGGCACATCAGTGAAGGTGAGAACCTGCTTTCCCTTCCTCTCTCCTCAAAATCAGAGCAGCCCGTGCCGTAGGGAGCAGCTCCGTTTGCTCGCTCGCTGCCGGTAAAGGTCCGGGCGTTGGAGCTGGCTGCAGTTGCTGGAGAGACACCCGTTACCCTGGGAGCCACCTTCTTCTTGACCACATAAATTCTCATCCTGTTCAGCTGGATGCTCTGCCGTGGAGGGCACTGCTGTTGTCTGGGAAAGCCCATACTCAGTCCACTCAGTTTATTTTCAAAACGAGGGTTAACGTAGCTCAGCTCAGGGAGAGAAGCTGCTGCTGATTAAATATAGTTGAGAAACCAGCATTTTAATGGCATTGACTGCTGGACAGGCACAAGCGCTGCAAAACCTGCAAAACCCTGATGATGAAGATCATTGTTGTGGTTGTGTGATGTATGGCTTTAAATATCATAGAATCACCCAGGCTGGAAGGGACCTCCAAAGGTCATCTAGTCCCACCTCCCCGCAGTCAGCAGGGACACCCCCAACTAGACCAGGTTGCCCAGGGCCTCGTCGAGCCTCACCTTGAATATCTCCAGGGAAGGGGCCTCAACCACCTCCCTGGGCAACCTGTTCCAGTGCTCCACCACCCTCACAGTGAAGAACCCTCTCCTCATCTCCAGTCTCAATCTGCTCCCCTCCAGCTTGAAGCCATTGCCCCTCATCCTGTCACTGCAGGCCTTTCTAAACAGGCTCTCCCCAACCTTCCTGTAGCCCCCCTCAGGTACTGGAAGGCTGCCATTAGGTCTCCCCACAGCCTCCTCTTCTCCAGGCTGAACAAGTATCCTAAATCTGTATGTTTTATATTAGGAGCTTTAAATTGCTGGTCTAGTGGTTCTTCAAGAGCCTACACGTCAAATACGCTGTGTCCGTATTTTAGGGAAAAACCAAAAGCTTTCAAAAAATAGAAAACCAGTTTTTTCGTGGCCCCTAGTTGCATCTGGTAGCCAGAAATCAGTTTTCCCTTTATGGCCTTCTGGGGACAGGCTAAATCTCTCCCTCGTGGTGGCACTGGAGGTCCCCTGTAGCCCCTTCAGGTACTGGAAGGCTGCCATTAGGTCTCCCCGCAGCCTCCTCTTCTCCAGGCTGAACAAGTATCCTAAATCTGTATGTTTTATATTAGGAGCTTTAAATTGCTGGTCTAGTGGTTCTTCAAGAGCCTACACGTTAAATATGCTGTGTCTGTATTTTAGGGAAAAACCAAAAGCTTTCAAAAAATAGAAAACCAGTTTTTTCATGGCCCCTAGTTGCATCTGGTAGCCAGAAATCAGTTTTCCTTTTATGGCCTTCTGGGGATCTCTCCCTCATGGTGGCACTGGAGGCTCTTTACGTGCCTGTTCTGTTAATGAGCAATGTTTTCTGATAATGGTGTGTGCTTTGCTGTGACGTGAGGCAGGAAGCGTTGTGTCAGCAGCGGAAAAGCACCGCTGACAGTTTTAGAGGAGCTTAATCCCTCCTTTCAAATCAGAAGACGCCAGCTCCTGTGAAATAAGTAGGACTTGGGCAAATGCAACAAACTCGTGTGAAATAAGTAGGACTTGGGCAAATGCAAAAAAAACTCATTTCTGGCTCTTGGCAATCTTGTTGATTGTCACTTACTCCAAAAACCAACCTTGTTTATTGCAAAGTTGTAGCAGTTCGATTGTCTCGATGACACCTGTCACTTAGAATACTTTCTTGGTTTTGATTTAGGTGAAAGAGAAGAACTCAATTTGACTGCCAACCGTCTGATGGGCCGAACCCTCACTGTGGAGGTTTCTGTAGAGACCATCCGCAACGCCCAGCAGCAGGAGTCCCTCCAGCACGCCACCAAGATGATCGACGAGATTGTCAATAAACTTCTGGATGATTTGGAAGACGCCAAAATCCGCTTAATGTCGCTTTATGGCGCGTGCACGTCGGACGTGCCGGCGGGACCCATCGATCAGAAATTTCAGTCCGTGGTAATCGGCTGTGCCATCGAGGATCAGAAGAAGATCAAAAGGCGGCTAGAGACTCTGCTCAGAAACTTAGAGAATTCGGAAAAGTCCATCACGTTGTTGGAGCATCAGAAAACCTCCGTTCGACAGTCTTGCAACAGCAAACAGGATTAACCTCTCCTCCTGGCTACTCCTGGCAAACCGCAGGATGAGCAAACCTCCCTGAAAAGCACACAGAAGCTAAGAAGAAAAAGAAAAAAACAAGTCTCTGTACAAGCACACGCGTGTAGGCGAACGCAGGCGCACCCAAGTGTCTCTGATTGCGAGGTGCAAGCATTTAGTGGGTTTTGGTAGCCTTGGCATTTTCTTTCAGCAATAAGGAACGCTGGCAGGAGTCCTCCTGTAGAGTCCATCCTGCTCTATTGCAAATTGTAACCGTGCTTCTGCTGAACTCTCAGACACCCGCAAAATCTTAAGCCTTTCCTCCATTCTCCTGGGGTGTTGTTTTGTTTTTTTTTTTTAAACTAAAGCTGTTTTGTCAGGTAGTGAGATTTCAGCTTTTCTCTGCTGTATCCCTAGCGCGTGAACCAGGCCTTCTGGGGACAAAAGACAAAGCGTGGCAATAAAAGGAAAACATTAATAAACCGCATATTTTCATAAACAACACACTGTCCAACTCATTACCATTTTTAATCACTTGGCACTATTTGTAAGCAGATCACGATACTGGCAAGAAACAAGATGGATACCTTCAGGTCACGGCTGAGGACGTGGAGAGCAACCAGCCCATCTGAAGGTGACAACCCAGGCTAGAAAGGAGCTCTCAGGATGTCCCCTCCCATGACCCACCCTGCCTCTCCCAGCTACCTGTAAGTTTGAGGTTGCTGTGTATGCTTTTTTTTTCCAAAGATCATATTAATAAAGGGGAATTGTATTTTTTCAGCTGCTGCTCTGCAGATTTGTGTTAGGTCATCATCTGTGACGCAACAGAGCGGGACAGTTGGATTCTCAACTGGCAGGTACTGTAGTTGTCTCCTGTGGAGGATGATACTACGCTTTTTCAGTTTAACATCACTTACTCTTTGGGTGATTTTTTTAATTTTTATTTTTTTTCCTGCCACCCTCTAACTCCCTCTACTTTCTGCTCCTCATCGCCACACTCTTTGGCCATGGGTCAAAAGTTGCAGATTCTAGGGTGAGCCTGGAATTTTACATCCCCTCTCCACACAGCCCAGCAGGGAGCAGGCTGCAGGCTCCTTGCGAGCTTTAACAAGAAAAGTACAACTTCTGGCTATTTAACAGCATTAAACCCCCCGACAGTAACACGCAGCAGAGGTTGTTTTCAGGAATCACACTGTGAAATAAATATTGAAGTTAAACATAGCCCATCGATGCTTAGAGTATTCTTTTTAAGGCCATTATAAGGTTATTCAGGCCAGAAGTGTTAAGGTTTGGGTTGGTTTTTTTTTTCCTTTTTAGATCCTCTTCACTGTATCAATAGTTAAAAGTATTTTTATTTTTTACAGCACTTTTACTAGTACAGTGCAAGTGTGCCTTTGTTCCAAAGACAAAACGAAGCGATCAAAATCTGGATGTCAACAGCTGAGTTAATAGTGTAGATTCAACTTATTTTGGCTTAAGTTACTGGGTTTTATTTTAAGTTCTTTCTTCTGTCTGCCTGCCTTCTACTTTCTTAAACCCTGTGTCAGCACAGGGGGGCTGCAGGACCCTCTCCTGGGCTGCACAATTCCATACTGACACGCTGCAGCTATTAAAGAACCCACAGATCTGAACAATTTCATTTTAGAACCCAGTGATTCTGTTTTTAAAGTGTCTTCCACAGCCTTACCTGCAAGTCCCAGCAAGAGACTTCCACTAAGCCTTTTACTCCAGTTTCATACTGGCTATTTGTCTTACACATTTGTCACTGTTAAAGCTCGTTGGCATCGTACGCGTGACAGAGATCAACAAAAGCACAGATTAGAGTTTTTCGCTTTTTTTAAGCGCTCTCTGTTGTCTGAAGTCCCAACCCTGACAGCTGGGACAGAGAAGGTATATTTTAATGCCATTTGCAACATCCACGAACGTTCACTTAAACCTCCTCACTGCATCAGCCAGACCAACCACGACAAATGCAACGCCCAGGAAGAGCAGGACAGAATCCCTACTTTGGATCTGAAGCCTGTGGCGGAGAAATTGGAGCCTGGAGCTGAGGAACAGCGTTTCTGCGACCTGGGGGTGCCACACTTGTTCCTGGGAGGGCATCTCAAGGCCAGCTGGCTGCCTTGGATCCCAACTGCTGGCCACACAGGGGCTGGAATCGGGCACGTGAGTTTCCGGAGCAGATCCAGGGTTATAGCAATTGTTTTTGGGAATTTAACACACCACCAATTTAACAGAACCACAGGACCAGTGACAGTAAGGCCATGGACGTATTTAAATTGCACACTACAACTCACATCATTTACGAGAGAAGAGCAAAATGAACTCATAGGGATGTTACAGGAACAGCATACACACAATATCCAGTTTTAAACATTTATTTTTCCACTTGAGGATTTACTGTAAGTTGACTTTTTTTTTTTCTAAAAATATATTACATTTACTTGAGAACACAACGGTGATAAAAACAGCTCTGTACATTATCTGCTTTAACCATTCAGATCCACGGGAACTTGCAAAAAAGAGTCAGTAAGTCATTTATTAGTAACGATGCATCTTAATCCTCACAACGAGAGGGGTGTTTCTCCTGGTCCACATTAATATTTACTTTTTCTTTTTCTTTTGATCAACTTGAGTGGGTTCTTTATCTCAGCAGCAGCAGAAAGAACACTCATCCCACAAATTATTTATGGGTATCACCCTGCTACTAGAAACCTGAGAGCAAGTCTCACTGGGTACCAGCACATCACACACAACACTTCTTCCCTGTGCAACTGTTTGAAATTTTCTCTTTGTCTATTATAGCACCTTTCATCTTAAACCTAAACGATGCTGCAGTTTTTCTTCTATCATTTTAATTACCTATTAGGGTGCTATATTTAACAGCGAGAAGTATTCCGTCGGAATACTGCAGTTTTTCTTCTATTATTTTAATTACCTACTAGGGTGCCATATTTAACAGCGAGAAGTATTCCATCGGAATGCAAGAGGCGGGTCTGTCACTCTGCTGGAGGACCGGACGCTTAACAAGCACACAACACTTCTTCCCTGCGCAACTGTTTGAAATTTTCTCTTTGTCTATTATAGCACCTTTCATCTTAAACCTAAACGATGCTGCAGTTTTTCTTCTATTATTTTAATTACCTACTAGGGTGCCATATTTAACAGCGAGAAGTATTCCATCGGAATGCAAGAGGCGGGTCTGTCACTCTGCTGGAGGACCGGACGCTTAACAAGAGGGTTCTGCAGTGCAAATAATTAATTCTGTTATTAACTGGTAGCAATCAATCAGCTTGAATTAACAGGTTCAAAGTGCACGGTCACCCAGTGCTGTGCACGTACCCCTGCGCGACCTGCAGGCAGCTGCTCAGTTCCCTGCAGTACAACGTGCACCTACACAAGCACAGCGAAGGAAAAGGTGTCAGATGATACGCTGCAGCCCAGTAACGCAGAGGGAAAAAAAAGACTAATTTTACTGAAGCATAAAAAAATCAAACAGGGAATTAGACTGAGAGTATGGTAATCGGGCATTTTGACTCAAAAATGTAAGCACTGCCTTAATTCCAAAGCAGTCTTATGTGGAATATTCCTTTTTTTTTTTTTTTAAATTAACCACAGACACACAGGCACACAAGTCTGAGTGTGCTCAGTCCCACAACTTTGAGATTTGTTATTTCCAGTGGGAAATCCATCCCCAGCGTTAGTGCTTCGCATCAGACGGTGCCCCACGTGGCAGGAGAGAAGGGCCATTCACTGAATGGATACAACGGGGGAGCCACACATGCTTTGTCATACTCTTTAGGGAACCCTTCTTTCACCAAGGCATTAACCACAACCCAAATTTTCTGCTAGTGGTAGCACTGTCAGCTGAAAGCAAAGCATCCTTGGCAAGATTGAGATAATACACCCCTCAAGCCGTTGGGGAGACGTTAACAGACAAAAGAGGGGTGCAATTAGCTCAGTCTCACAGAGCAACAGTCCTGTCTGTTCAGCAACAGTCCTCCCAATTCGGGCAGCCGGTGTAACAGCTACACCCTCTTCCACCACGCAGTCACACGGGGGCACAGAGCAGCTCTGCACCTGTAGGTTTCGGGAACTAAAATATATGATATTTTAATGAGAATGGGGCAGTGTTTATAATAATAATTATTCCCAGGGGACAGTGCGAGGGCTAAAATGTTTAGGCACGTCTCTTCACCCAAAAAGCGCAAGTTACTCCTGCTGAGTAGCGACGTGGATACCTAAAGGATTCCCTCAGTGTGCAAATCACCTGGTTTACCTCTACACACTAACCCCAGCAGGATAAAAATTCCATTTTCAAGCAGCGTCGCATGCAGAGCACTTCCAGAAAAAGGCCGAGGTGGACAGCTCCGTCCGGAGAACACGCACCGCAACGTCACGGGGAAGAGCGAGCCACTTTGGGTCAAAATCAACACTGTCATGCAATGCTGCAAACACCTACTCCTACATTAAAGTACCTGTACTAGATTTCAACGTATCCTAAATTTAGCAAGTCTGTCAAGTCTCCACCTAAGAACGTTTCTACTGAGTTTTCAGTCCTTAAAACAGCGGTTTGTAATGACAAGACGTTGGATGCAAATGGCTTGTGTGATAATGTCTACATTATTACATGTCATAGTACAAATGGTCATTATACGGAATAAAGACTTATTTTTCAGTCCTCTGTACAAAATCAAACAAGGCAAAAAAAAAAAAGATGTTTCAGACACTTTGTGGTTTTTGTTTCGAGAAGAATGAATACAAAACGTTACACCCGCAGGCAGACAACAAAAGGTGAAAGTTTCCATCTTAAAAACAGTTGTCAAAATTCTTCATGCACACACTCCGTCCTACCTCCTGAAGCTGAAGGTGACCCCCCGTGACGCACAATCCTAAGCCTTATCCTAAGTACCTTACTTCTGAAATTGCTGAGACGGATAGGACTCGACTCCATTTATCCATCCATCCATCCATCCAGTGATTAAATGCACTTGTTCAAAAAGAAAGGCCTTTATCCAAGAGAAAAGACAGGAAACGTTATGGTGAAGAACACACAGTTTCCAACAGCAAAGGGGATGGAGCGCCTTGAAGGCCACCTTCTCGCCAGCAACAGGAGATGCTCTACCAGCTTTGCCAAAGAAAGTCTAACACAGTAAACAACACGAAATACAGAGTTCACAGAGCTTTAGTGTTTGTGCATAACTTGCCACCCACTTCTCTCCCTGCAGACAGGGGGGGAAAAAAACAAGAGTCCATTTCAGTTTTCATACTCATTGACTTAGAAACAAAGTCAGTCAAGCTTCCTACAGGAATTCACACAGTGAAAAGTCCTTCCTCCAAAAATATACAGGATCACTCAGCTCATTTTCATTCTCACGCACCACTTAAAAAACTATTAAAACTCTGAATTTTTTTCAAGCAGCATATTTTGCATTTGTCACCGGCAGGTTTGTCGTAGAAATCCTAGAAAGTTAAAATTATATCATACCATACAAAAACATGTAAACAAAATGGATATTTTTTTAAAGGCATGCATGCTCTCGAAGAGGATTAAAAAGTGTTTATTTTTGGTAAAGAAAAGATACCTTGCTCAGCATTTTTAAAAGCACCTTAGTGATTTAGGAGCCTAAGCCCAAATAACTTTTAATTTAGATTTGGGCTCCTAAACATCTACATCAATTCTGTAAAATTACTTAAGCACTTGGAAAAATTTTTGCCGTGTCTCTGGATCTTGCAGAATTAGGTTTTCTGTAAGCAGCAGCTAACTTGGAGAGAACACTCAAGAATGTCTCATTAAGGTAACTCAGTCATCAGCTGCAGTTTTTTTGGATCCTCCATAACTTAGTTTATGGTATCGATGAAAAAGTTTTTCCAAAGAAGATAAGTATTTTGTGACACCACTCCACGAGTTCCTTTTCCATAGACAACACAGGATACAACGATCAAATCTGAACAGGAGTAGGATTTTATGTTCCCTCTGAATAACTACTAGCGTCAAAGACTGTGTTACTTTTCCACCTGTTAAGACTGAGAAAAACAAACTTACAAAAAACATCTGTAGCACAGCATTAGGTAAAAATAAGGAGCATTTTTGGCACCATACATTTTTAAATCTAAGCTTTTGGGCCCAAAGTATAGCAAGTTAAACGTCCCAGTGGCAGCTGGGAAAGCCTTATCTGAAATGTGACATTCTTAAAGGAATTATTTGTTTTTTTGGAAGATGTTATTTTGTGATCGTTAGCCGATCTCCAAGTAACGTAGACAGTGGAATTCAGTCTAAATATTCCTGCCAAATGTTTACACCTTAGTGCTCATATACACAACACAAGTATATTGCACTGACACAACGGCCAAAATCCACATTAATACAGTCAGGCATGAAACGTAGTGTCTTCTTTTTGCTCTTTCTTTACCTTCTTAGTGTCCTGACCAACCAGCCCTAACATCTGCTTTGAAATTGAGTTGCCAGGTTGCTACTTTACCTTGGGCCATAGCGTTACGGGGTCTGTACCTATACTTGTGAGTATTATCCTTAGGGTAAATGTGCTTTGCAATTCAGCAATACCTAGTTCATAGCTCGGTAAATAATTCCTTGAAAAAGGAGAAGCTTGCCTAATTTTTATGAAGTGCACAGTGGGGGGGGGGGCAGCCACGATTTTGGGTTTTGCCAGCAGGTGTCTCACTCCACACACCAAAAAAAACCCATCGTGCCGGCAAATTTATGTAATAATGCACGGGGGGGGGGGGGGGCAGCCACGATTTTGTGTTTTGCCAGCAGGTGTCTCACTCCACACACCAAAAAAAACCCATCGTGCCGGCAAATTTATGTAATAATCCACCCTCTGTCACAAGATTTGCTCAAGCACTGGTAAAAATACCTCTAGGGGTGGCTTTATTCGGGAACTCAATTGCACAACTTCATCCAATCCACCGGGGGGGTTTCCTCCTCCACCGAGAGCAGACTAAGGGACGCTGCAGCTGCTGAAAGGGCTTCTGCTTTTCTTGGTCCTCTGCTTGTTTGGTCTGAGGTTGACGACGTCTCCGCCGTTAAGAGTGCTACAATTCTGGTTGGAGTGACTTCCACCAGCTGTGTTAAAAACACCTGCAGGATTTCAAGACAAGAAAAGCATTTGTATCCCTTTTACTTCTTGCACAATAGGTTAAGACACAACACTTCCACAGCAATGCACATTCCTCTTACTTTTTAAAGGCTTTACCTATTTCTGGGTCAATTTTGCAGCTAAACTGGAAGTAGAGCCAGCTGGAATTACTAGCTAGGAAGTATTTAAAGCTGATATATATCTATGTAATTGAAAGGCAGCATGTGCACTCATCTGCCTATGTGTACGCCACTAATTGCACGGTAACAAAAGTTATGGTTAGTTGAGTAATATGATGAAAGAAAAACAGAAGAATTTTAAAGTTTGCTGAGAAAAAGGAAGAAGCCTGATTAAAAAGGGAGTGTTTTAAGGAAAATAAATGAACTGACTCAGAAAGGCTTTAAAGAAGGACTACAGAAGTTCAGAGATCCCTTACAAAAGGCAGTTTACAAAGGCCGCCCGATTACGCGCCAGATTCTATCACTTGTAAATCCGCACCACGATGAGTAACACAAATACTAATTACATTTAAAAACCCAACGAGCATCCTTTCTCAAGTCCTTATACAACGTTTGCTTAAACAAATTTAATAACAAGGTGCTTGCCAAACATTAGCTAGAAGCTTTAGTACATCAGTTTGACAGCTCTGATGGCACAAAAGACTTTCTGGTTGTTTATTAACATATACGTACCGATCTTGTTACTGCTCGTGTGCGCTAGTTCTGGATCTTCCACCGTTTGTTGCTTCAGCCTTTGAAGGTATTTATCAGCCAAATATTTAAAAACTGCAATGTTAAAAAGAAAAAAGGTACATCAGAGCATGGTTAAAAATAATCCTCATATCAATTATAACACCTGCATATCAAAATTCTGTGTGGTGACAAAAGTGCATTCGACATCACAGGTTTAGCACGACTTTAGCACCAATCTACCTAGGATTTTGGAAAAATCTACAACTATAGGGCAATTTTCAGAACCCTGTATATGTTACGATTATTTAAAACTGTAATTAATAGCTCATGTAAAGACAATACAAGAACATTTTGCGTTTTCTCTCGCAGATCTTTTTTCCAAGGTGAATGATGATAACAGAGGAGAAGCAATTAGTTTACTATTAAGTTGGCCTGATTAAACAAAAAAATTAGTTATCAGAGACTACAATTCATTATTATTCAAACCTACCCCACAAAAGACAGTGAATTAATTTTATAAGAGTAGTCCTATGAAATTAAATATCAACATTAAAAAGTGGTACTTGGGTAGTAGTAAAATATCACCAGTAGACAACAGGCTGCAAGAGACCCAATCTTTTAATGTACTTTATTTAACTGTGAAATAATCGTTTGTATCAATTATTAGTTATTAATAATTAACAAAATTATCTGTCTTACAGTTTGTATATTGTAATAATTGAACTGCTACATAGAATTTATTTTCAGTGCTTGCTGATAGTGGTTAGGAGTAAGCAGCCCTAACACACTGGCGCCTCTAAATGCTGAAGCTACGGACTGTTTGTGAAGAGAAAGGGAAGATGTACGCAAAGAAATGGCAATATCAAATAATTCTAGCTACGATTAAAGCGTGCTGCTAAGAAATACCAAAAGGGCTGCCCACAGCATGCAACACCACGGGAAGTAAGAGATGAGCTCCAGAGCAGAGGCGTATGGCAGAGGGCAGGACTGACATCTCCTACCTTCAGTCACGTTCAGGTCTTCCTTCACAGATGTCCGGTAGAACCTTAATTTTAGCTTTTTTGCCAGTGCTTCTGCCTCCTCACTGCACAAAAGAAGAAGAATTGGTATATACCGATTTGTGCAATTTGCCAGCGTTTATTCTTAACAGACAAAATGGCTTTGTGGTGAGCTAAACCACAAAGGTGGGTTAAGAAACTCAGGCAGTCAAAAAATAACTGATCCCTAATTTCATGGAATCACATGGGGTTGGAAGGGACCTCTGGAGATCATCTAGTCCAACCCCCTGCCAACGCAGGTCCACCCAGAGCAGGTCCCACAGGAACATGTCCAGGTGGGTTTGAATGTCTCCAGAGAAGGAGACTCCACCACCTCCCTGGGCAGCCTCTGCCAGGGCTCTGCTGCCCTCACAGGAAAGAAGTTCCTCCTCATGTTTAGATGGAACTTCTTTATATTCAAGAAGGTATTTTACATGCAGTTTCTTCATGACCAAAAATGGGTGCTTTTCAATATTTATTGACTTCATTAACTAACATTTCCCAGGGTTTGAAGACAGGCGTCAGTGAACCCAAAAGGAAGGGGTGTGTAATTAACAGCACTAGAATCAGCACAATTACTGCTGCAAAGTCAAAATAACAACTAAAAAGCAATCCTTAAGTATATTTTAACAAAGCGGTACACTATGCAATCACATGAGTGCAGATGAAATCAAGAATTACTTTTTTTCCTGTGAAGTGAAAGAGAGCTTATACTAAATTTTAAGGAAAAGCTGAGGAAAACTTATGAAAAATTCCCCAAGGCAAATCACGCCATCAGAAAGACGACGGTGCTGAGGCAGACGGAGTGTTCTGAGAACAAAACCTAAGTGACATACCATGAATAAAGGAGGAGTTCAAATGCAATTTTGCTTTTCCTTTGAAAAATCCTCAGTAGTCTTTGCAGAGGGAGCAGAAGCTGATTTATGGCATCAATGAGAGCAAACAGAGAACAAAGAAAGCCAGCGCAGGAAACAACAAAAAGAAGAAACAATTTAAATCTCTCAGGAAGATGGGAGAAATAAAGAAGTGGAAAATGATCCAATTCATCATGCAGTGTTTTCTACATGAAGTGCTGCGGTAACTAAAAGTTAGCATTTGTTAAGCTGATTTTATGGAAAGAATGAAATCGGTCGTAGATACACAGGCACAATGAACAGAGAGTAGAAAGTGTAGAGAAAAATCCACTGCAGAAGGATCAGCACCATGCAGATTGAGAATATTAACAGATAAGGATTTCTATACAGTTACGATGCTTTGATAACAATGAGCAATAAAAAGAAGTTGAAGAAAAGCAAAGCAAAAAATATTAAGATACTTTTTCAAGCAACCTGTTTAATACTCCTACTTCATTTTAGCTAGCATTCACTCCCCACACTGGACAGTGGAACTTCATTGACAGTTTGCAGTTTTACAGTTCCAATTTACAGTTTTAGGAGTTCCAATTGAAAAAAAACAAAAAGCAAGAATTGTATCAGGGCAAAACCAAACTCTTTGTGCTATTCCTCTTTTTTTTTTTTTTTAAGGCTGTTACTTCTGAAGGCTTGAAGCAAAGAGGAAGCTCTGAGCTTGGCAAGCACACCTGCCCGAGTAACGATGCTCATGGCCTGTCACCTGTGCTTTTAGGGCACGTTTTGGTGCAGGGCACAAGTCTGACAATCCACACATCCTAAGTCTTCTCCAGAAACTCCCACAGATGTTTTTTAAAATGCATATAAACGGGGGGCATACGTTATTCTTCACAAACGGTAAGATAAAACTCCTACTTCTTTATACAAGAGTCATCAAGAAGATCAATCTTATTCTGCACAAGAACTGTGGGAATGTCTCCAACTTCGTTCACGACCTTCTCCTTCCAGGTGGGGATTGCTTTGAAGGACTCTCTGTCCGTCGTAGAAAACACCAGAACACAAGCCTGGGCTCCTAAAAACATACAAATGGATTACAAAGAGAAATAAATGCAAAACAACAAACAAATATTTAAAGAAAAAAAAAAGAAATAAATGCAAAACAACAAACAAATATTTTAAAAAAATAACGGTAAGATAAAACTCCTACTTCTTTATACAAGAGTCATCAAGAAGATCAATCTTATTCTGCACAAGAACTGTGGGAATGTCTCCAACTTCGTTCACGACCTTCTCCTTCCAGGTGGGGATTGCTTTGAAGGACTCTCTGTCCGTCGTAGAAAACACCAGAACACAAGCCTGGGCTCCTAAAAACGTACAAATGGATTACAAAGAGAAATAAATGCAAAACAACAAACAAATATTTAAAGAAAAAAAAAAAAAAGAATCAGATGTAATGTATTTCAAATATGAGGGATTTGTCAGGTTTCTTCCATAAAAGTGCACTTTTACCACCAGCTTGTGTCAAACCAAGGGTCACAATGTCCCCAGATGAAAATAGATTTCCAGATTATTTTGATCATTATCCCTGTTCTTCATGATGGCTACGGGGCTGTTACCTTTCAAACTACTTCCAGCACGGGGCTGGGGAAAGGAACAGGAGAGGGTGTGTGAAGGCTGGAACAAAGGAAAGGGATGTTGGCTTACGGCTCCCTGTTTTCCAGACAGCTTAAGGGAGGCCAGAAAGCAAATACTTTTCCGTATGCACTATTCTTTGTGCTCCAGTAGTTTGGATTTTGAAAAGCAGAAAACTTCAAAGCTTTCAGAGAAAGCCACAATTATTTCAAGTAAATGGTTTAGTAGCTTTTTGGAGAAAATAAGCGTATTTTTAATTCATACTCATTCTTTCACAGCCCTATGATAAATTATAAGAAATGTTTTGTGCCACCTTTGTCATGGTTTTGTAACAGCGTTGGCAAATGAGTTAAAACCCACAAATACTAAGATGGTTTAGTAGCTTTTTGGAGAAAATAAGCATATTTTTAATTCATACTCGTTCTTTCACAGCACTATGATAAATTATACGAAATGTTTTGTACCACCTCTGTTATGGTTTTGTAACAGCGTTGGCAAACAAGAGTTAAAACCCACGAATACTAAGGTACTTCCATTCTTGAAATATTAGCAAGTGGTCTTTTGACTGCCCAGCAGCCCTTTGTTATCCTCAAGAAACCACTCTTCTTTGCATATAAACACATGGAGAAACACTTTATATGCCTTTAATATACTTGATATTTACTAAGCGAGTGTAAGAGGAATAGCTAGCTAATGTCTTTGAGACTTGGATGTTATCTTGTGGCAAATATCCCAGTCAAATTACATAGAGCACAAAAAATGTTTCATCAATATGAATTTTCTTTTATCTGTGAGTTTCACCAACTATCTCCCATTCCTGTACTCGTCTTTGTATTTATGAACACAAAGCACTTGAGTTCTTTTATTAGGTTTCCTTTTATTTATCTTTTCACAGCTAGGTTCAATCTCTCTTTACCAAGGTTTTCCTATGCTCTTTAACGCTCTTTGGCAAGCCATTAAGACCCCTTTGATATGGTTTTATACAGAATAATAAGAGCAACTGCCCTCAGAATTTCAAATCAAGTTCTACCAATACACAGCAGCAATGTGGTCTTCCATAACTTTCCCTATTACTCATGTTCTAAAATTTTGTTTGTTTTCCCTAGCAGCCACACCATATTCTGATACATGCAATTCTTCCACTTTGAATCCTGTGAGACAGGTGTAAAATTAATTATTCTTTCCAAAGCAGGTAACTTTGCACTTGTCAACGCTGAATTTAACCTCCCATCTCGCAGTCTAGCTCAATCGAGCCTCTCACGTTCTTTGAGACTATTTATTAAAAGACTCTCTCCATCTGTAAACATCATCTTGTTTAGTTTTAAGACTTAAGAAATCCATTGTGAAGTGTCCACTCTAAAGCACGTCATCTCTCTCCTTCCACCCACTCCTTCTGAATGCTAAAACGTGGACATAACTGATAATAGTTAAGTTTAGAGGGAAAAGTCCTAGCATGTGGTAAGTAAAAACATGGTGACTTATAACATCAGACCTTACCTAATTAGATATAACAACATGGAACACGGTGAACAAGAACAGTAAAAATCACTCAGCCATATTGCTTTTTAAAGAGAATTACACAACAGCCTCTAATTAGGAATCAAACCGCAGAAGATGCTACAGGGCAGAGATCTTACTAGGTAAATTCTTTTCATCTTTTAAGAATGTTGCTAAATACTCAATAGTTTTATTGAGAACATAAACCAAAAACCTAATAAGGGGCTAGTGAAGATACCAGTGGTAGAGGATGGAAGAGGATGCTTTGCTTCACAAAGAAGTGATCAAATACTCCTTTGAGAAACATCCCTAACACGGACAGAATGGGTGGTGCTGCGAACGACAGCCACCCCTGCAACCAGTGGTAGAGGATGGAAGAGAATGCTTTGCTTCACAAAGAAGTGATCAAACACTCCTTTGAGAAACATCCCTAACATGGACTGAACATGGGCTTAGCACAGAAATGAAGCCCCTGGCCCATTAGAAAACGTGTGACTCCCATCAGATAGAAACTGAGGAGACACATGAAGCCCCTGGCCCATTAGAAAACGTGTGACTTCCATCAGATAGAAACTGGTGAGACACATGATACAATATAAACAACAAATGATTAAATACATCCAGAGCTTCCTTCAACTCTCTGAATTCAGGCTGCTGGACTCCCCGTGTTGGATGACCACGGGCACGCAGCTCCACTGGCTGCACGTATTTGCCTGTCCACAGAAAGCCAGGTGCCAAATCCACTGCCAGCTTGAATTTTGTGTCTCTGCAAGGCTGCATGACTTTGGTCTCTGGAGAAGAAGGGCTCAGAAAGCTTTCACTGCATGAGCAGGGATGAGCTGCTGATCCCTGAAGAACTGACAACACATAAGGTTCCAGGAGAACGCGTAAGCCCTAGTGACAGTGGGACAGTGACCTGTGGCAGAGGCAGACCTTGAAGAAACAGCCAGCATCTCTCTAACCTACCTCAGAAGTGCCCTCCCCTTATCTCCAATAATCAGCAATGAAATCCTCACATTTCCAAAGTAAGCTTGACCTTTTGCTTCTGTAACATCGTGCTTGCAGACCTGATGCTAAACCAAAATTGCACTCCAGGCTCTTACCATTTCCCTTGGCCTTCATGAGTCAAAGTCTAGTGCAGACCAGTCACCACACCTAATAGCTTGAACTGCTAATGCATCCATCAAGCTGTCTGCAACGGGTATCCACAGGATGACTACGTCCTATTTCACAGCAGCCTCTCAGGGTTCTGAAGGTAGGGATCTAACTGCACCATGCTGGGCCTGAATCACCAGCAAGACTTCAAGACACTCAAGATACACAGTAAGTGAGGGCAGTAAGCATACTTTAAAGTTCTTCTGAACACTCCGTGTTTCAGAATATCAGTCCCAGTGATTACAAGAAAAAGACTTTGGCTTGGAATAATTGAGGAGAGCAAAGCACGCAAGAGAACCCAAGGCCACGAGAGTAAAACAGAAGCTCCAAGAGAATTAAGTACTACCTTCTACAATTCATATGCTCAATTTGTCAGCTGTAAAGTAACAGAACGATCAATTTCCACAAGAGGATCAAAAGAAGTAGGAAAAAAAACCCCTATCTTTCTCTGAAGAAATCGTAATCATCAATTACAAGTGACAACCAGAAATATCACAAAAAAACCCATTAGTTGCCAGATATAAAAAGGTCAGAGGACTGTACCACCCTATAACAGCATGGCACAACTATTATTTTATCTCTAAATGAGGTCATTTTTCTAAGGTTTTCTACCGTAATGATATATTTTTCCCAGACATCAGGTAATTAAGTTTGACAAGAACTAGTGATGGAATCTTTGCCAAGTCATTTATCTCTCTCATGTTAAAAAACAAAAAGGACAGATTTTCATAACCGTTGCTAAATTACATGCAAAGAAAGCCTAATTATGCGATTGGTAACTGGCTAAGTAGATAACCTTCCTTTATATGACTGAATAATATAGTTTCTATCGTATGAAGCACATACTCTTTCCTTCCTGTTGTGTTAACACGCTGAAGGCAGTCCGTACGAGCCAGAGAACTCTTGTGCCTGGTAAACTAGCTTTCTAGGAAAATTGGTGGGCTTTTTTTTTCCCCCTTGGATTAATTTCTAAGTGCCTCAGCAACAGTTTTTGGAACATTTACAAATACACATCTTACAGAAGTAAGAAAACACTTTTCGAGGGGAAAAATAAAATTTTGCATTTGATTTTCTGAATGGCTAAACTCTGTGAAGTTTCTGCACAGATATCGGTCTCATTTCGTTCTGTTTTTCAAAGGGCACCGCTGAGCATCCTGCATAAAGTGATGCTTAATTAAGGCAAGGATCTTACATGAAGGGGAAAAACATTTAAGACCTGGAAAAGGTAAATTAAACATGCTTTACACACACACAAAATAACTAAAATTCTTAATAGAGAGATAGGAAAATATCTTAGAAATGTGCAGACAGAAAAAAACAACTGCCAAATAACAAACATGGTATTTTCACCTCTATAGTAGGCTTTAGTTATTGCATCAAACTCCTCTTGACCCGCAGTGTCCCATAGCATTAGTCTGACATCTTCATCGTTAACTCTGAAATAAATGACAGTTTTGTAATCAATAGAACAAACGAGAGCAATTCAAACCAACGGACATGGAAATCCTTCTCTGTCTACAATACGAGAGTAATTCAGTTCAAATTTAACTTCATTTAAATATAACATAGTTCAATATTGGTAATGGTTCACCTCTGTGACACGCTATGGCAGTAGTCCCTCAGTTACGTTACGTGCCCTTTCCCAACCATCCACATTACATCTTCCTCTTCCTCTACATTTCCCTCTGAGGAAAAATACAGACTTCAAAACAAAACTCAGCTGTCTGAATAATGGCCCTTCTGTCTTTTTAATCAGCTTACAAATTTAGAGAATTTTCTCACTTCTCATTCCCGTAGTATTTTCCATTTTAGCAAACATAATTGGGTATTACCTATTTATATTACACAGACTAAATCTATGGCATTTTTTTTTTTTTCCTGTCATTCTAGTCTATATTGGCTAATAAATTTGTGCCATTATCATAAGCACTTCCCTTTCCTCCACATGAAATAAAAAAAAATTAAAAAATTAAAATCAACGGGTGGTAGAATACAAAGGAAACTTGTCAAAAATCTTAGCACGACAGAGGTTCCAAATTTTATTTTGCTTTTCGTTTATAATTCTAAGTCTTGGATGGGAAACAGAGTGATATCATTTTAGCCCACTGTGCAAGAGAGAAAGCAACTCCCTTTACTGTGTTTTGGAGACAGCAGGCCTTCTGTTTCAAGCCTTTGTAAATCACAGATTACAGCAGAACAAAGAAATAGAGGGAAAGGTAAAAACCAAGAGTATGGCAGCTGTTTCACACGTACTGGATCTGTCGTTCCAGGAAATCCACACCAATAGTCTTCTTGTAGTCTTTTGTAAAGATGCCCTTGCAGTATCGCTGAATCATACTGGACTTCCCAACGGCTCCGTTCCCTACCACCACCACCTTGATGGCCACCTCCATATCTTCTTCCAACATCTCTGCAGCCCAAGTGACTCCGGCTTATTCAGGAAACTATTGATTCTGTAAACAAAGTAAAGAGCTACGTTCATTAAAATGCTGTAAAAAGGAAGCAAGAGGAAAAGTGATCACACACGAGGACTCACAGAGTCAGTACCGTTTATTTCCATCACTGCCACAAACTCCTTAACCGACCTCGGGCGAGTTATTTAACCAGTCTGTACTTTGGCTTGCCACTTATTAATTGGCAAATTATGTAATACTATTGTCATATGTTGATTATGTTCCTGAAGCTCCGCTGCTAACAGAGAAGATGCTCAAAGGATCAACCCAGCCTGGAGCACGGCAGCTTCTAACTTCAGCCACTGTTCTCTATACCCAGTTCAGGTGTTGTCACCCAACACCAACACCCATGCTCTGACACCATAAACCTGTATCATTCTGTGATTGTACCCCTTATCCAGTCCTTATGAACTGGTCTACGTTTGTACTTCTGGGGAAGTTAGGTAAAGAAAAATTCTGAAGATTATCACAGAATCAGAATCACAGGATCTTCATGGTTGGAATGGACCTTTGAAATCGAGTCCAACAATAAAATAATAAAAAAAAAAACCACAAAAAATCTACCACAAACCCCACAAACAGACACAAACCAACAATCCCGGGCAGTAGAGCATGCCCTGAAGTGCCACCTCTACACGCTTCTTCAACACCTCCAGGGATGGTGACTCCACCACCTCCCTGGGCAGGCCGTTTCAGTGCCTGACCACCCTCTCAGGAAAGTCATTCTTCCCAATATCTGATCTAAACCTGCCCTGCCCCAACTTCAGACCATTCCCTCTGCTCCTGTCATTAATCCCTTGGAAAAGAAACTGAATAATCCCGCTGTTTTAAGACATTTTTTAATTGTTTAAAATGATCAATGATTGATCTTATCAACACTCAATCCACAAGTTATTCAAAGTCTGCATCATTAAGTACATTAGGCATGACCACAATCTCACATCACGTGGCCACAGCAGGAGAGCCCATCTCATTCCTCTCTCATTCCATTTTGCCGATGTACAGCTGTCATGGTTTGGGCCAGACTGGCCAACACTGCAGAGACCGAGCTGCTGGAGAACAAAGTTCCCATATAGTACATATAGTGATATATATATATAGAGAGAGAGCGCACATATAGTGCTATATGGGTGTTGCGCACATGGAGATTTTTATATAAAGTAAAATTCCAATGTGCAAAACATGGAGAATAACTTATTTGGCTTACCGTAAAGATATAAAGACATTTCATTCAAGTTTTGGTGGTTTGGGTTTTTGGTTTCTTTTGGTTTTTTGAGGGGTTTGTTGTGGTTTTTTTTTGTTAATGAGGAAGAAGCAGCACAGACAGAAGCCAGGCATCGCCCTGTTCCACGGTGCCGGGCTCCCACCACACTCACGGAATCGTGGCATTGTTGGAGTTGGAAGGGACCTTCTAGAGACCATCCAGTCCCACTCCCCGGCCAAAGCAGGGCTGCCCAGAGCACATCACTCAGGACTCCATCCAGGTGGGGCTTGAAGATCTCCAGAGAAGGGGACTCCACACCCTCCCTGGGCAGCCTCTGCCAGGGCTCTGCCACCGTCACCCCAAAGAAGCTTTTCCACTCTCCCTTCTCACCTGCCCAGCGGAAAATTCCCCCCCGGTGGCCCGGTGGGGGACAAAAAAAGGATCCCTCTCTCCAAAGGAGGGGGGAAACCACAGAGATTCTCCAGCCTCTGCCCATCACCCGCGCTGGGAGAGCCGGGCTGCCCCACCCCCGGCTCCGGGTAACGGGCTTGCATTAAACACTAGGATATATAGGGGGTTTTTACCGCCAAGCACCGCTGACCCCACGGTTCCCGGGACTCCGGGTGGCCGCGCTGAGGGAGGACCCCGGCTCGGCACAGACCGCTCTCCACCGGGGGCTGCCCGCCGCCTCCCGGCCCTCCCGCCGCCGCCGCCGC
>NW_015090857.1:1353394-1384912 GCF_001431845.1 Calidris pugnax | reverse complement strand
CAGGGGAGGCGCTCGCCCGCTGCCTCCGCCCCCGCGGCGGCGGTCGGCGGCCCCCGGGAAGGCGGCCGGGGCCCTCCCTGCTGGGGGACGCGAGGCGCTGCCGCCGGGTTCGCCTTGGGGCCCGTTGGGCGCGCGGGTGTGAGGGGAGGAGATTCCCGCCGCCTCCCTGAGGAGAGACCCGGGCGAGGCTGGTCTTCCCGGCCCCCTCAGGTGCGTCCGTCCCCCATTCACTCCCTGCCCGGCGGCCCTTCTTCCTCACCTCATCCTCCATGAGAGACAAACCCGTGTGTGACTCTCTGGAGGTGCTCCCCAGGCTGTCCCTGAAGGCAGTTGTGCCCTCCCGGTGTGTTCTTCACCAAGGTGTGACCCTGCCAAGGTCTCAGCCTCTCAGTGTGGCACATGGAATCCTGTCATGGAGTGGTTTGGGTTGGAAGGGACCTTCAAGATCATCCAGATCCAACCTCCCACCAGACCAGGTTGCTCCAAGCCCCATCCAGCCTGGCCTTGAACCCCTCCAGGGATGGGGCAGCCACAGCTTCTCTGGGCAACCTCTTCCAGGGCCTCACCACCCTCACAGCAAAGAATTTCTTCTTGACGCCTAATCTAAATCTATCCTCTTCCAGTTTGAAGCCATTACCCCTTGTCCTATCACTATATGCCCCTCTAAAAAGCCTCCCCAGCTCTCCTGTAGCTCCCTTCAGATATTGGAAGGCTGCTCTAAGGTCTCCCTGGAGCCTTCTCCAGGCTGAACAACCCCAGCTCTCTCAGCCTGTCCTCATAGGGGAGGTGCCCCCACGCTTTATATATCAAACAGAATATGATAGTTTTTAGCATAATTGTAGACATGATGGACTTAGGATCTGAAGATGCTCTGAGTTCCGTTGGTTTTGTTGTTTTGGTTTCTGTTTTTAAGTTAGGCTGATAAAAGATGTCCCCTGCCTTAAAACCCCTTTCTCTGCTCATACTGCAAAGCACACCTCGCTGGCCGGGGGGGCAGCTCTTGGTGTGTCCCCCCCAGCACTCCTGCTACTCGTGTATGGCCGGGTAACACTTGGGTATCACCGAGGTGGGGTTGCTGAAAACCACCTTGCACAACTGAGGTCTCGTTATCCCCGTCCCGTGCTTCCTAAGGCTGCGTCTTCACTGGAAAGTCAATTGGCGTTGCCGCTGCCTAAATAAACACCTTTTGGCTCAGAGCGTTTTGCAGCCACTCCTCAAAAGAATAGTTTAATTTTACACATGCTTTTTATCCTGAAATCCATGCTTTCGTTTGGTTAATGCTGACCCCAGCTGCCAGTCTCTGAGCCCGCCCGACGCGGGGGCTTGTGTGTCCCAACAGCCCTTGAGTTAGAGAGCCCTCCCCTGAACTCTAAGAGAAATTTGTTACCTGCCTAATATCAAATCATAGAATCGTCTAGGTTGGAAGGGACCTTTCAGATCATCTAGTCCAACCATCAGCCTAACTCTGATAAGAAAACCATCACTAAATCATGTCTCTAAGCACCATGTCAACCCGTCTTTTGAACACCTCCAGGGATGGTGCCTCAACCCCTTCCCTGGGCAGCCCATTCCATTGTTTGATAACCCTTTCAGTGTAAAAATTTTTACTAATCTCCAACCTGAACCTCCCCTGGCGCAACTTGAAGCCATTTCCTCTTGTCCTATCACTTGGTACTTGAGAGAAGAGATGGACCCCCCCTGGCTACACCCTCCTTTCAGGGAGTTGGAGAGAGCGAGAAGGTTTCCCCTCAGCCTCCTTTTCTCCAAGCTGACCACCCCCAGCTCCCTCAGTTTTTCCTCATAAGACTTACTCTCCAGACCCCTCACCAGCTCTGTTGCCCTCCTCTGGACCCACTCCAGCACCTCAATGTCTTTTTTGTGTTAGGGAGCCCAAAACTGGGCACAGTACTCAAGATGGGGCCTCACCAGTGCCCAGCACAGGGGGATGAAGTAGTTACGTCAGAAATACTCCTTGTACTTCCCAGGTTCCATCGTGGGGGACATGAGATGCATGGGTAGGACTCATCTCACCTAATACCTATGTTGTAACCACGTGCATGGTATGGCTCACCTTCAGATGGCTGTCAAGCAGCCTGAGTGGAGCACTCCCTGGGTTCTCCCTGTGACTGGAAATGGAGCCTGTGGTCACAGCTGTGTAAGATTAGAGGAGACATGTCCTGTCCCATGTGTCCTAATTTAGGCAGTAAGTTAGTGACCGCTGTAAATAGTTTTAGTTTCTAATTTTCTGCTGTTCAAATTCTATCGGGTAATGGTTTTGTGAAGTGTAAGGCTAGAACACTTACTATGGCCTGTCTGTTTTGTTGGTGATGCAAAGATATTTCTTTGTGAAACCAAAACAATTCAGTGAAGCTAAACCATTCCAGCATGTCTGGTGGGTATATTGAAAGCAATTCAGGAAACTTTTCTTACCAAGTCCCACAAAGGAAAGAGCAGAAGCGAGGAACCGATACATTCACAGATTTCAAGGCATGACTGTGATTTGATGGCTCGTGATGAGATCAGCCAGCTGTGTGACTTGTCTGCAGCTAAAACATTGTCTCTCTTTTCAATTTTGTCTAAATTAACATTCCAGTCACTGAATCTTACTACCTCTTTTCACAGAGATGGGCTAGCACCTACCCTTGGGTATCTTTATGGGTATCACAATGCCAGCTTTTCAGCAGCTAGATCACTTTCGGTGACACTCCTAAGAATGCTTTCCGCTATTTTGATGTTGTAAGCAGATACACCAAATTAGAAAGCAAGTTATACCCAATTAGCATTAATAGTAGTAGTACAGGGGTTAGGCAATTTCCAACCTTCTACTCTGTGTTCCCTTTTACAGCCCCCCAAAAGGTCATGCTAATCCCTTTTGCCATACCATTTCCCCAAGGTCTCCTACTCAGACAGCTTTCTGTACGTTCTGCTGTGATTACCGCTTTCCAAGGCATTTTTTTAAACATGAGCTTATAGCCCATATTCCTTTTTGTTTCCAGATGTATTATGGTGCAGTTAGCTACAATGAAATTATTTTGTTTGCCTGCAAGGCAAATCAAATCAATCTGTAACAAGAAAGTAATGCCATCCTTTATTAAAGTCATCTGTTTGTTACCGGCAAGCTTTACATGAATATCATTGCCTGATTAATCAATAAAAATGTTAAATAATCTTTCACCAAGACTCCTTGGCAGTCCCACTGGAGTCACTCGAGTTGCTGGGATCTCCATAATCACAGCTCTGGTTTGAAATCTCTCAGTGAGCCAATTTAACACATCTGCTGCCTGCCCTGCTTTTTCCACTCCATGTATGCATTTCAGCCAATGCAATCCTGAAAAAGAGCAACCAAAAGAGACAGCAATTTCTTGATATAATCTGTTTTCTGTGAAAACATTCTGCATGCTTGACTTTTAGTCGCTATATTTTCATTAATGGGATGAAAATATTTCCGTTTATATTTTACCATCTTAAATCCTTTTGGAGTTGGATTTCAATGTAGTTGCTCATATCGAGTATCTAGCAGCTGAACTGCATGCTGATAAGTCATTAAGAGTAAGATCATACAGCTGGAGTAGAACATAGAGGGTCCTTACCATCAAGCAGTGGACTTGCCATGGCGAGAGGTGGAGTGAGCTGTGGTGATTCCCCATCCTCAGCTTTCTCTCCCCTGACAAAGAGATCAGATTAGCACTTGCCAAGAGAGATGCTTCTCCCCAGTTCAGCAACTCAGGCTCATAGACACAAACCATCCAGACTTTTTGAAAGGTTTGAGTTGGAAGCCAAGGTTTGCCCCTCAAATCGGCTGCCACTGATATTCTTCATTATTCTTTTCTCTCTCTGCCCCCCATTACTATGAGCTTTGCAAATTTGCAATTCTGACCTACTATTTTCTTCCATCCTACTACTTCTGTTGATGTCAACTATTTATGTGGCTCTTATGTATGTGTTGTCCTTGCTATGATATCAGAAGAACCTGTTCTCCAAACAATGCCCATAAGGAATCATCTGAGTATCCTAAAATAAAAATGATCCCAAGTTTTTCATTAGATTCCAAGCTTATACATCATGCCCAATACAGTGTCCTCTCAAAGCAGTTTTATGTTCTCTTTCTTTCATTGAACAGAACCTCTGCTCAAAGTTGGAGAAAAAAATATCAAAGCCAGCCACAGGAGTATCTAAGTATCAAAAAACCCATTCACTTGAATCAAACAGTGGAAGTGTGTCAGGAGCTGTGTGGTATTTTTTTGCATGAAGCCTATCTGTGAAATATAGAGTCCCACTTTTAATCAATATACGCTTGCATTTTTGACACTAAAAAATTAATCTACAAATAATCCAGAAAAAACAGGCAAAGTTAAGTTCTTAGAAGCCACACCCCTTTTCGTTACCATTTACTTTTAGTTTTCGCACTTTTCATTTATATATCATGCTCAATTTTAGTTTTCATATATTTCACAAACATATAAAAATATGAATTTTGCGTGCATTCTTGTTGTACTTTTTGAAATCAATGATAGTATGATACAATCTGACATCACCATTTTGTAATCCCAAGGTTGGGGCTGTGTCAGAGACAGTAAGATGTGTTGCACTGAAGTACTTTTACAGCTACTTTTGTAATTCTGAGCATACGAATGTTTAAGACTGCAATTGTTCAAGCATCGTTATGTAAATTTGAAATATGCCCAAACCAAATGTGGTCTCTGAGTAGAAGTTAATGAGCCTTGAGATGTCCACAGTTCTGCAGAGGTTCCCCATGCTGAAGGCAATTGTTTTTATGATTAGGTATAAATAAAGGAGATGAAACAAGATAAGCTGCTGGCAGCAGTGCTTTCAGCTGATTTTAACTAGTATATTCAGCAATGCTGCTGAATTATCAGCTACAAACAGAGTGTCATACAACGACAAAGTAGAATTTCTAAATAGAGTTATTTCTATTATCTCTATAGAGACTGATAAAAAAATCAAAATAATTAATTTGTGTGCTGTATGCGTTCTGAGTAATGAAAATCTAAAGAGAAGAGAAACGGAAATATTTGAGGGCAACATTGTGATTGAAACACTAAATATTAGATAATTCAGTGATATATATTGTAGAATCATGTGTAGTTTTAGTATTTGCTGTACCTTCCTGCACCTGGAAATGCGTTTGCCCAAAGAAAAATGCTGAAAGTGTTTAAAGTTGGGTATTTTCAGAGTTATTGATAAAGTGATGGTAGCGAAGTTGTTTGAACTAATGGACTTGTTCTCTTTTCCTGTTCTTGCTCTTTTTAATGTGTATCCAGTGAATGAAATGTAATGGCTGCTTGGGAAAGAGGGATCTGCCGCCACACACAAAGGAAATGAAGGTATTGATCTTAATCGGGTAACCATTTGAAATTATTTCCTGTAGGCTTATTTAACAGTTGACAGACAACAAAAGCACGCAGACATAGATACCAAAGGAGGAACAGAGCCAAAATTAGCAATAAAGAGCTTAAAATTAAATATTTGCTGTGTCATTAGCACCACGTTCCCCTGGAAAAGCAGGTTCTGAATACTGCTTATCAGTCTTTCATATTATGGATCTTCAAATCAAAATTTCAATGACCGGGTGGCAAAATGAGAAGTGCTAGAAGTAGAAATTATTTGGGGATAAGAAAACAAACCAAATAAATACTCTTATGATTAAAATTTGCTGCTGAAGGCAGCTGAAGAGAACTGTCTTAATGATGATCAGAAGGCAGAGGCAGTCAGAATTTTTTATTAGCAATTCATTCCTTTCTTTAAAATTGGCAGGATATACAGACCCTTCTAAAGTATTTTGGAGAACGCCACGCTTACTGTAGTCAAGCAAACTATTGGCTTATTTTTGCTTTATTTTCAGGGAGTGCTGTTGATTGAAGCATTACGTCTGAATTTCCAGAATTTGGAGTGATAGAAATAAGTTTCAAGTTTACAATGTTACATTTACAGAATCACAGAATCTTCTAGGTTGGAAGGGACCTTAAAGATCATCTTGTCCAACTGTCAACCTAACTTTGACAAAAATAGACACCCACACAACAAACAAAAAGCATCACCATCACTAGACCATACCTCCCAGCACTACATCAACCCGTCTTTTGAACACCTCCAGGGATGGAGCCTCAACCACCTCCCTGGGCAACCTGAGTTCTCCTTAAACCATGTAAGAGAGGCGATATGAGTTTTGGATATACTGAGGACTTCCAGCTTGCCTGGAAATCAGTAGAGCTGAAGAATCTGGCTAACCTAGAAAACTGTTACCTGTATATGTACATACATACATACATACCTGTATGCTCATCTAGTTGAAGATGTCCCTGCTCGTTGCAGGGGAGGTTGGACTAGATAACCTTTAACTGGCCCTTCCAACCCAAACTGTTCTACAATTCTCTGATTCTCTGACAGAGATGTAGCCTACAGTACATCTGCATATGTTGACTGAAATATCTTGTGAAAATGGCGTTTTTGTACTTCGGTGTGTTTTGTGAATAAACATTTTGTCAGCTTTTCTGGGAAGAATTAAGAAGGCAGAACAGAAACATGATACAAGGAAGGTGACAAAGATCCTGTGAAATTCAAAAAGATTCCAATTAACTGGTTTCTTAAAACTGTGAAATGTCGAATAGAAAAAAAAAATGAAATATCAGCAGCAATCATTACTGTGGGGAAGTTAGCTTGCTATTCAACAGGATAAAGACAAAAGGTCTAAGAGGGTCAGAGGAAAGTAGATACTTCCGTTGCTTTAGTCTTGAGAACATGTTACGAAAATACATACAATTAATTAAAAGAAAGCTATTCAGAGACCTGAGCTGTAAAGAGTTTTTCTTGCTAGCCACTGTCTTTTCTAAGTGCTGTGCAGACTTTCTGCAGAGCTGTATTTTAATCCTCATGCGAAATTAGACGAAAATGTTCCTGTGAAGAGCAAAACCTTCCTAATGATGAAGGCACTGGAATCACCAGAGTGCCATGAGTTATAGCTAAGCAAGGTCATTCTCAGAGGCAATTATGGGTATTACAAAGATAGTAATTGCTTCTTTTCTGCATAGATACATTGTAATTCATCAACATTTAGTTTCCCCCACATTTTTCAAGTTCTCTTTCAAGTCACTGAAGGCTTTATAGGAAGTAGATGATTTGAGAAATACCTTGTGTGACCTTATCTCTGCTTTATGGCCAGATCTCAGCAGTCAGTAAGATGTACTTACGTAATAGCATTGGAAACTTGCAGTGGCAGGAATTGGAGAAAAACAAACCCTGTACACATGTGGATCCCTGTAGCTAGGCCTAGCTGGTGGCCAGATTTTTATTATTTGAGAAATTTTTCAGGGACTGGAGTCATTCATAATTGTCACATTAGTGGACGTGGAAAAAAATCAGCTTTGTGTACAATGAGTCATACGTGTGCAAACTGTTTTTCAAGCAAGTTAACGTCTTCTGTGAGACTGATGTAACCTTATTTCAGCCCTGCTCTGTTAGATAGAAGGTGTTAATTTACTGTATTGAGCAGTCAGCATCTTTGTGTCCTTATTTTTGGAAGCATTAGTTCTCTGCATCACAGATTTTGCATGCTGATGGATGTCTCTGCAGACACTTGTTGCTGGAAAGCAGTTTAAATGTGGGCTGCCACATTATGCACTGTTATTCCAGAACAGAAGCGTAGCCCACTTCAGACAAAAAAATACCACGAAACAAGCTAAATGTTTGAGATTATCATAAACCAATTTTGTCTCAAGACATACATTTCTGAAATCAAGACACTGATAATCACCATCTGAAAAAAGCTTGGAAATATTGCACTACTGCAAAACAACACAAGTATTTGGGGAAAACGTTGCCATGATCTACCACAGCCAGGAAGAGACTTGTATTTGCCATATGTTACAAATTTGCCTCTGTGGTGTCTCATCTGGTTTCTACCGTGAAATGCCATCTGTCTCGTCCTCCAAATCTATGGAAAAGTAACTGCTGAACTCTGGAACGAAGAGATTGTGGATAAATATTTTGAGCTTAGTGCAGATCTGTAGGTATTTTATATTGTTAACTTTAAATCTTTATGTAGACATACAGTTATATTTTAGCAGAACATACAACACAATGAAAGTATTACAATTATTAAGATGTCACCCTTTTGATACCTGCAGGTAAAGGAGACCTCTGAGATACTCGTGATGCTGTGACCAGCCGCTGGCAGATCGTATGGCAGACGGTATCTAAGAAAGAATTCCACCTGCAGGTACATAGAGTCCTCTTAAACTTCGCAGCACCGTGAGATGAAGGTGTCCTAATACCCAAGTTTATAGATGAAAAGGTTTCACACATCAAATAGGATGGTTTTGGCAGAGATGAAAATGCTGTACTTAGATTCTTACAGAAATGAGGATTTGCTTTTCCCCATGGTTAAACCAGCTAAATTGCCTGCAGCCGTGTAATGGTTTTGGTAACGTGGGACTTCAGAGACTTGTTTCCTGAAGAATGTTAGGACTGAGTTTGGATTGACTTTTACATACTTTTCTAGGTATATTTACAAAATTTAACAGAATTTTAAAATTCTGTTTAAAAAAACCAACAACCCTGAACTCCATTTATTGTCCCCTTCTTTACACAAGCACAAAGAAAACTGTTAAGTAGAAATGAAGATGCCAAAAAGGACACTCTCCAGAAGTGGAGCAGGGTATTTTGCGTTAGAACAATCAGAAAACCCTTGCGCAGAATTGTCAAGAAAACTGGTAGTAGGATAATGGGTCAATATGAAATCTATAAAATGTTACTTTTATTCACACAGAATTAAACTCAATAGATCTGCTGCAAATGAATGAAACCTTGTATTTGGTTGTTAAGACAAGTACCAAATGTTTTGACTCTACTTGGTAAAAAACAGTGTTAAAGCGAGCGATTAGTATTTTTATATAAGGCCACAGTTCCCTTCTCCTTCCTCCCAGCTTCATTTGTGGCTGAAGGTGTGAAAGTCCTCTCTAGGGCTCTGCCTTAGGGCTCTCCAACGAAAATCCAATTTTCTGTGAAGTTCCCCTAAACTCTTATGGTTTGAACAGCGGAGACTGAATGTGAAGTGTGTTAATTACTGTGGGGGCAACAACTTTTATGTCACAGTGAAACATTTCTCCACCCCGATGTTACGGCCCATCCAAAGCACACCCCGTGCAGTGTTTCCTCTGAGCCTCTGAGGCGGGGAGAGGGGAAGAGCATGAAGTGGCCTCTTGGGAGGATTATGCTCCCTTGTTGGAGCCACTGGAGCGGGGACTCAGGAGCCACAGGGGGAAGTTGTGGGGTTGATGCTCTGTCTGGAAAACTGGGCATGGATTTGTTTGGGGAGAGAGCTGAGAGAGGAGAGCTAGAGAAGTGTATCTTGGTTGCATGCAGCTATATGGAAAGCTTGGCCAGATATCTGGGGTACGTATTTACTAAGCCTCCAATTAAAAGTGCAGATTGGAAGAACTGAGAAAATGCAAAAATAAGCAAAATCGTTAGTTGTACTGTAAAGGTAACACAGCATAACATGTTTTCTGAGATTTTATTTAGTGTTTTAATCAAGAATGGATAAAATTCACTCATTCCCTATGAAGGAATGAGATATTAATAGAAAATTAATGCATTAGTAAATATAAAGTCCTGAGAGTAGTTATGATTCTATGCCCACGTGGTTATTTCTATTGTTCTTAACACACTTTATCTTATACCTTAAAATGGTACAGGCTTGTTTTAAATAACTACTGAAAAGAGTAACAAATATGAGTTATTGGATAAAAAAGTTGATTCCCATGTCCCGGTAGCTGGCCTGTCTTTTGTGTCTTCTCCATAATGCTGGGGTTTTGTAGATTTGCTATCAGGTAACTATATTTCTTAGGATTTTTTTGTGTGTTTATGATTCTACAACATGATATATAATGCTGGGGTTTTGTAGATTTGCTATCAAGTTACTATATTTCTTAGGATTTTTTTTTTTTGTGTTTATTATTCTACAATATGATAAGCTTGGAGGGAAATTTATGTATATTGAATTTGGTGTCTATATTTCATAAAAAATGAATTATTGTAAAGAAATAATTTGCTGCGGGAACGCATTAATTGAATTAAAAGGTCATTTGTTCAAGCCTTCTCTCTCTGCCCAAGTAACTTGAATCCTGTTTTTACCACTATGCTGGAAGGACACACTGGAGGGATAAAAGATTTGAGTTCAATGAGGCAGAAGAGGAATGCAAACTAGATTTCTGGGGTTTTTCAAATTTTAACTCAAAGCAATGGGCAAGTAAGCGTAAAGAGCTGCCAAGATGCTGCCTCGTGCTTTGTGTGAGGTTGGAAGCTCACCAGATGATGAGTCCTGGGGCAAATGGTGGACAGTGTTCTTGTCTCCCTGTCCTCAGGGGCAGATGGCTCACCTGACGTGATGGCAGAAGTGGTCTGTGATACGAGAGCTTAACCACACCGGTTTTTAGCCCACTTTCTGTTTATAGCCTGATTGGCATATGCCTTGTATCAACTTATTCTGTATAAGGAGCCATGCCTGTCGCTGCCCCTTGGCTTCTAATTTGCCCTGGCTGTGCCTGCTGAACGAGGAGCTGCCAAATTTCAGCCATGCCCGGCCACTTGAGGACCATCAGCTCCTCATGGGTAGGATGATGGGGAGAGCTTGGCATCACAGACCTCATCTTCACCCAAAACACTGAGTGTAGCCAGTGCTGTTTCAGATAGGACAGTGCCCTTTGTGTCCTCCACTCTACCACCCAACAGAGGGTTTGGGTGAGAAGCCAGCACCCTTTCCTGGGACCATATATTGTCTTCCATTTTGGGGGATGACTAGTGCTGAGCTTAGGAAAAGAAGGGTCATATCCAGAGTGCTGCAGTGACAGCACGGGTCGTTCAGAGCTGCTGTCACATTGCCACAAAAGCAGGACAGAAGCCATCGGTGCTATAGAGCCCAGCCAGTCCAAATGTTTGCACTTTAGCTGGGGGCTAGCTTGGTGGCAGCAAATGCAATCCTGCTTTATAGTCTGTAAAATCCCTTTATAGCCTTCCAAGGACACGCATCACCTCAGAAATGAGAGAAAATATACAGGAAGGTAGGTAATTTGAAGATGATGTCTATGCTGTGAAATAGGCATGTCCCTATAAATCCCTTTATAGCCTTCCAAGGACACGCATCACCTCAGAAATGAGAGAAAATATACAGGAAGGTAGGTAATTTGAAGATGATGTCTATGCTGTGAAATTGGCGTGTCCCTATGGAGAGACCTTTCGTTTGGTCTGCTCCCTTCATGTCCACCTGCTTGGTAGTGGATATTAAAAACGGGTTATAAAAAAATCTTACAAATGTGTTAAGAGAACACAAATGTTCACTGAAAGAGTGGTCGGGCATTGGAACAGGCTGCCCAGGGAGGGGGTGGAGTCACCGTCCCTGGATGTGTTTAAGGGCCGTTTAGATGCAGTGCTGAGGGACATGGTGTAGGGGAGGACTATGTAGAGTAGGGGAGATGGTTGGACTCGATGATCCCAAGGGTCTCTTCCAACCTCTATGATTCTATGATTCTTTGATTCTATACTTTTTGTTTGGTCTGCTCCCTTCATGTCCACCTGCTTGGTAGTGGATATTAAAAAGGGGATATAAAAAAAATCTCACAAATGTGTTAAGAGAGTTAGATGTTGTGAGTTCAAACCCTCTCCAGCTGCAATATGACTGGAACCCAGGGCTTCCCAGGTCCTGGGCGGGTGCTCAAAAATTTGACCTTTATGTGAAAGACCTTATTCTCCAAAGGCAGCTGATTTGTTGAATCCTGAGTAAATGAAGACACTTTGAAACAGGAATTAGTTTTGCTGTCTAAAGCCATTAAAATGGGGAAAATGTTTTAGGTGCATCTCTTTCTTTGGTTATTGCCTGGTTCAGTCATCTCTCTGCACCAGCTGCTGCAGATCCTCACTGGGGAGTGTTACCCTCTGCCTAACTCAGGATAATTTCATATATAAGATTAGGCAAACGCTAAAGTTTGTTTTGTGACCTTCATCACAGACATGGGCAGAGAAAGAGGAGGAAGGATGGAGGTCCATGCATGACAAATCTCACACCAGGCCCCTTCCCACAAAAAAGACATTGAGGGGCTGGAGCGGGTCCAGAGAAGGGCACCAGAGCTGGTGAGGGGTCTGGAGCACAAGTCTTGTGAGGAAAAACTGAGGGAACTGGGGGTGTTCAGCCTGGAGAAAAGGAGGCTGAGGGGAGACCTTCTCACTCTCTACAACAGGAAAATTTTTTACACTGAAAGGGTTATTAAGGATTGGAATGGGCTGCCCAGGGAAGTGGTTGAGGCACCATCCCTGGAGGTATTTAAAAGACGGGTTGACATGGTGCTTAGAGACATGGTTTAGTGATGGTTTTTATCAGAGTGAGGTTGATGGTTGGACTAGATGATCTGAAAGGTCCCTTCCAACCTAGACAATTCTATGATTCTGTGACCTCAGTCCTGGCCTGAGCCACGCAGGAGGTATTCCTGTGCCTGGCCCTCATCCTGACCTGCTGATTTGGCTTCAGACCTGCCTCATCACCGAGGACCTGCCGGGGCTGTGACTGACCCAGGTTACTGTCACCAGACCTGCCCTGCTCTCCTTCCTCGGACACGGTGGGACTGTGCCCTTGCTGGTGAGGATGGTGCCCCATCACCTTGCTGTCACCCCTGCTCCTGGCTTGCCTTCCCCGGGGAGCAGCCTGCTCTTTGCTTCTCACAATTAATTTATGGAAGACACTTCTTTTCATCTCAGCCTTTTAGCCTTTTTTACCTGTACTATTTGTTGAGGTTTTTTCCTGGGCTGTTGTGATGCACCTAGATTTTATATTGGACTAGGACTAAGAACATATCTATCTAGCTGATTTTAAGAAAATAATATAAATTATTCATAAAGTAGAATTATATAGAAGATTTGTGGTCTAAGAGTAAAGTAGATCTTGTAGTGCTTTTGGAAATATCTGTCTAAGAAATCAGAAATCACACTGGAAGCAAAAAAAGCTCCTGAAAACCATGAAATGGTAAATCAGTCCTAAACATCATTTCGAAGGCTTACTTTTCCTGTTCTCTGTTTCACATTCATACATTGCTTATTTATATTGTATGGGTAACTGGAGGTCTTACCTCACTATCCATTTCAGATGTTCACGTGTGTTGCCAGATTGCTACAAACCTCAGGGAAAGCTCACAAGTCACTGTCCCAAAATGCCCGCTGGGAGTCAGCTCTATAACTTAATGGAAAATACACACTGATGTCAACTGAAATGTGACTGAAAAGAGGAGGGAAGAGCTTTTCACTGTGAAATTGGTAATCTGGTAGGGTGCTGCAGCTTGCCTTACACACAGCTCGGTTGTCTACAGCTCCTGTCAACAGAGGGATTGACTTTCTCTGCTGACGGCTGTGTGGAAATGAATACAGCTCAGGCTCAGCTTCCTAGTGCCATGGTGGATGTCTGCGAAACCAGCACACCAGAGCTTCAGAGGAAGCTGTAAGTAACTCATATGTGGAAATCCACCATTGACTGACACGTCAAAACACTTTCGGGCTGAAAAAAATAATCACTCCTCTGATATCAGTTGGGTTTGGAATTGTATTTAGCCAAGCATAACTATGTGGTTATTTTCATAGAATCATAGAATCATTGAGGTTGGAAGAGACCCTTGGGATCATCGAGTCCAACCATCTACCCTGCTCTACAAAGTCCTCCCCTACACCATATCCCTCAGCACTGCATCTAAACGTCCCTTAAACACATCCAGGGATGGTGACTCAGCCACCTCCCTGGGCAGCCTGTTCCAATGCCCGACCACTCTTTCGGTGAAAAATTCCTTCCTAATGTTCAATCTAAACCTACCCTGTTGGAGCTTGAAGCCGTTCCCTCTCGTTCTATTGTTAATTACCTGTGAGAAGAGACCAGCACCAACCTCTCTACAGTGTCCTTTCAAGTAGTTGTAGAGAGTGATGAGGTCTCCCCTCAGCCTCCTCTTCCTCACACTAAACAGCCCCAGCTCCTTCAGCCGCTCTTCATATGATTTGTCTTCCAGGCCCTTCACTAGTTTCGTTGCCCTCCTCTGCACCCGCTCCAGCACCTCCAGATCTCTCTTGGATTGAGGTGCCCAAAACTGGACACGATACTCGAGTTTTGCTAGATTAGAGGTGAGATTGCTTTATCTTGAAAATGTGAGGGTTTGTAAGTGAGGGTATCAGCAATTGCAAATTCCAAGCCTACCCTTAGCAGTGCTGTTCACTTGGGGGTACACTGCACTTCCTAACTCTTCCCAAGCCCCCAGGAGCACAGCACTCACACGACATTGCTTATCTCCATTATTAACAAATTCACCTTTGTAAATTCTGCTGTCAGAAAATGGTAAGAACCTGCTCTTCAAGCCCAAGTTGTATTTTGAGGCCTCACTATTACGCCAAACCCCTTTCTTCTGACATGGCATCCATTACATGAGGTGTCTGCACCGTATGGGCCCAGGGATAAAATAAAAGCCTGGTATTTTTCCCCCCTCTGTTTCGTACACTTTTGCTCCCAGAGTGTACTGAGAGTTTTGGCTTTATTACTGGATTACTTTTCAAGCTTTCCTCCCCCTAGAAAGGCGAATGAAACCCAGTAAGTGCCAGTACGGGTCTGGAAAGTGTGAATAGTTGGGACAACTAATCTACTTTTGGGTTTGTCTTTTAGAGCTTTGCTGCAGTACAGCCTTCAGTAATGAAAGCGAAGACATATTAAGCTCCATAAATAAAATGTTCTCAAAAATCAGTAAAATGTTCTTCAGAAAAAGACTTTTAAATGGGCTACTCTAACTAACAATGTTTAACTGAGTATCTCCACCCCCCCGAAGGAAGAATAAAAGCCAAATATACTAGCCAAATGGCAAGGATCAAGAGCCCAATATATCTCTTCCTCATTATATGAGATTTTTAAAAGGTGACTGGGAGACTAGGGAATGCATTTTTATTGTAGAGTGGCAGGAGAAAATTAAAAGCCAGCTCGGTTAAATGTTCTCACTAGCTTAATTAAGAGACATATGACGAAGCACTTCATCTGGCTGGCTTTTATAGCCAATGGCAATAGTAAGTGTTTCAAAAAGAGAATGAAAGAGAAAAAAAGGAAATACTGCATCTACTTGGTGTGTGGGGTGAAGCTGTGGCATAAAGAGGATCAATTGTCTTGAAATTTCATGTGTAGAAAATGGAAAAGATAATTTTTGGTGGCCCCTTTTAGGCTTAGCACTTTGCTATTTTATCTTGAAGTCACAATAATTTTTGTGCTGCTTATTTTCATGCCTATTTACTGATACTTGATCCCTTCAGGTAAATATCAGTCTTCCTTGGTAACCTCCTTGTGCTTCCAGAGTGCGTATTCTCGCTCGTCACTTCGACACCACCCACTAAACGTACTCAGTAACAGTATTGACTGTCTTCTCACAATGACTGTACATAAAGAAGAATCTTTGACAACCAAAACAAAATATTTACCTCACTTTGAAGGCCAGTAAATGCATTAGAAACAATTTCAGGAAGTTAGGGCAGGTTGTGGCATGCCTATCAAGAAAGAAATCAATGAGTTGCATTTATGTGACAGACTAAAATGAAGGCATTGCTCTGCAGGAGGTGGGATTAGGAAGGTGGTGTAGGGAAGCTCAACTTGAATGGGAAACTTCAAATCAGTTTGGGAAGTTTGGGTTTCAGTATGACAAGGCAGAAGGGAAAATATGGACTCTGAAAATCTCTTTTTTTGACATTGATTCTTGCTCCTGACAAAAGATTTAAAGCAGAATTTATGTTTTTAGGCAAAGTAGATTCAGGTTGCCAAGTGTAATTATCAATTGGAAAAAAGACCAAATTAAAAAAAAAAAAAGAAAACCAAAGATTACAGAAATGCAAAAAGGTATTACGAACACGCTAATAAAGTTATCTCACTGGCAACCCCCTTTCGTTATGTTTCATTATGGCAGTGGATGAAGATTTTGTTATATTCTCCCTAATGTTTAAGTACATTGAGGACTGGTATAAAGGAAGCATAGGTGAGGCAAAGAGTCTTTGCTTTACTTACACATTATGAGGGTTATAACAAAATCTTCAATTTAGGATTTTCTTCTCTGGCATGCTCTAGAGAAATAAAGGCCATAACCTTGGCACTCTGACAGGCTGTTTTAGCCCCCATTATGCAGAAGCTTAAATTCTGCATGAGAAAAAAAAAAAAAAAAAAAAGAAAAGCAACCTTTATTCAGGGGGCTGATTAACCCCATTAACTCCTAGGGAGGGCAGTGGAAGCTGAGCAGGGACTCTGATAGAAAAGCAACCTTTATCCAGGGGCCTGATTAACCCCATTAATTCCTAGGGAGGTCAGTGGAAGCTGAGCATGGACTCTGGTCAGGGAGTTGTCTGCTGGTTGTGTTCTTCAGCCCTTGGCCCAGACTCATCCCCTCCTGCCCATCAACGTGGACACCTAAACCGGGAACTCTTTGTAGAGGTGTCAGGAAACGACAGACCTCTAGGGAAAGAGCAGTAACATTCCAGTAACATTCAAAATTGTTCTGTGGGTCTGCTTATTCTCCTCATTGATTACAGAATCACAGAATGGCCGAGGTTGGAAGGGACCTCCAGAGGTCATCTGGTCCAACCTCTCTGCTGGAGCAGGGCCACCTAGAGCCAGTTGCCCAGGACCGTATCCAGATGACTTTTGAATATCTCTGAGGATGGAGACTCCACAAGCTCCCTGGGCAACCTGTGCCAGCGCTTGGTCACCGTCTCAGTGAAATGCTGTTTCCTGATGCTCAGAAGCTCCTGCGTTTCAGTCCATGCCCCATTTCCTCTGGTCCTGTCATGGGGCACCTCTGTCCTCTTTGCACCCTCCCTTCAGGTATTTATACACATTGGTAAGATCCCCCTGAGCCATCTCGTCTCCAGGCTGAACGGTCCCAGCTGCCTCAGCCTTTCTTCAGAGAAGACGCTCCAGTCCCTTCATCATCTTTGTGGCCCTTTGCTGGTCTCTCTCCAGTAGGTCCATCTCTCTCATACCGGGGAGCCCAGAACCAGACACAGCACTTCAGTTGTGGCCCCACCAGGGCTTGGGCAGCGGGGAAGGGTCACCCCCCTCTACCTACAGGCAGCACTCCTCCTAAGGCAGCCAAGGGTAACGTCAGCTGCCTTTGTGGCATGGGCGCTGGTCTCTCTCCAGTAGGTCCATCTCTCTCATACCGGGGAGCCCAGAACCAGACACAGCACTTCAGTTGTGGCCCCACCAGGGCTTGAGCAGCGGGGAAGGGTCACCCCCCTCTACCTACAGGCAGCACTCCTCCTAAGGCAGCCAAGGGTAACGTCAGCTGCCTTTGTGGCATGGGCACACTGATGGGTCATGTCCATCCCCACACGCAGGTCCTTTTCCATCTGGGTGGCCCCAGCACGTGCTGGTGCCCAGGGCTGTTCTTCCCCAGCTACTGGACTTCCCACTTGCCTTTTTATCTGGGTGGCCCCAGCACGTGCTGGTGCCCGGGGCTGTTCTTCTCCAGCTACTGGACTTTCCACTTGCCTTTTTTTGAACTTCATGAAGTTCCTGTCAACCCACTTCTTACTTATAAGAAATTTATAGGAAACAGAGAAATAAGATATATTTTTTTAGAAGTAAGAAATTATTCAGATAATGAAAGACTAGAGAGGAAGGATATATTTGTTGTATTTCTTTTTCCCTGAGGCAGAGCACCTATGCCTAAGTCATTTGTGAAGGTATTTGTCTTGTTTAGTTTTAAAAAGCTCCAGTAATGAAAACTTGGCAACTCCCCCAGGGACTTCTTTATTATGAAAAGGTTTTTACAGATGTCTACCCTGAAATTTTCCTTGCTGTGATAATTGCTTTTCCTCTGTGGTGGTTTTTGAAAATCATCAGGTTCCCACTCCTCCCTATCAGTCTTCCTCTTTGTAATTTTACATTTTTTATTTTCCTCGGGTTTGGACTCTCCAGAAATATGGACTCTCCATATTTCTTCAAATATGATGACCATTTGCAAAACCACATTCACGGCCTCGCTTGTGGACTTGTGGCCTGAGCTTTTGGGGATGGGTCCTACTGAAATTCCACCCTCCCCCCAAAAAAAACCAACCCACAAAAGAAGCTGAACTACCTTGAACTGAAAAGCCATGCAAAAGACTAACTATGTCTACCAAGTTCAGTGAAGCTTCATCCCGCTTTCATCATAAGAATGCAAAAGACAGAGATCTGGGGTTTTGTTTGGTTTGGAGTAGAAAATCTCAACTTTGCTTCCTATATCTCTAAAATAATATGTGTCAGCTGCCTGGGATTTCAAGCTGGGTCTATGTAATGTTTTTTCTCTGCAGTCCATCTGCAGAGAACTTCGTACGTACACTGCATAAGAGCAAGGGTGGGCATCCAATTTGAATTTATCATTTTGACTACCTCTGTGCTCAGCAGAAAGAGGGAGGACTCCTGGAGGGTGATTCATCTTGGGATAAAGTAAATGTCAAAAATACACTGGAGATCTTTCGCTCTCTGAGATTTCTGCCCCTTCTCCCCCCCTAATCACCGAGGCAGCCATGTCAATAAGCTAAACCAGACATTTAGCCTTTAGATGGCTAAATTAGGTGAGTGAAAGTAATTAGCAACAATATTCTGTTTCAGAAATTCTCATTGCTACTGAAAAAAAAAACCAACCTACCGCAAAAGATGACCTCATGAAATATTCTCCTGCTGACTGCTTTGCCCCAGTGTAACTGAACAAAAATGCTTGTAAAAACAAAATAGGCAGAGTTGTGGGCTATCTACTCAATAAACTGTACACACACGTCACAGCTAATGACCTGTGGTGAATCTGCTAAAAATGCCAGGGGTTGAATCACTGCAGCATGATCAAATCAAGGGGCAGGAACTGGCTGCTGTCGCAGAGATTCAAAAATAATACAAAACAGCCTGTTGAAAAAAGGTTTGCTTCAATCAGGCATCTGCAGCACAGACTCACAAATGTGTCATTTCTCTCAGTTTACACAATCACGAGTGTTTTATACAACACATAATCCATGGATTTGATCGTTCAATAAATTACTGAGGTCAAGAGTCCAGTAGAGTTAAGTCTTGAGAAGTAAGTGCTCATCAGTTGTTATGGTCCCTATTTAGTGTTGGTTTCTCTGGGTGTGTGTAGCCTCATGCAGAAATATGCACAATTTAGAACCACTAAGCGAGTGCTTATTGACTCACACAAAAATTAGCCTGGATTTAATGACCTCTTAGGTTAAGGATTCATAAACTCACTGCTCCAGATACAGCACCCAGGGGAGCTGCTGCCCAACCAGGCATCGGTCATGAGGAGGAGGACAGGGTGGTCCCACAGCTCCCTGCAATGGATGTACAGGGCTGCTGAGCTGCCACCCACACCAGCTCCACCGACACTCCTGACACTGGTCCAGTAGCTCCTGACTAGTCCCTGGGCTGACAAGCATCCCTCTCTCTTCTCATTTAGGATTTAACACCTTTTCATGCTGGTGTTTTCCCTCTTGAACCCTTGAGGGATGGCTAACAGTCTTGTCTTGCCGGTTCCAGCTCTACCTCTAATTTTCATTTTTCTTGTCTCTGTACAGACTCCCAGCTCATTTTTGGCAGTCTGAGCAGCCGTGGTGTCAGAGCTGGCCTGTGGCTCACAGACTGTGAGAGCCCTGGTGGTGGGGCAAGCTTGCAGCACTTCTTCTGTCATTAGGAGAACACGTACAACTTGGCTAGTTATGGATCACCACCTTTAAATTCTTTGCTGTGAGGGTGGTGAGGCACTGGACCAGGTTGCCCAGGGGAAGTTGTAGATGCCCCATCCCTGGAGGGGTTCAAGGCCAGGCTGGATGGGGCTTGGAGCAACCTGGTCTGGTGGGAGGTGTCCCTGCCCAGGGCAGGGGGGTTGGAACTCAATGGTCTTTAAGGTCCCTTCCAACTCTAACCACTCTATGATTCTATGATCTTTTCTTCCCCTTAGCATGCCTACGACCCTCTGCTCCATTTCACACAGAACAACCTCACCCTCTTCCCCATTCTTTTTTCCGAGGTCCTTCTTTTCTTCCTCACTGCCAGAAGAAGACAGTACATGTGGTGAGCACAGCCTGGACACTGAGTGGCTCTCAAAAGTGACAGATGATTTCTGCTGTCTTGCCTCTGGTGAACACACTCATTTATCTAGGTCTCTTTCATCTACTTAGGTGCCGATTTTCAGACAACATGTGTGAAGACATCATCTTTGAGATGTTTAACTATCTATATTATTTGGGTTTCATCTATCTATATTATTTTTAATCTACTTTTATTAGGAGGAATCATTCACAGACTGTGAGAGCCCTGGTGGTGGGGCGAGCTTGCAGCAGGGTACAGAAAGAAAGGTACAGGGTCTGATAAACAATATAGACATTATGAAGGTAATGGGAGAGAGTGAATTTGGAAAGGGTGTCAGATGCAATTCTTCAGGGCATGTACCAGCCAAACAGCAAAGTTAGGAAGAAACTGCTCATATGGATCAGTTCTTCCATGACTGCTTGCCTCGTGGATTCTGTGGAAATTTCCTTTGCAGCATCTGGTACCAATCACAGTCAGAAACAGATGCGTTAAGTAGGTGCTTGGGCTGCTCCAGTATTTGCCACTCCTGCACGTTATACAGATGCACATACCTGTGTAAAAAGACCTATAACCAACCTGTGTTCTGCATTGCCCTGATGTGACTGAGTGACAGGTGCAGAAAGCGACTGTAAAAGACCAATGGCTACTGACATTTTTCACCAAATACTTCAACATTTCATTTATCCACATCCCAGATGGAAAACAACCCACTTTTACTTCATTTGGAGAAGGATATCTATCTGTCCACATTTTTATATCACATTTTTAGATGACTGATGCCCTTAGTGATGGTTGCTATGAACGAATATTGGCACTTTAATCCAATGTCCCACTCATGGGGCTAACACACAGTGGTCCTCTTGCTTTAGATTTGTATTTTCTACTTAAGTAGCTTTAAATTTCTTTCAGTAGTGAGGCTCTTTGCCTACTGACTTGTTTTCAGTCACCTTAGCATTAGTAGGAGTTCATCTTTATCTTCCTTAGTGATTATAGTACTGCATCCAGCTCTGGAGCCCTCAGAACACAAAGGACATGGACCTGTTGGAGTGAGTCCAGGCTGGGAGAGTTGGGGCTGCTCAGCCTGGAGAAGGGAATGCTCCAGGGAGACCTTACTGCAGCCTTTCAGTACTTAAAGGGGGCTTGTAAGAAAGATGGGGAGGGACTTTTTAGTCACACTGTAACAACGGTTTGTGTGCTCACAATGGAAACTGGATTATGAACTCAACTAGTGTTCAAAAAACACTAAATCTTTTTCTTAAAGCCAACTCAGGTCCCTGATCTGCTTCACAGCGTGGCACATCATCACATGGGAACAAGAGAAAATGCCTCTGTTGGCATCACTGCTGAATTTATTGTAATGTGAAAATATAGTGTGAGAAACCATGTGAGATATGGAATAGTCTATAAACCGAATTCTGGTAGTTCTAATTCTTAAGAGACCTTAAAATAAAATACCTTCTTCTGTAAGACATGCCAGAGAACTGAGTAAGCAGCATTGTGACAAAATTATCTTGTTTTTTTCCTCAGAAACGATGTGCTATAAGTTTGCGAGATGGGCACCATGTGACCTACCAGCATTGTCCCCATTCCACCTGACATTTTGTGGCAAAGACAAGGACTCACTTATTTGAGTAGCAAATACTGTCCACACAGCTGAGCTCTGCTGGCTGCCTTGGCAGACTGTTGCTAATGCAATTGCAGAAGAGGAATTTGCTATTTGAGTTGGTAATGGTGGTGAATGATTCCTCCTCATAAAGGTAGATTCAAAAGAATATGATAAATATTATAGTGATATGATAACAATATGATAAATATGATAATATGATAATGATATGATAATAATATGATAAATATAAATAATAAGTACTACTGCCATAGAGAGTTCAGGAATTACGCCAGGTCCCAGATGCTTCAGGGGGATCTTCTTTATTCAGGGACCTGTTCCTGCAGCCTGTGTGGGTCCCTCTCCATTCCCAGCTTGAACAAAGCTGCTCAGCTCTCCCCACCACAGCAGGCACTGCTGGCTTTATAGCTACCCAGAGCTGGAATTAATAGTTCTGTAACATCTCTGTGGAGTAATGGGGACAGAGAAGAATGGATGACATGGCTTGTTATCATTTCCCTTCTGTTTTTATCTTATTTAAATTCTCAAGTGGGTCTAAAATTCCAGAAATAGTGTTATTAACGCCTGTAACAAATACAAGATACACCATCTTGTCAGGGTTGCTCTCCTGAACTTTTGGTCCACTTATCAAGAGTTATAATTGCAAGGAATACGCCAAAACCTGAAATGAGAAAGTGGGCAACTTCAATGTGTGTGCACTGTCATGCATCTTATATCTGAAAAAAGAAATGCCTTAATTATGTTTCTAAACTTTCAGGAATTATTAAAATGCAAAGAAATGGAAAAATGTGAATTACTCACAATGAGTTTACTCTTTGTTTTTCTTTGTCTCGACAGCAAAATTAGGTAACAAATATCCACTGTAATCCTTTGAGGTTCTTGCTGCAATCTGGGAGGAATATTTCACTTAGAAGTAAGTGGTTTTATTCATATGGAAAAAGAGATAAAAAATTCTGGATTTATAAGAGCTTAGTTTTATAAAATTTGCTTCAAATTCAGTATTTAATTTGACAATATTATCTAAAGACATTTAAATGCCTTTTTCCTTTAAAAAAATGTATTATTCAAAGGTTAGAACTTCAATTTTGGGGGGGGATGTTGATGAAACAAGCCTCATAATTCAACTCTCTGGTTAAAATAATACCAGCCAGGAACTGATGCTGCTGTGCTTCTGAAGCTTCTACCACTGTGAACACGTGCAATAAGAAACAGCAATGCTTTGCCTCCCAGGGTCAGGATGCAGGTGTTTTAACAATATTAGTCAGGGAACTCAGTGCCTATCAAACTGGTGTGGGTGCATTTGGAGATGTTGGTGCCACAACTTCTTTCAGCCGTGCTGGTTTGCGCGTGCAAAACAAATTGCTTCTCCAAGAGCACGGCTCCTACACTCCACTGCAACACTAACAACAGTAAGAAGGAATAAAGATAATTTGCTGCCTTAAACAAATGTTCCCAGCTAAAAATGCATCCAGCATACATAAAGCCTATTCTTTTTTTTTTTTGAAAAAGCCATTTTCAGATAGTGGAAGAAATCTGAGTAACTTGGATTTCTCTAGTCAGGCTTGTGTAGCAAGCACAGCTGGACTCCAGACACTGACTCATTCTCCAATTACCACTATCCAGCTTTTCTTCCAACAGGCTCTCATCTGCCAATAAATCTTCCAGCTTCCCATCATGTACTGTCAGGCTGAGGTCATGTCAATGTAGACATAAAAACTAAAGCTATGTCCACACCCATAAGGAGGAAAATAAGGCAAGAAGTTTGGAACTAACTAGCACCCATAAAAGCAAAAAAAACCAAAACAAAACAAAAGAAAAACCTGGGAAACATAGAGACAACTTGTTTCAACAGATCAGAGTGGAAATATTCTGTGTCTGTGTTTACCAGGCTGCCCTCTGTAAGTCTTCTGGAGCTCTCTTGCAAAGCAAGAGAGGAAAGCAATTTATACTTAAGAAAGGCTACCCTTAGTTAAAAGCAACGAGACAACAAAGTTGGACTTTGTAAGATGTTACAGCCAAACTATAGGGAAAAAAAAACACCCCTATGTTCTGACAAATACAAGAAAAAACCCAGTAGATGTTACAGCCAAACTATAGGGAAAAAAACCCCTATGTTTTGACAAATACAAGAAAAAAACCAGCGGTCTCTACCAGCCCCAGTCTTGCTGTCATATGTGAATAAATACTTACTGACCTGAAGGACCATTTTCCACATCTTGCTGCAAACTTCAGATATGGAATACGTTCCCCCTTCTTGTGACCACAGCGTTTGGGCTTTACTAAGTTTTGGCACAACCAGATTTCCCTTTTACTTCGACTTTACTCCAGAAAATTTGGATTTGAATTTAACTGAAAGATCCTAAGATTCACTCTTTCCTAAAGCAGGTATCTTAGACCAATTTTAGTCGTACACCTCCGTACTGTGGATGGAATTCTGTGGCCTGTTGTGTGTAGGCAGTTGAAATATATTTCCTTCTGGCTCTAAAATCAAAAAACAAAGCAGAAAAAGTAAATCATAGAGTGTATTCTACATTTTCTAGCTGTGTGACCAGTCTCTTTCTGTAGACCACCAGCAAGCACCTTCCGGTGAGCCCATCATCAGTAGACCACAATTTAAAATAGATGGTTGTCACTGATGGGAAACGATCTGTCAATCACAAAAACAATCTAGAACTTGCACTGTTGGATTTCCAGAACCATCTCCTTTCTTAAGGATTTTTTACAGGTATCAGAGATGCTAACCAACTGACTTCTTGGTCCCATGCAGCGTAATAATAATAATATTAATAATAATAATATCCCAAAGTAAAAATGTGGCTGACAAACTGGCCAGTAGAGAGCCCTGACAGCAAAAACAAATCAATATAAAAATTCGGTTGGTTTTGCAAAGTCTCAGCCAGGCACTTTTTTCAGTCCTTTCGAAGTTCAGAAATGTCAGATGGAATGAGTTTCTGACATTTTCTTTGGCTGCTACTGAAAACTCATCTATATTCAGGCAATTACACTTGAACTTTGAAGAGTCTGTCATAGCAGTCTTAAAAAAAAGTTAATGAGTCCGACTGTAGCTTACTGAGGGAGACAGGAACCTTGGGAGTGAATGCAGGTATTTTTATACCAGGCTTTGAGGAAAAAGCTCAATAAAAATCATAGGAATAAAACACTACACAGAAGGGTAAACAAAATGGGAAGTTATGCTAGTCTTTTACCTCTGAAGCCAATAATCTGTAAGAGCAAATGTATTTGTAATTATCTAAAATGATACTGGTGCCAATAGTTATTCTCGCTCTGGAGTCTGAAAAAAAAATCAACAGTTTCATCAGCAAGCCCTGAATTTTAAGGGGCGTTACAGTAGGAACTGATGCCCACACTGCTGGAGGATGGGACTGGGGTTTTACGTCCTGGGACTGCGTTCTGCTCCCAGGGAAACCAACACAGTTTTAGACAAGACTCAATGGGGAGAGGAGCTTTTATTTGAACATTTCACTGTTACTTTTTAATAAACTAGTTGGCGTTGCTCCTTCAGCTCAACTTCCACAGAGGAAATTCTGGCACACGACAAAAGTAATATAAAGACAAAATGCTCAGACAAAGTTCTATATTTATTTTCTAATAGGAAGGCGACTCAAGGATTATCTAGTATGTTAATCATCTTCATCTCATATGTCTTGCTCAGGCAACTTCTAATTCATTTGGAGTTTTGCTTGCGTGAGGAACGTAGGGGTTATGTCTAACTCCATATGCTGGAATCAATTCAAAATGGGGACCAGGACCCAATATTACGTGCAAGGGAGACTCTTCTCCCCGAACTTCCAAACACACTGAAGTTTCCACTCCTGTGCATCACTTACGTTTGAAAAAGACCCCAACATCCAAACCCAGAAAACCCCCCAAAAGCAAACTCCTTAAAAAGTAGGTGCAGGTTTGGTGGCTGGACGAGGCAGAGCAGATCCCACCCTGGTGTTTATTTTGGGAGTTTTCACTTGTAATGGTGAAAATGCTCTGGGTAGGTCTAACACAGAGGTTTATTAGCAAGTGGAAGGTGACTCACCACTTACCTTTAGGTTGGAATTTTGCAGACTGTTTTAGACAGTGACAGGGTATTTGAAAACTCAGTGTGTGCTCGTACTGCACAGGACATTTTTTCGTGATCAAGTCATAGACTCAATATGGGAAACCTGCCTGGCCAAGTCTGTATTATTAAATCACCTTAAATAAACACAAAAGGGCTGAAGGAAATCCTTAACTGCAGTGGGTTTCTTTTAACAGAGATGGAATAATATTTTGTAATTTTCAGACAGTAAGAGATTCTCCTTGTAAAAAGTACTTTAAACCTTCTTTGCGTTATTCTGAATCCTGACAATTAATATTTATATGATTAAAAGAAAAAGACAAAAAATCCTAGATAGAGAGCCATGTCTAGTTTTTATGTTGGATAGCAATACTTTTGGGGTTAAAGAAATTTTTCAGTTACCTGCAGATTACTTAGTAAGAAAGGATCCTATTCTTTACTGCTACACAGGTAGAAATTTGATTGATGTCAAGAGAGTATTAGAAATGCGGCAAATCTTAAATGTTATATGTAACAAATGCATTGTTTTCTTATAAATTAGTTTGGTGGTAATCGTTTCCAATAAAAGAAAATATCAGTATCTATAATGATAGAAAAACTGAAATCTTCTTTGCAGGTTTCAGAAGCTCACAGTTTAAGTACAGTAAAGACAGATACTAGACTAGGAAAAAGAAGAAGATCCTTGTGCATCAGAATCCATTAAGTCTAGGAATGAATTCTCTTTTCTTAGTCCTGATGCCTGATAGTTCAAACCTTCCCCTGATGATGGAGCAGTGGCTGAGCCCAAGCTGTATTTTTGACGATGGGCAGGCTGTTTGTGTTAACTGGCTGCTTGCTGCTGCTCCACACACAAAAGAGGCTGAGTTCTGCTTTTCTTTCCCATGGCAGAAATTTGAATCTCTCCCTCTCTCTCCCCTTTACCCAGGCTCTGATTTCTCAAATTTGTGAGTACCTCTTATCTTTGATGCTTCAATCTCTCTCTATAACATTGACTGAATGCTCAAAAGCAATTAAAGGAAGATTAACAAGAGAACCCACCTCCCTCCCCCAAACCCCAGCATGTTATTTAGAGCATATGGAACATACTGTAATGAAGCAGAAGAGTGGCATCCTTTTGGAGAGGGCTAGCACAGGCACAGGGCAGATTCTTCCTTGCTATGTAGCCTGCAAAATGATGCTAAAGGATCAAAAATAGGATATGTAACAGAACAAGGATGCAGTGAGCATATTCACTACAACAGCCTAAACATACTGAAGAAGATGCACGCTGCGAGAGGCAGAGGTGGGTGACAGACCTACCTGCCAGCATAAATTTAAGAAGATTGTGAAGATGTATCTAGATTTCCTCCACCTTTGTACCAGAGTCTTGGACAGGGGACTTAGGGAATAAATCCAGGATCTGACAGCCCTGTAGGAGTGGAGCCAGAGAGACTCGGAGTGATGTGACCATCATCACTCCCCACTTAAATAAATTAACACCGAGAGACCGAGAGTGTGTTCCGACTAAAATAGCCCCCTGAACCTCTCTCCACGGCATGATTCATGCTTCACTCACTTCGGAGCCTGCAGGAATTCAAAGGCCAGCTCGGAACATTTGCCCTGCTATTTATAGGAAGCACAGAGGTATCTGTGCATCATGGTCAGAAAAAAATAAATATCTCAGCACAACCTGGATGGCAAATAGTTAAAGAAGTAATAAAAAGCATGGAGCAGAGAAGTGCGAAACAGACAGACAAAGAGAAGCTGGGCTAGCCACCACACAAATACACTGCAGGAAAAGTGCAAATCTGTCAAGAATGCTGAAAAAGCCAGATCAGTAAAGGAAAAGGAACCGAGTTAAATGATGGAAAAATCCATAAATAAATATTTTGAATAAAGAAGTAAAAATATATATATATATTCAAGAAAACTATTTTAAGAGGTGAAAACATAAAGCAAGCAAGTTAATAAGACAATTTATATAAAGACTGAGTTACACGAGAATTCAATCAAGCTGATGATATGCACAATAAGTAAGATTGCGGGTAAATTATCAGTAAGAGCTGAAAGGGAGCTGGAAGGAGGGAGGGAAGGGACATTTTGTGCTAACCCCTGCCATCCATAGAGATCGAAACATCCCAGACATGATGGATCAAGTGGGCAGCTTGAAAGGGAAACCAAATATTGGCATCACCATGTTTACCCTCCAATTAGCAGTGATAATCATGCGAGTAGAGAAGAACTGGGCTCCGACAGATCAGCATTGGGCGCTCTGCTAGTTAGGAAAAGTGGGAGTAGAAACTGTGCAATGATATAGATTTAATGCAAATAAGGGATTTGTTTTTTGTTAATTAGGTAGCAGAGCAGGTTGGGGTACGATGGGTTGGACTGTGTTTGGATGGGATGAGGAGGACAGTTTGACAGCTGACCATATGGATGTTGTTGTACAACATTTGTGAGGTGGGTTGCTGCAACATCAATGATCCTGTCAAAAAAATACTTCAAAAATCAGTTCCTACTGGTAACGTCATCGCTGAATTGATGCAAATACACATGGAAAAAAAGTAACAAAAATATTGCTGAAACGCTCTATAGGTTTCAGCAAATACATCAGTAAGAAAGTTTGGGTTATGAGATTGTTTGAATTGTGATTTTGGGAGGTTTCCACTACGATGATATCTTTTCACTTCTTCGTCTGTTTTCTTTTCCCAAGAACAGGATTTTTGTGTGAAAGAGCTGCCAAACCCCTTGTAAGGTTTTTCATTGTAAGATTTGAGTCGAGAAGGTAAATGTTAATTTTGATTCTAAATTTCTGCTGAAGTAACCATATGTTACTTCATATTAATTGATTAATTGAAATGAAAAAAAAAAAAAAAGAAACAGGTTAGGTCTTCACCTAATTTCAGACAATTTGGTGATCATCACTTAAAGGAATTGCTTATTGGAGGAAAAGAAACTAGTAGTGGAACAAAAAAATTTAAAAAAGATATAAAGTTGCTTTGGGTTAAATATATATATAAAAAAATAAATATATAGAAAGATGGCATGTTTTTCCCTGGAAAACTATGGAGCAGCCCTGGAGAGTGAAACTTGTTTTTCTATCCTGTTAAACTGTTCAAATGGTCCCTTGGCAGAGGTTTGGCCCAGACCACAGAGCCCACTCCACAGCTGGAGAATGAGCCCAAGCAGAGGTGTATTCTCCGTAGGCAACGTGGATGTGGCCACCTTGTTCCAAGGGGTGATGGGAGTGGGTTATCCCACGTCAGCTGAACGCAGCACCACCTTTCATCTACGAGTACAGAGGCAGGCTGCAGTTTCAGGCTGGCTCCCAGTGGCAGAGTTTGTTAAAACTGCAATCAGATTACTCAGCAACATTTTCAGTGTTGCCCACAAAGATGAGAGTAGCACGTGTCCTGCTCCATGATCGAGTCATTGCTCTTAAGAACTTGCCAGCCTAAGCTACTGATTTTCCTCGCTTGGGGGGCGTAAACTTGATTTTCTATCCCTAAACTGGGCATTCTGATTTTCTATCCCTTTACACTCTGCATTTGTTGCAAGATCATTAACCAGCTTTTCTGGTTGGGGAAAATGAACAAATAAGTGGCACTCTTGAGGCAGGGACACAAAACAGAACATAACCTCAGCTGCAGCAAAATGGTCAACCCAGTGGCGAAAGTGGCAAGTCCTGCAGTTACCTTGGAAAAATGACAAAAATACACCTTTCGAACGGTGCAGAGTTTATGGGATCACAGGACTAAAAGGAAGTTCCTCAAGTTTGAATATCGTGCTGAACATTTCATACTCAAACCAGCTTAACAGCATCATGACAAAGTGACCTGCTTGGTGGATGAGGGAAAGGTTGTGGATGTTGTCTACCTGGACTTTAAGGCCTTTGCTGCTGCTTGGATGGAAGGACTCTCCACTGGGTTAAAAACTGGCTGGAGGCTGGGCCCAGAGAGTGGTGGTGAATGGAGTCAAATCCAGTTGGTGTCCAGTCACGAGTGGTGTCCCACAGGGCTCGGTACTGGGACCTGTTCTCTTTAACATCTTTATCAATGATCTGGATGAGGGGATTGAGTGCACCCTCAGTAAGTTCGCAGACAACACCAAGTTGGGTGGCAGTGTCGACCTGCTGGAGGGTTGAGAGGCTCTGCAGAGGGATCTGGACAGGCTGGATCGATGGGCTGAGACCAACAGGATGAGGTTCTACAAGGCCAAGTGCCAGGTCCTGCCCTTGGGTCACACCAACCCCCTGCAGCGCTACAGGCTTGGGGAGGAATGGCTGGAGAGCTGCCTGGCAGAAAAGGACCTGGGGGTGTTGGTCGACTGTCGGCTGAACATGAGCCAGCAGTGTGCCCAGGTGGCCAAGAAGGCCAACAGCATCCTGGCCTGTGTCAGGAACAGGGTGGTGAGACGGACTTGGGAGGTGATCATCCCCCTGTACTGGGCACTGGTGAGGCCCCACCTCAAGGACTGTGTCCAGTTTTGGGCTCCCTACCACAAAAAAGACATAGAGGTGCTGGAGCGGGTCCAGAGAAGGGCAACAGAGCTGGTGAGGGGTCTGGAGAGTAAGTGGCTGATGAGGAGAGGCTGAGGAGCTGGGGGTGTTCAACCTGCAGAAAAGGAGGCTGAGGGGAGACCTTCTCGCTCTCTCCAACTCCCTGAAAGGAGGGTGTAGCCAGGGGGGGTCAGTCTCTTCTCCCAAGTCACAGGTGATGGGACAAGAGGAAACGGCCTCAAGTTGCACCAGGGGAAGTTCAGATTGAATATTAGGAAAAATTTTTACACTGGAAGGATTATCAAGCCTTGGAATGGGCTGCCCAGGACAGTGGTTGACGCACCATCCCTGGAGGTTTTAAAAGATGGGTTGACATGGTGCTTAATGATGGTTTAGTGATGGTTTTCTTATCAGTTAGGCTGATGGTTGGACTAGATGATCTGAAAGGTTCCTTCCAATCTAGACAATTCTATGATTCTCTGAAACTTAGTGAAATCATGGTATTGTGATCCTTGGCTTTGGGTACCAGAGTTGCATATGATTCAGATGATACTGCTGTCAGTAACGTGTGGAGCAGACGACTGATGGAAAACAGCAGTTGTGCCGCTCTGGAGGGCAGATGTTGGGTGCTCTGGGAGGACACCTCAGGCAGATCCCTGTACCTTGGCCACAGGGGCTTCAGGCACAAGGGGTGCTTGACCAGGCCCCCCAAAATGGTGGCCACCTGATGCGGCCTGGTGCCACTGATGGACTTGTCTTTGGCCCCTGGGGACACCATTACTGCAGCTAAATTTAAGTCTTCCAGTACCTAAAGGGGACCTACAGGAAAGGTGGGGAGAGAGTCTTTGTCAGGGAGTGTGGTGATGAGGGCAATGGTTTTAAACAGAATGAGGGGATGTTTATATTCAATATTAGGAAGAAATCCTTTGCTGTGAGGGTGGTGAGGCCCTGGAACAGGTTGCCCAGAGAAGCTGTGGCTGCCCCATCCCTGGAGGGGTTCAAGGCCAGGCTGGATGGGGCTTGGAGCAACCTGGTCTGGTGGGAGGTGTCCCTGCCCAGGGCAGGGGAGGTGGAACCAGCTGACCAAGGCCCCTTCCAACGCAAACCACCCTTACGTTTCTATGATTTTATATAAGATTATGAACATGGAAGATGCTGCGGGCCCCTGCAACGTCAGCCAATCTGCGCAAAGAGACCCCTTTAATCAGTTTAGGTAATTGGGCATG
>NW_015090857.1:1243061-1352323 GCF_001431845.1 Calidris pugnax | reverse complement strand
AGGAAATGGCCTCAAGTTGCACCAGGGGAGGTTCAGATTGGATATTAGGAAAAATTTTTACACTGAAAGGATTATCGAGCCTTGGAATGGGCTGCCCAGGGCAGTGGTTGAGGCACCATCCCTGGAGGTATTTAAAAGACGGGTTGACATGGTGCTTAATGACATGGTTTAGTGATGGTTTTCTTATCAGTTAGGCTGATGGTTGGACTAGATGATCTGAAAGGTTCCTTCCAATCTAGACAATTCTATGATTCTCTGAAACTTAGTGAAATCATGATATTGTGATCCTTGGCTTTGGGTACCAGAGTTGCATATGATTCAGACGATACTGCTGCCAGTAACGTGTGGAGCAGATGACTGATGGAAAACAGCAGTTGTGCCGCTCTGGAGGGCAGATGTTGGGTGCTCTGGGAGGACACCTCAGGCGGACCCACAGGGGCTTCATGCACAGGGGGTGCTTGACCAGGCCCCCCAAAATGGTGGTCACCTGATGTGGCCCGGTGCCACTGATGGACTTGTCTTTGGCCCCTGGGGACACCATTACTGCAGCTAAATTTAAGCCTTCCAGTACCTAAAGGGGGCCTACAGGAAAGGTGGGGAGCAAGTCTTTGTCAGGGAGTGTGGTGATGAGGGTAATGGTTTTAAATAGAATGAGGGGCTGTTTATAGTCTAAAGGGGACCTACAGGAAAGGTGGGGAGAGAGTCTTTGTCAGGGAGTGTGGTGATGAGGGCAATGGTTTTAAACAGAATGAGGGGATGTTTATATTCAATATTAGGAAGAAATCCTTTGCTGTGAGGGTGGTGAGGCCCTGGAACAGGTTGCCCAGAGAAGCTGTGGCTGCCCCATCCCTGGAGGGGTTCAAGGCCAGGCTGGATGGGGCTTGGAGCAACCTGGTCTGGTGGGAGGTGTCCCTGCCGAGGGCAGGGGAGGTGGAACCAGCTGACCAAGGCCCCTTCCAACGCAAACCACCCTTACGTTTCTATGATTTTATATAAGATTATGAACATGGAAGATGCTGCGGGCCCCTGCAACGTCAGCCAATCTGCGCAAAGAGACCCCTTTAATCAGTTTAGGTAATTGGGCATGGCGTGCGGGGCGCGGCGGAGCTCGCTAGGGCGACACACCAGATCACCTCAGCGGCTGCCGACATCGCCTCAGCGGCCCCCATGTTGGGGGTGGGTCAGACGCCTTCCCCCGGGGGCCGTGCCCGCCTCGCTGTCGCCAGCCAATAGCCGCGCGGGAGGCGGGGCGGAAGTGGGCGGGGCTAGCCGTGCGCGGGAAGTCGGGGCGCGGCGGCAGGTAGGGGGTTTCTGGCCTTATGGCGGCGAGCGGGGGTCCTTGCCGCGGCAACCGGGCAGCAGGTCACTCTGGGAGGGGGCCTGAGGGGGGCGGCTGGGCCCTGTCCCATCCGAGGGCCGGTGGCGGCGGCGGCCTTCCACCCCCCTATTCCTTTCTTCCTTCTCCCCTTAATCAGTTTAGGTAATTGGGCATGGCGTGCGGGGCGCGGCGGAGCTCGCTAGGGCGACACACCAGATCACCTCAGCGGCTGCCGACATCGCCTCAGCGGCCCCCATGTTGGGGGTGGGTCAGACGCCTTCCCCCGGGGGCCGTGCCCGCCTCGCTGTCGCCAGCCAATAGCCGCGCGGGAGGCGGGGCGGAAGTGGGCGGGGCTAGCCGTGCGCGGGAAGTCGGGGCGCGGCGGCAGGTAGGGGGTTTCTGGCCTTATGGCGGCGAGCGGGGGTCCTTGCCGCGGCAACCGGGCAGCAGGTCACTCTGGGAGGGGGCCTGAGGGGGGCGGCTGGGCCCTGTCCCATCCGAGGGCCGGTGGCGGCGGCGGCCTTCCACCCCCCTATTCCTTTCTTCCTTCTCCCCCCGCGGTGTTGCCTCCCGCGTGGCTGAGCGCTCCTTTCGCCCCCAGGCCCGGCGGTGAGGGGAGATGGAGTTCTCCAGCGGCCGAGCGAGGCTGAAGCAGAGGCGGCTGGCGGGAGACCGGCGGGAGCTGTACCCTCACAGCCTGCAGTTCTACCTGGAGCCCCCCACGGAAAACATCTCGCTGGTGGAGTTTGAGACCTTTGCCGTCGACCGCCTGAGGCGTGAGTAGCGTCCCCGGCCCCCCGTGTCCTCCTTCCTCTTTCCCGCCCCCGAAGCTTTTGATCCTTCCTGTCATGGCTGTATGCGTTTTTGGCGGGCTCACATCCCCTCTTGGCCGGCTATTACCGTGAACTGGATGCCTGCTCCAGCTGGAGTGAACTCCCTTCAAAGGAAAGCCCGTTGCTTTCGGTATTTCGGAGCGCTATGGCCGGTTTCACAGTGAGCGTTTGGTGTGTAGCAGCCAGGACTGTATCGGATATTTTGTTTTACACTGGTGGTTTTTATGAGCATGTTTCGCTTTCTAGCTGTTGGGACCTATTTGATGTCACACAGTACAGCGATTCAGGGAGCAAGGGTTGCCCTGAACTCTGGAAAACCACTGAATCCAAGGTTTCCATCACTACAGTGGAAACGGATGTTCAGGGACTGATCCATCAGAGTTAGGTTTCTCCTTGACTGTATCGGATATTTTGTTTTACACTGGTGGTTTTTATGAGCATGTTTCGCTTTCTAGCTGTTGGGACCTATTTGATGTCTCGCAGTACAGCGATTCAGGGAGCAAGGGTCGCCCTGAACTCTGGAAAACCACTGAATGCAATGTTTCCATCACTACAGTGGAAATGGATGTTCAGGGACTGTTCCATCAGAGTTAGGTTTCTCCTCTTCCTTGTTGACAGTGTGGATCTCAGAGCTGGGTGAGCTGTTTAGGGCTTGTGGGCTACAGGGTAGGGTGGGCCAGACCTGATCCTCCGTGCTTCATACCCTTTTTTTTTGCTTCTCATACCACTAAAAGCAATTCCTGTGGCCTTACCCCATTTTCTGCGTTTCCCAAGACGTGACACTGTTAGATTTCTATTCAATATATTGTCTCTAACATGGACTTTGTCTTTTTTTCTTTTCCCCAGTGCTTAAAGTAGTTGAAAACCTCGGTGTCAGCTATGCAAAAAGTAGTGAATCATACAAAACTAAGCTGCAGGTTGAGCTCCGGAAACTTAAGTTTCCCTACAAAGTAAGTAAAAATGAAAAAAGGGAATTCTCTTGCACTTTACTCCATTTTCTTTACGCTACTTGAACCCTGAATAAAAGTACAGGTGATGAAGTACTGTTCATAAATTTTAAATTCTGTCATTTTGTCAGCATTGTAGTTCTTGTTTGAGAGTGTAGGTTCCTTTAGGACAATCCCCTTTAAAAGTCTTGCATTTATTGTCTTAAGGATGAGTGTTAATACACTGTTGAACAGCAATGATAAATTGATTGCGTATTTTTAACCCGGAAGAGATTATTTCTCTGAAAGTAGTCTTGCATTTATTGTCTTAAGGATGAGTATTAATACACTGTTGAACTTTTTAATCTGGAAGAGATTATTTCTCTGAAATAATAATCATAATCGTATGTTCTGTAGGCTTTGGCTGAGGATGACTATGAGGCAAGAAGGAAAGACCATATCTCTCATTTCATACTACGCCTTGCTTACTGTCAGTCGTAAGTACTTTCTGGATTATGCTGTACTCTTAAAATTAATTTTAAATCTATACAGATACTATATTACGCTGTTATAGACATTACAAGACAAACCATACCTCTGAACGTCCCCACATCCTTCTTTTTCCACCACCTTTTTGTTCCTGAGCATGCCATCATGTGGTATAGAATATTGCCTCTGAACGTCCCCACATCCTTCTTTTTCCTTTTTGTTCCTGTGCATGCCATCATGTGGCATAGAATATTGCTTTGGTCCACTGGGGTCAGCTGTCCTGGCTGTGTGCCCTCCCAACTTCTCCTGCTCCCCCAGCCTACTTGTTGGGGTGGTGTGAGGAGCAGAAAAGGCCTTGACTCTGTGTAAGACCTGCTCAACCGTAACTAAAACATTGAGAGTGTAGGTTCCTTTAGGACAATCCCCTTTAAAAGTCTTGCATTTATTGTCTTAAGGATGAGTGTTAATACACTGTTGAACAGCAATGATAAATTGATTGCGTATTTTTAACCCGGAAGAGATTATTTCTCTGAAAGAATAATAATCATAATCGTATGTTCTGTAGGCTTTGGCTGAGGATGATTATGAGGCAAGAAGGAAAGACCATATCTCTCATTTCATACTACGCCTTGCTTACTGTCAGTCGTAAGTACTTTCTGGATTATGCTGTACTCTTAAAATTAATTTTAAATCTATACAGATACTATATTACGCTGTTATAGACATTACAAGACAAACCATACCTCTGAACGTCCCCACATCCTTCTTTTTCCTTTTTGTTCCTGTGCATGCCATCATGTGGCATAGAATATTGCTTTGGTCCACTGGGGTCAGCTGTCCTGGCTGTGTCCCCTCCCAACTTCTCCTGCACCCCCAGCCTACTTGTTGGGGTGGTGTGAGGAGCAGAAAAGGCCTTGACTCTGTGTAACCCCTGCTCAACCGTAACTAAAACATCCTGGGATTATCAACACTGTTTTCAGCATAAATCCGAAATGCAGCCCTGTACCAGCTCCTGTGAAGAAAATTAACTTTACCATCACAGCACAGAACATTGATTTGAGTCTCTTCCTTGTGACATATTTTTTGAGGTTGAAACAACACCAGTTTTGGTTGTCAGGCTTTCTCAGTGATGGATAATTTAATTTAAATTAACTGCTGTGCTTAAACTGTTGATTACTAACCAAAGAGCTAACTATGTAAATAGGCTTTATATTATTGTCTAAAGAGAGCGCCTTGTCTGTGGCAAACTCATCCTGGGATTATCAACACTGTTTTCAGCACAAATCCTAAACGCAGCCCTGTACCAGCTCCTATGAAGAAAATTAACTTTACCATCACAGCACAGAACATTGATTTGAGTCTCTTCCTTGTGACATATTTTTTGAGGTTGAAACAACACCAGTTTTGGTTGTCAGGCTTTCTCAGTGATGGATAATTTAATTTAAATTAACTGCTGTGCTTAAACTGTTGATTACTAACCAAAGAGCTAACTATGTAAATAGGCTTTATATTATTGTCTAAAGAGAGCGCCTTGTCTGTGGCAAACTAAAACTAGCATCTCAGTTTGAGGTTTCCTGTACTGGTTCTGCTATTTTTCCATTTTTCAGTGCTATGGATGGTTGCACTGCAGGTTTTTTTTGGTGTGTGAAATCTAAGGCACAAAGTGTCTTCCTTGTGACGTTTTTTTTTGAGGTTGAAACAACACCAGTTTTGTTTGTCAGGCTTTCTCAGTGATGGATAATTTAATTTAAATTAACTGCTGTGCTTAAACTGTTGATTACTAACCAAAGACCTGACTATGTGAATAGGCTTTATATTATTGTCTAAAGAGAGCGCCTTGTCTGTGGCAAACTAAAACTAGCATCTCAGTTTGAGGTTTCCTCTACTGGTTCTGCTATTTTTCCAAATTCAGTGCCATGGATGGCTGCACTGCAGGTTTTTTTTTGGCATGTGAAATCTCAGGCACAAAGTTGGTCTCATCAAACATATTCCTTTTGCTTCAGCTTAGTTTTTGGATGGAAGTACAGAGGTTGTCGGGGCTTTATGTCCGTTAGCAGCTTTGTTACGCATCATCGTGAACCTCTGACTCTCTGCCATTGCAGTCCTTTTTTAGAATTAAAACTAGCAAATATGAAGTGTATACTGTTTTTAATTGTTAATTCAATTGCACTTTACGTTGCAATATAGTTTAAGTGAGATGAGTGTGGTGGAATACGTATTGTGATACTGTGATAGCTGATGTGACTCAAGTGCTGCGATGGATGGATACAGAATCATAGGCAAAACCAGACCATGAAGGTCTGAATAGGAGGGGTTGTGCTCTGGGCCAAGATTTGGAGCTGGAATGGATGGGGCTTTTCCTTGGAGTGGGTCACGAGGCAGTTGAGAGTTTTGGGGCAAGTGTTGGAGAGCAGACCAAGATGGCTAACAACATGGTAGGAGCCTCCTACACCATCTGATCAGAGTAGGAAGTAGCAGAGGCCTCAAAAGCCTCCAGATGGAGGAAACCTCACCATCACAGGCCCTGGATGACTTCAACCACCTGGAAATCTTCTGGATTATTCACGTCCCATCATGTTGCCCTTTCAAAAGCCATCTGGACGGTGCTGAAGGCAGTCTGTTTGTCCACATGATGGATGAGCCAGCTAGATCTGCGATGCCTGTACAATGAGGAACAGGTTGTGGGTGTGAAGGTCAGCAGGAGCCTTCACTGCAGTGACTCTGATAGTGTAGCTTAAAATCCTGAAAGAGGGGAGGAAACTGAATAACGAAATTAAAACTGAAATTTTGACTGCTTTTCTTTATTCTACATGTATTACTTGTGATTAGGAATAACAAATGTAATACTGGTTTCTTCCTAGTGCTTAATGTTGTGTGTATTTTTTATAAACTCCCTTAGTCATATGATCCTGCAGATTTTTACCAGAAGATATCTTGCTTTACCTAATCGTAAGTTTTTAGCAATTTCTGCCCACCCCCCCCCCAAGGTAGTATACCTAAATAGATTGGGAGTAAAAAGCACCATAAAACTTAGTGTTTCTTATGATGCACCTAGTGACACTGTGAATAGTCAGCTTAGTTTCCATTCTCCTCTTTTGTAAAACTTTTACTTAAAGCATTCAGTTGTTATTTAGGTGGGACTATTGCTTTTCTGTGGGAGCTGAGACACTTGAAGGGCGTTGGTAGTGACACATTTAAAGAAAGTCCTGCCGGTCTGGAAAGTAGAATTGTCTGGTGGCAAGGATCTGGTCTGGAATTCAAGAGGCATCTATTTTTGGCTGGTCTGTGGCTTTGGGAAAAATAAGATTGGGTCAGAATGATAGATTCAAATAATTGGACTGCTTGCTTTTTCTCTGCAAGTTAACTTTTTAAAAAAAGATTCCTGTCCTTTTTTTGTGAGAGCCTATTTGAGTGCAGTGGTTGCTTAGGGAGACACATTTCAAGCCCTGTGTTTCAGGGAAATATCTTAAGGATTAGACTACAGGCAGGGCAGAGGTGGGCAGCCTGTTGAAGGTGAACCACTTCATGGAAATGAATACAAGCAGTTTTGGGCCACAGAATCAGGGGGAAAGAGCCTGGCTTTGCAGTTTAGGGGGAAAGACCCCTTCTTAGGGAGGAGGGGCTTGGGTGGGGCTCCAGGGCATGCTTTTTTAAATTACTTGCAAATGTATTTTTGTGTTTCTGTTTGTGTACCTGTAGTTTGATGCAGTGTTTCAATAAAGCAGCCTTCTAGTCAGTTTCCACTTAAAGTCATTCATTTTGTTTTTGTTTGAAAAGAGGGACTTTGTGATTACTTGTAAAATGGAACATAACATCTTAAGCCCTGTGAGGTGACACTGTAGCCAGCGTTCTTCATTCTCCCCTGAAAAGCAGCTGTTTCAGGGGTATGCTCTGAAACTGGCACGTTCCCCAGAAGTTAAAATTGGGAGGCAAATAGAATACACTGTGCTCTTTAACTTTTTATCATGCTAGCTCAGAAAAATAAGCTTGGCACAAATCATTAGGTTAATTGATGAAAGCTATTAAGGTAGGAGTGTTTGAAAAAACCTACTTAAATAGATGTAGTAACTGCAAAGTAGCTTGAACTCAGTGCCCTGTGGCCTGCCAGGCAGTTGTGTTTACAGGCTTGTTTTCCTCAGACACTGCCTTTTGGAGCTTTAGTTGGCCAACAGTGCCACCCAGGGGCACGGGTTTACATCGACTTTTTGGCTTAGTTTGCATCAGTCCTCACTTAGGAACTTGGATTGTTTTGGTTTGGTTTTTACATCTGAAGTTTTTACCTTTGGTTTTGGTCTGAAGTGGCCGGCTCCACCATTCTTGTCAGTTAAATTTGTAATGGAGTCATCATCTCGTGACTGTCCTTCTGCCTTCCGAAATCCTAGGCTTTAAAGCTTATTTCCATATCATGTTGCTAAGATAGGGTATGCACAGTCTTGAGTGAACAGTTTCATCCATACCCTCTTTCCACAACTCTTGTAATGTCACTTGTATCTGTCAAGACCAGGAAATAGATTAATTTTGTTTTATTCACTTTTCTGGCAAACACAGCTCTAAAGAGAGTTTTATTTGCATGTAGACTGAGACCGTGCATTTCTGCTTTTGTCTGTTGCATCTCTCTTCATTTTATCACGTAACTATGAAGAATCTTGAAAGTCGTAGGAGCATAATCTTCACTATACTTCCTTAAGATGGAAGAAATAAATCTTGCCTTCACCCTGACAGGAAAACTCTCTCTTCTGTTCAGGAAACTTTCAAACATACTTTTGTGATTGGCTGCTTTTTTTTTTTTTTCCTCTCTGTGTTGCATAACAAAGACGTAAGTTCTTTATCAAACTTAGCAAGGCCTTTTCTCTGCTTCCTGCCTTTTTTTTCCATGTGATACATTAGACGTGTGTGCTGAGATTGCTGCTTCTGACATTGACTAGCATTAACTTTTTGTGTGCTTTCTGTACCAACGCTCTCCTTGCTGTCTTACCTTTCGAAGCTTAAATTCTGAGGAACCTTATGGTGTTGGTTGCCCAGTGAAGTAGAGCTCCAGCCTGTGTCCAGGCTTTTCACAAATTAACATTAAGCTGTTGGTAACTGAACTCTCATATTTAATTGCAGAATGTGAGCTGCTAGTCTTAGGCTCCTGATCTAGGAGCATTTTTTTGCCTTTCTGAAGTACTTCTATGTTGATGCTTCATAACAAGTTTGCCGGTCTGTCCTACTGCTCCCTGGGGGGAGAAGAGGGTTGATTTCTGCAGGCACACCTTCCCCCCAGCAGTGCTGTTCTCTGATACCAAAGTACCTATTCTTTCATATGATTTTTCTAGTCAGGAATCTGCTGATCTGATTTAAACTTGAGTATTCTGCATACAAAAAAGTTGTAAGTGGCAAAAAACGAGTTCCTAAAAAAAAATTCCTGAGGTCTGTCCTTCAGCTACCTGCAAATTGTCTCATCATCATCATCAGCTTAATTAGTTATTTAATGACAGTGATAATGCTTTTCAGTTAAGTTTCTGGTTTTTGATAAGTATTGTTACTAATACATGTTTGGAATACTCTCACTTTTAAAAAATGTTAATAATGAGTATAAGATGTGATTTGGGTTTAGAAATGATGTAAAATTTTCTGAAGACATAAGAAAAATATGCACATAAATAGTACCCTAGTGACAGCTTTCCTAGGAAAGGCAGTTTTAAAGTCTATGCTGGACACTTGCACTAACGTAAGCCAGCTCGTCAGCTAGTTTGCCAGCTGTAGGAAGAATCCAAGTAGGTGTGTGTTTATTACAGATAACAGTAATATTTTCTTGTTTTGGTAATTTAAGTGGGTAGGTCAGATTACAGCCTTTGACCTACTCTTCTGAAGGAAAGGAAGAACAAGAAACTGGCTGGCCTTCGAAGTAACTATATATGCTTAATTTAGTTTTTTTTCTTGTGTAGGAAAACAAAAGCAGTGTAAAGCTGATGAATTAGGAAAAGAGTAAAGAGTAGAAAAACTTTCTAGGATTTTTTTTATTGTCTAAGATGATCGCAGAAGAACTGCAGAAGATCAGTCGAAAGCACTGACTTCCATTTTAATTTGCACAGATGATTAATACATCCCCAGCACTGAAAATGGCCACTTGACAAAGCAACTCAACAGAGCCTTTCCATCCAGGGTTAGATGTTCTATTGGTGCTCCTCACCCATGGTCATTGCTATGTATTTTCCTTTTGCCTGCTTCCAGGGTACTTTTTGCCTGGCATAGAGCACTGTTGTTACAGGATATGAGATACATGATGTTCCTTCAGCTGGAGGACACCCCAAAGTAAAAGCAAGAATTAAAAGAAGTAGGCTTCATAACACGTTTGCCTCATCAGATTGATTGTGATGTTAATTGTACAATGAAGAAATATTATGCCATGTTGACAAGAAAAAAAGCTGTCCTCTGAGAACCAAAGGAGAATGTTATCTGCAGTTGGTTATTCTTATCTAAACTGAGTAAGAAATGGTGAGTACCAGTTAAGAGAGAGACTAACTGCTGTGATACCTACAGAGCAGTGTTGAGATTGGAAGAACAGAGGAAGTCAAAACATCCACAGTCACGCGTCTTTGTGTATTGTCTCTTCAAAAGCCTTGTCTGGTTGAGGGGTCCTTCCTGAAGGTTTCCCTCCTTCCAAGCTCCTCAGTTTGTGGGTCCCCTGCCAAAGTCAGCAGTACATTTAATGCTGTGTTCGCTAGATTTGACGTCTGGTTTATAAAGAAAGAGGGAATGTGTAATGGGAAAACATATTAGGTGGTTTTTTATTCTTATTATTTTTTGCAGTGAGGATCTCAGACGTTGGTTTCTTCAACAAGAAATGGATCTCTTGCGATACCGCTTCAATGAACTGACTGACAGTTTAAGGCAGAAATTCCTGGAATATGTTAATTTATCTTTTGAAGCTGTAAGTATGTTACATTCTGAATTTGTGTTATATAGCATGTGCCTGGTGTTTTTTAAAATGCTCATTAAGATAGTTTTAGTGCTTCTGTTTAAAAAATAAAAAGTGCACTTGTGGCTTTAAAAAACAAGCACGCAGAACTTCTGAACTTGGAGAATAGTCATTCCACAGAAACGAGGATTAAGTGATGTAATTTCGTGCTGCAACAAGTGAATTTCAGTGCTTCTGTTTAAAAAATAAAAAGTGCACTTGTGGCTTTAAAAAAACAAGCACACAGAACTTCTGAACTTGGAGAATAGTCATGCCGCAGAAACGAGGATTAGGTGATGTCATTTCGTGCTGCAACGAGTGAATTTTAGTCTGCTTCAGTCAACCAACACTTAACTGAAAAATATGTAATTAGAAAAGCAAGTTAATGAACAATATCATTTAGTTCTTTACCAAATTTTGAAAAACCTTAAAGATACCAAATCTGTGTAGACAAACCAAAGTGAATTTTAGTCTGCTTCAGTCAACCAACACTTAACTGAAAAATATGTAATTAGAAAAGCAAGTTAATGAACAATATCATTCTAGTTCTTTACCAAATTTTGAAAAATCTTAAGGATACCAAATCTGTGTAGACAAACCGCGGTTGCTTTTGAAAGTCTTTAGGGATATTACAAAAGTGTTGCTGCTGTTAGTTAATGAACAATATCATTCTAGTTCTTTACCAAATTTTGAAAAATCTTAAGGATACCAAATCTGTGTAGACAAACCGCGGTTGCTTTTGAAAGTCTTTAGGGATATTACGAAAGTGTTGCTGCTGTTAAATACCACTTCTTTTGTCTGAGTGGATTAGAGGCAAATGTCTGTTGCAGTTTCTGCATTAATGATTGCATTAAAATTTTGTGTTGCATCTCTGAGCTATTTTGTTAGAAAGCTCCAGCTTTGCCTGTAGCTCTCAGAGTAAATTTAATTAATAAAAATTAATGTACAATCACCGCTCTACTGAAAAAAACCCCTTTCTCTTAAAATACTGCTGAATTAGAAGACCTTGAGTGTTCTAAGATATGTGACTGACGTTGCTGGATTGAAATTGCTTTTGAAAGTCTTTAGGGATATTACGAAAGTGTTGCTGCTGTTAAATACCACTTCTTTTGTCTGAGTGGATTAGAGGAAAATGTCTATTGCAGTTTCTGCATTAATAATTTCATTAAAATTTTTTGTTGCATCTCTGAGCTATTTTGTTAGAAAGCTCCAGCTTTGCCTGTAGCTCTGAGTAAATTTAATTAATAAAAATTAATGTACAATCACCGCTCTACTGAAAAAAACACCTTTCTCTTAAAATACTGCTGAATTAGAAGACCTTGAGTGTTCTAAGATATGTGACTGACATGCATTTTACGTTGCTGGATTGAAGGGTCTGGCAGCAGTGCAGGTTGATGATGGAAGATGACGTGGTGCGGCGTTGAGGATGAATTTCTCTAGCTCAACAGTAACACGTTGGCTTTCCTGGGTCTTTGAGAGACTATTGGAAATGTCATTCTTTGCTTCGACAGGCCTTTCAACAGGTGGGGTGTTTGTGGAGCTGTATTTCCACTGCCTGTTCCCCAGTCTCATACTGTGCTGTTGTAGTTCCAGCATTCAGGCTTGTGAGAATAAATTAATGTTTGCAGGTTGCTGGAAATAGCTCGGCGTACGGCTTGGTTCTGTGCTATTGAATGTACCTTCAATATGTCACAATGATTGAGAAGGTATTACTTTTTTATGCTTGTTGAGGAAACCAAGTATCATTTAATTGAAAATCTGCTTCCCTGCTTCTCCTGGTTTTCCCCCCCTTCCCACCAGAATTGGAATTTATGCAAAACTGATCGCTCCTCGCACTACGGTGTGTAAAATACTTGAATATTACTAAGGAATTCTATACGTATCTGATCTACGTCTAAACTCTATGGTGCTATGTAGGGGCTGCTAAAAAATAGGGTCACTGTAAAAGTGGTATTTTTTTCTCAGTGTTGAAGTGGTAAAAGGCTTTAAAAGAGAAATGAAGATGATTCATCTTGGTACTTCTCCATTAGAAGTCAGTGTTTTCATGCCTTACTGTGCGTAATACAAGATGGAAATCACACCTTGTGTTCTGCCCGTTAGAAAAGTGAACAGTCTCCAGGAAAAGGAAATACAAGTTTTGATATTGCAATCCAGTTCCTGTATTGGTAAACTGGTAGGCGTTTAACTATTGAATTTTTAATTGTTTAAGGTGTGCTAAGAAAAGTAAACTTCTTTAAAGACTTAATTCTTGAGCTTTTGTGAATTACAGGTTGAGAATTATTGCTTTATAGAATCAAGAAGTCTTCAGTCCTACTCAGGGATAATATTTAAGCAGCTGTGAAGATTTTCTTTGAAGACTGTAGCACCAGAAGTCTTATTTAGCAACTTTTTGGAAAGAAGGAAGTTGTTAACAAGTAGAAGAGAAGTGTCAGACTTTGAATTTTTTATATAACAGTCAGCTGTGAAGAATTTGAAATTATAGCAGTTCTGATCTCATGATTAAAGAGAATTTTTATCAAAGAAAAAGCTTTCTGAAAATAAAAATGGACTTGAAATTGAATGAAAATGAATGTTTTCACTTTTATAATGGGATTTCGTGTGTCCTGTGACAGCTGTTTATATTGCTAATGGAGCAAAATACATAGGAAAAGGTTTGTTAAAATAAGTAAATATTTGCTCTGCAGAGCTCTGCCTGATTATAAAGATGCCCTTTACATGTAAAAGAGAGGGTATAAACTGGTCAACGTATTCAGATTGAAGATGATGACCTCAGTATAATGAATTTGTGTTTGAATATGCATAGGAGTATGATTGTTCAAAATTTCTACAATGTTTGTGGTAATAAGCTTCTCTACATTTAGTATAAATTAAGGAAATGTGAAGCTTAAGTAAGTTCTTCGCTGAAATGTTTTTACAAAGCTGTCACTGCATTGAGTTAGTCCATCTTTAGTATTTTGTGAGAAGCCTCTGGATCCTGGGCTTTCTGAAAAAACTGAAAGTTTGCTTTGAGTTTATATTTGAGACCCTTTTTGGGACTACTAACAGTTTGCATTTTAATCACTTGTAGGAAATAGCTTGGCCAATCTGTTTAAATTATTATTATATTATTAATATATTAATACACTATATTATTAATAATATTATAATATATTATTATTATAATTAAATTATTCTACTAATTTATGCCAGCATATACAAGAGGTATTGAATAAAATATCAAGAAAGGTAGAGGGTAGAAGGAAAGCAGAAATAACTGTGGGGGAGCAGGAATGATGGACCTCGTTCTTACTCTTGGTTTTTTTTGGTTTTTTGGGTGTTGCAACTTCTGTAAATTTTAAATTATTTGCACTTATTTTAAAATTTAAATTATTTTAAACTCTGATACAGATTATGACCTCAGTATAATGAATTTGTGTTTGAATATGCATAGGAGTATGACTGTTCAAAATTTCTACAATGTTTGTGGTAATAAGCTTCTCTACATTTAGTATAAATTAAGGAAATGTGAAGCTTAAGTAAGTTCTTCGCTGAAATGTTTTTACAAAGCTGTCACTGCATTGAGTTAGTCCATCTTTAGTATTTTGTGAGAAGCCTCTGGATCCTGGGCTTTCTGAAAAAACTGAAAGTTTGCTTTGAGTTTATAATTATAATATTATTACTAATATATGAATACATTATATTAATAATATTATAATATATCATTATTAAATTATTCTACTAATTTATGCCAGCATATGCAAGAGGTATTGAATAAAATAGCAAGAAAGGTAGAGGGTAGGAGGAAAGCAGAAATTACTGTGGGGGAGCAGGAATGATGGACCTTGTTCTTACTCTTGTTTTGTTTTGGTTTTTTTGGGTGTTGCAACTTCTGTAAATTTTAAATTATTTGCACTTATTTTAAAATTTAAATTATTTTAAACTCTGATATAGATGTTTGACTGTTACTGAGACTGAGACCCTGCTGGAGCTGTTGACAGCTGATATTCTTTCAGTCACTTGTAAATGGTAGAGGGGGGGAAAAAAGTTCTGTAAAAGGCAGTGGTGTTTTCTGTTTCTTTAAACACAAATATGGCAGGCTGGATCAGAAGAGGTTGTCAGGTCACTGATGGCAAGGGCTGAGGTTGTGCCCAAGAAGATGTTTGACTGTTACTGAGACTGAGACCCTGCTGGAGCTGTTGACAGCTGATATTCTTTCAGTCACTTGTAAATGGTAGAGGGGGGGAAAAAAGTTCTGTAAAAGGCAGTGGTGTTTTCTGTTTCTTTAAACACAAATATGGCAGGCTGGATCAGAAGAGGTTGTCAGGTCACTGATGGCAAGGGCTGAGGTTGTGCCCAAGAACAGAGACTGATGAGGATTATTTGGAATTTCACTCTTACTACTTCTTAGTTTGAAAAACTCACTGGCCTCAGCTTCTGAGGGGATGTATTTGACATCTCCGACAGCAACTTGCTACAGCTTTTGATTTTTGGCCACGGTTTGTGTCAGGAGTGAAACTATTTTATTTATTCCTTTTGGTTAAAACATTCTGTGTAGTATAATGAGTGCTGAGCTCTTAGAATACAAAACCACAACTGTTTTTTTTTTTTTTGCAAAAGAAGTTATTATGAATAAGTGCTGTTTTCCTTGCAAATAATACTACAGAGTAGCCTGTGTTATTTTTGTATTATCTGGGAGTAGGTGTCTTAATGAGTTCATTTCCATAATTTATTTTCTAATGCAGTCATTTATTTTCTAATGCAATGCCAACACCTTTAAACTAGAGCTCTTAGAATACAAAACCACAACTGTTTGTTTTTTTTTTTTTGCAAAAGAAGGTATTATGAATAAGTGCTGTTTTCCTTGCAAATAGTAATACAAAAATAACACAGGCTACTCTGTAGTATCTGGGAGTAGGTGTCTTAATGAGTTCATTTCCATAACTTATTTTCTAATGCAGTCATTTAATTTCTAATGCAATACCAACACCTTTAAACTGAACAGCTTTAAAGCTGTTGGTATTGCATTAGAAAACAAATAACTTAAGATTTGTGCTCTTCAGACAACTCTAAACTTTTTTTAGATGTATCTCTTCTTTTTGGTGTCTTTTTAAAAATTAAAACAATCTAGTTGCTTAGAGCATTGGACTTAAAGGAATGTTTGCTAAACTTTCTATTCAGTGATTCTGCAGTTCTCTTGTTCAGTAAAGTTTATTTTTATCCTTATTTGACACTTTGATTTCTGGACCTCAGTCTGTGATCTTGGCTGGCTCAACTTTTTGCGTAATACTTCACAGATGGCTTGCTGTCAGGTGTGCACCAAATCTGGGGGAACTGCTTAAGGGGGAAGAGACTGGAAGATGGGTTAATAGTCTTACTTCAAAACTAAGGTGACTTTAAAAAAACAAACAAACAAACAAAAACAAAACAAGAAAAAAACACAACAAAAAAAACCCAACCCACCACACATGGATCCATGACTCACTCCATTTTCTCCTGACTGTGTAAGTTTATGGTATTTTAGCATTATTTGGTTTGTCAGCCTTTGAATATGTTCAAATATGAGTGTATCCTGCTTTTGATGTTTCGTTATCCTAAAAGAATATTGCCTTTATTAACACTTTAATATGGGACATTCAATACGAAGATTCTGCTGTATAACTGGATTATTTTTTTTTTTTTGTGAATGAAAAATACTTAGTAATCTGTTCCCTGCTTCTAGAGCTTGCTTATTTGTAATCTATACTTTAAGAGTATTTTGCCCTGATACATTGAATATTTTTCTATCACAGTAACAGGAGAATCATGGAATGGTTCTGCAGGTATTTCAGAATGTTTTCAGTCTTTTCTATACTTTATGTACTTTAAACAAAAAAAAGAAGGGTTTCTAAGGGGCAGTGCTGACATCATCCAGATAAATACTGAAGCTTTTTATGTACATTGTGTAATTTTCAGCTCTCAAGGCACGTTAGTCTATATGCAAAGTCAGTCACATAAGGAGCACAGGAGCTCCTTAAGCAGCACTCAAGAGAGGTAAATGCTGGCATTTAAGGTGACAGAGCCCATCAGAGAGAACATGCAAACGCAGGTGTGTAGTTGAGATTTACATTAATTTAGGAGATTAAAGCATTAAAATCTTACTATAAATGAGTAATTACAGCAATAATGCCTGACAGTTGCTGGCAGTAAAAGCCTCTAATACAGATTTTTTTAAGATATTTAAAGGGAAATATAATGAATATTTTAAATATTATAGTCATTGAAAAAATATTTTAATCTCAGAGTATGTTCTTCCATATATGAAGGAAATATATAAAGTAAATGGTTTCACAGGTAAGTGACACTTGGGCTTTAACCAGAAAGTCGTTTTTCTTTTTTCTTTTTTGCCACATGCTGTGGGCATTTGATGTTTTTTTGGTGGTTTTTTTTTTTTTGCACCCAAGCCCCATTTTGTCACATAGCTTTATCAGTGAGATTGGTCCTCTGTGTGGTTTTCCACCTGCAGTGCTACCTATGGGCCCCCTTATTCCTCCCCCTGTTCCCACCCCAACCTTTTCACTTGTCCTTTTCCCTTTTTTCTTGTACCTGCTTGTGCGTACCCCTATCAGAAGCCCTTGGGATGTGACCATACTTACACTGTTTTGTTATAATAGTGCTTTTAGACCTTCATAGTGTGAGATAAATCCCATTTTATCAATTTGATGTTCTGATAGCCTTTTTGACAGCATCAGAATATTTATGGCAACTGCCACAAGTTGTTATTGAAAAAGCTTTCAATGTGTCTAAGTTTGAGGACGAGTGCAAGATACCTGGGTCGTTGGTGTTGCTAGAAATTCTTCAATTCAGGTGTTGAGCTTCCTGTTATTCACATATTTGGTCTTACAGGACCTAACGCTGGGGAGATAATTAATCATGGCAGTGATGATAACCTGAGGCCATAAGGATAGAGTAAACTTATTCTTTACTTCACTCTGTATGCTGCTTATCTTTTTCTTGCCCTTCAAGGCTATGACTGTGTATGTTGTATTGTACCGTAACTCCTAGATCTTAGGCTGGATTTTTGGATTTTTGCATGCTTCTGAAATATAACTAGGCATCTCTAATACATTGTTTCTTTCAGCAGTCTTAAGACATTCTGGAAAAGCTATGACAGTATTCTTAGAGCTTTATTTACACTTGTTTTGGTTTTTTTTTCTCTTCTAATCTAGGCCAACTTGTGCTTTATAGCATGGAAGGAGAAACTGAGTCAGAAGTTACCTTGCCATGCTGCTATCTTAGCTTTGGTCAGTCGTTAGAAGTGGAGTCCCCTGGACTCACAACTGACATGCCAGTTACTGTAAATTAGTATTTTGAGTAATATTGCCTTAAAAGGAAACTCTACTAGCAGAAGCCTAAATTATCTTTCTTTTTTTGTTGTTGTTTTTTTTTTCTTCCTCTTTGTACTTGCCTTCTATATATAACTCTAATTGTGCTTTCTTGTTGTTTCTTTTAGCCTTTCTTTGTGTGTGGTGGTTTTCTCTGGGTGTCCATTGCTGTTTTTTAGCTGGGCAACATCTTTTAAGATAGCAGAAGCCTAAATTATCTTTCTTTTTTTGTTGTTGTTTTTTTTTTCTTCCTCTTTGTACTTGCCTTCTATATATAACTCTAATTGTGCTTTCTTGTTGTTTCTTTTAGCCTTTCTTTGTGTGTGGTGGTTTTCTCTGGGTGTCCATTGCTGTTTTTTAGCTGGGCAACATCTTTTAAGAGCAGCGTCAGAAGGTCAGAATATTCCAGCTGAATCTGCCATTTCTAAGATGACAGGGAGATTAAATTCATGTATTTGCATTTCCTCCCTCCCCTCCCACCAACAGAATGATGTAGAGACTCCGAAGCTGGAGATGGGGAGGTCATGTAACTCCTTTCTTTTCTCAGTGCTCCTGGTTAGGCAGCTCTTCTTCTCTTTGGACAGAAGTGGCTCAGATGTAAAACCTCCAAATGTCTCTGCTGAAATACAGCTGTTGGTTTTAGACCAGATTCTCTTCTCCAATTCCCTTCTCTAGAGCCATTGCAGTGACCCCAGCCTCACCGCATTTTAAAATGTAATCTGCTCCTATTTTAATATGCAGGTTAGTAACCAAAATATTAATTTTTAGTTTAAAATTAAATAAGACAGAAGTGGCTCAGATGTAAAACCTCCAAATGTCTCTGCTGAAATACAGCTGTTGGTTTTAGACCAGATTCTCTTCTCCAATTCCCTTCTCTAGAGCCATTGCAGTGACCCCAGCCATTACATTTTAAAATGTAATCTGCAGGTTAAAAATTTTAATATGCGGGTTAATAACTGAAATATTATTTTTTAGTTTAAAATTAAATAGTTGTGGAACTTGACTTAGTACATCCTTCTGTTGTTGAGTTGAATTCTTCCATCTGTGGCTTTTCCAGTTGGTTTTGCACCCTGGTTATAGGAGATTCAGTGGAACTGTTTGGACATTTGCTTGTGAAAGTGTCTTATGAAAGTGACTTTAAGGGCTTTTGACGAAGTATGACACCTGCTTTTTTCCCCCTGTTCCTGAAGTCTGTTGCACTGCTATAAAAGCACTGAGACTGGCTTAACACAACTTGTTTTTTGAGAGATCCAGGTGGGCTATTACTTGTCTCAGATGTTTTATCTAAAGTGCTGTCAGATGCTTTGAGTTGTTGCTATACCGTCTCCAGGAATTTAATTGGATATACTGGAATGTGGAGTGAAATAGAATGCAGACTTTTATCCTAAATTTATTTTTCAGTAATGTTCTGGTCATCATCTTGACTGTTCTGATTTCCTGTGACCCTTCCTTCATCTTATCTTATCTTATTAAGACTGTTCATTCCTTGAAATAGACATATTTGCTCTTTGTTGCTTCCACAGGAAATGAAAATTAATAGTTATTATCATGTATTTATCTGTGATGTAAGGGATGATGTATAATTGAATTTAGATCCCCCTGCAATGCTTCTGTTCTGTGATATCTTTCTGCAGTGTGCAGAAGAAAAGAACTTCAGCATGGTACGTTTCTTCTTGAATACATCTTTCAGTGCTGCTATCTCCTCTCCACAGAGCACAAAATAACCTTTCTAAAATATCTTAGAACTTCTTCACCTCTGAAAAGGCTCTTGAAATTAAAAAAAAAAAAAAAAGACTTTTTTTATAACTCCTAGGCTAGGTGCCTTATTTTTGGGTAAGTGCCAGTTGTTGCAAAATTAACCATCTTTTTTTTTAATGCTGTTATGAAGCACATTATTTTAATAAAATGCTTTGGATCATAGTAACGGGGAAAGAACAGCAGATGGGAATAGTCAGCTGGGGGAGCTAATGCTCTGTAGTGTATCTGCCAGCGTTTGAGAGGGAAGTATAAGAACTGTAAAATAAAAGGAAAGAGCAAAATGCATTAGTGTTAATTTTTTTTTTCCACAGTAGCTCTTTGATGTTGCGACTGAAGTGCTTTTTAGCAGCTTTAAGCAGTAGAAATTAAACTTCTTTAATTTCCATTTTTATGATCAGAGCACTCCTGTGAGAGACATTCTGATATTACTATTATGCTTTCTTCAAAAGTATTTATCTCGGTAGCGGGGCAGTTGAACTACAAATATTTATACACATTCTTGAAAAAATGTTTTAGGACTGTGTTTATTGGGTACAGAGGATCCTAAAGTCAGATTAGGGTTAATGAGAACGGGAGTAGTTTGTGTCCTTACTAAGGACAGATGCAGGTGAAAGAAAAACACTCGATATCATGTCTAGCCACTAGAAGGCTGTGACTTTAATTACCAATTTTGGTACCAGGTGTATAAACCAAAATGTTCTTTTGATTGGGTTTATGGCTTTGCATTTTGGAGGCATCAAATAATATTTCTTCTTTTACCAAACAGGATGGGGCTGATTGGGTTTTATGGTTTTGTGTTTTGGAGGCATCAAATAATATTTCTTCTTTTACCGAACAGGATGAGGAAAAAAGTGCTTAAAAGTGGGAACTGTCTAGAGCCTGATTTTACTGTGTGGAAACTTAAGCCAAACTCAAGTGATAACTATGTCCAAAGAGGCTGCAGTTTGCATTTGTGAAGGAAATGTTTCTGAATTTTATCTTGGTTTCCTGCTACTTGAATCTTACATTTATCCCTTTGCTTGAAAACCAACAATGCTTGTCTTACAGGTGACAGCAAAGGTCAGAAGTGATGCCTGTCTAAGTAGGAAATAGTGCCTTATTGCCAAAGTAAGCTAAAATACATATTCTGTCACTTAGCTCCATGCTTAAAGTCATATAGAAAGAAAATGGTACGTGAAAAGGCTTAGGATTAGGGTTTTTTTTCCTAAGTGCTAGAGCTTGTTAAATAAGGCAGTGAAACATGTATACCATTAGCACCTCAAAAATGTAACAGATTACTCTCATCCTAAAGTACTGAATTTCAAAGGAAGTAATAGATTTCTCAGTTTAATCATTCAAGTTTCAGAAGATAGATTTGAGTGAAACCGAGTGGCAGCTTTGTCACGGAATTGACTGTTCCTTTTTTTAAAAAACTGCTTTTTTCTTCCAAATAAAGGGAGAAAAAAACCCAAACCAAACCCCATTGATACCTGGGTTTATGGCTACCTCTTGTAGTTGGCTGTAGTTAGGTATCAGAGGAAGGAAATCCTAGGGAGACCTCTTTCCTCAGAAGGGAATCCAGTTAAACCAGTAGGTGGTACTCTTCAGGTGAGGTTTGATTAAAAGATTTAGGCTTAAAGTGAATCGTAGTATTCTCTTACAGACTTCTTAAATAAAGCTTGGTTCACAGGAGAATATAAACACATCTCATAAATCTTAAGAGGGAGAGGTGTTGGCTGGAAAGAGGGGAGAACATGCACTTGCTGCTTTTTTGTGCTCTGTCAGGATGGATGAGGAGGGGTCTTTATTTACCCTTCTCTAATGGATCTTTGAACCATAAGCATGACTTTTATTAGTCATGGAGAAAATGAGCATTTTGCTGCAGTAATTCTAGTTGTATGTATTTATTTGCACATATGGTGTTGGTGATGTTCTATAAAATTGTGGAGTTCAGTAATAAAAGTGATTGAAGAATATATAGCTACTGGGATGTCCCTTTTCACCTTCATAAACGTAATGAACAACAGTTTGTAAATGATGCAAAATGCTAATTAAAAGTTTTAATTTGGTAATCATCTCAGTTTGATTAGAAACAGATGCTGATTATCTGCAGAAATCTAAATGGACCCTTAGAAGATAGCTTTTTATTGCTTAAAATTGACTTGTGAAACTAAAGTAAAACTAAAATGCAAACTGTGCGGTTGCTTGTGCCCCCGCTAGTGCCCTAGAGAACCGTGATTCTTACTAAACAGCTTTGTGTGGCTCATCATCTGAGTTAAATAGGACCTTCAGAGTCCACTGTAAGGTTGAATCCTTCTGTACTGGGCACTATACACGCTCTTTCTGGTTTTAAGTATGTACTCTTCCTGCTTTGAAAAAATGACCCGCTTTGAAATACAAATTGTGAAAAAGGCTGCAATAAAAATGAGATGATGAATAAGAACATAATTCCTCCTAATCTGAAAACACCCAGACAACAATTGGAATATAGTCTGAATCCTGAGGCAGATGTTCTTCTGTAACCCTGGATTTCTAAAGTAATTTGAAATGGCAGCTGTACCTGAATCACAGAACCACATGGTGTTGGAAGAGACCTCCAGAAATCATCTAGTCCAAGCTCTCCTAGAGCAGGTCCACCTATAGCAGGTTGCACAGGAACGTGTCCAGGTGAGTTTAGAATGTCTCCAGAGAAGGAGACTCCACCACCTCCCTGGGCAGCCTCTTCCAGGGCTCTGCCACCCTCACAGGAAAGAAGTTCCTCCTCATGTTTAGGTGGGACTACTTCTATTCAAGTTTGTGCCCATTTCCTCTTGTCCTGTCACTGGGCACCACTGAAAAAAGACTGGCCCCATCCTCTTGACACCCTCCCTTTAAGTATTTATAAGCATTGATCAGATCCCCCTCAGCCTTCTCTTCTCCAGACTAAAAAGACCCAAGTCCCTCAGCCTTTCCTTGTAAGGGAGATGATCTGGGTCGCTTATCATCTTTGTAGCCCTCTGCTGTCCCCTCTCCAGCAGTTCCCTGCCCTTCTGGAACTGGGGAGCCCAGAACTGGACCCAGTGCTCCAGATGGGGCCTCCCCAGGGCAGAGCAGAGGGGCAGGATGACCTCCCTCCACCTGCTGGTCACACTCTTCCTGATGCCCCCCAGGATGCCATTGGCCTTCTTGGCCACAAGGGCCCATTGCTGGCTCATGGTCATCCTGTTGTCCACCGGGACTCCTAGGTCTTTTTCCTCAGAGGTGCTCTCCAGCAGGTCAGCCCCCAAGCTGTTAATGCAGTGGAGAATAGTTATCTTCTACACCATGGTCTTCAACTTGTGATAACTGTTGATACTGCTGTATCACTCGGTGGTTGACCAGGTCATGCTTGATTGCCACTTATCTAATGGCTTGGAAATTATGAAAGAACAGCAATTCCTGACTGATCCTTGTAGATCCTCACAAGGAGGATCCTCCTTTGGATAACTGAGGTGTTAAGTTCTTTTGTAGTGGTTGAGGTTAAGAATGTTTCCAGAATGAATTCATTCTTCACATATCAGTGAATGCAGTAACTTTGGAAATGTTTATATTGCTCCTTAGTAGAGCAACATAAAAGCTGATAGGATAGTTTGTGCAGGAGGTAATTATACTGCAAGTAGAATTTACTAGCTACTGTTTTTGGACATAAGCTTCATAAAATGGTCTGCAAACATTGACAGACTCTTCCCTGCTCATCCTGTGATTGAATCTAGAGAAACATCTGTCAACGAGTCTGTAAAACTGAGCCTGACCTTGGCATCTGGGTTTGTAAATGGAAGAACACTTGATAACTTGTTGCTGTATTTCTGATAAGGATTTTCCATTAGCTCTTCAATCATTTGTGACACTAATAGGTATGCGATGATGTTTCTAGAGTAATCTGTATTAATTGTTTTGCTTAGCTTTCCTTCTCATGGATGTAGGGAAATGTTTGTCAGAAATGGAGTGAACTGGACCTCTGTCGCTGAGTTTCTGTGATTGTGGTAGCTATGAATTAGCTGCATAGTTGAGGAAGATCCATAAAATGTCCTTTCTGTGTGACTTTAAAAGAAGGTCCTAACAACATTTCAGTCGATGGATAAAAACACATAATAATTCTAAGGGCAGCCCTTTATATTTTTAGGAATGCCAGCAACCTGAACTTGTGCTAAACTAGTAAGTCGTAGTACCATGGAAAATGATTATATTTTTATTTTTCTGAATTCATTTGTGCCTGGCCAAAATAGAATTAGTATCTGTAAGAAACGTTATCATTGGATTTGTGAACAACGGATTTGTGAGTCACTGGAATGTTTTATTTAAGGCCCTTCATACTTCTGGTAGGACAGCTGGGAATGGGGACCTTTCCTAATCAAGCTACAATTCATTAACTAGCTAAATACACTTGCAATTTATGTTCTCAAAATTGAATGGTGTCTAGGTTAATACTTTGGTGTTAGTTTGTACCGTGCTGTGTGGCAATGGATAAGATTGACTTCTTTATCTCATTGAGGAAACGATCGTTTTGTGTGTTTCATACTTAAAATTGCAGTATAGGCCAGGAGAAGGGTGTTGTGCCACTCGAGTGCCAGCTGCTTGGTGACCAAAACAAGAGTTTTAAAAAGTTTACTTTCTGAGGCCACCGGTGATGTGTACGTGTAAATACCTGCAGCTGAGTCTTGGAAAAGGAAAGGGCTTGTGCATTGAGTTCTTTTTCTTTACTGGGAGACTTAGAAACAGCAAAATTAAATAGTTGTGCGTGTGTAGTAGTGCAATGTGTGCATGCATCTTCCTCTCTTCATTAAACCTGAGTAGGGACAGCAAATTTATTTTCAAGTTTTGGGGCTGCCTCACTGCCAGTGTTTGTTTAACCAAGCTTTACATATTAAATTATTCATCTTTTAATCTAAATTTATGTGTCTTTGTGTTTCCAGGACAATTCTGTGATTAAAAATCAATGAGTAAACTACACGTAGAAAGCAAAAAAACTAAAAAGAATGCAACTTGTCCCAAATCCTTCCTTCCTTACCTCGCATGCCTTCCCTTTTTATATCTTGATTTTTCTAATTTTTCTACATCTCAAAAGCTTACGATGAAGTGTTGAATTATTTCAAGCTATGGTAGGTGACCCACTGTCACCGAAAAGGGAAGATCCTTTTCCTGGTGGTATTCTTTGCTTGTGCAAAGCAAAGACTTGACTCGGTGATAAGCAGATTTGGTTTTAATAAACTGGCAACAAACCAACAGGGCAAAACTAGTAATTTATTTTCTGTGGGGTGGGTTGAATCAGTTGAGTGTGGAGCGTCAGATCAGCACCACATGACGCTCTCGGAAGAATTCTGTTCACTGTTATTACTTTTTCTTAAAATCTTTTAAACATCACAGCATTTCATCTGGTGAACATCACGGAGTGCTGTCAAAAGTTAAGTGGTCTGTTTATCTTCGAGATCTTGATTAGAATTCTAAAAGCTGCATTTAATTGTGTCTAATTTTTTTAATGATTACCGGAATGTGTTCTTGCGGGTGCCGTTTTAGAGATGAAATTATTAAATGTACAAACTGTAGTGTTCTTATTAAAATAAAAAAAACAAACCAAAAAAAAAACCAAACCAAAGCTTTTTTCCAGCTTCCACGAACCAAGAAAAATTGGTATATGTGTTTCGTGATGCTTTGTATACAGAGTAACTGAAAGCTTGAGTCTGACTGACTGAGCTTAAGACTCTAAGGAGCTTAATTTCATTGCATTGCATCTTCAGTTCATTTTACACAATTTTATGTGAAAAAGGGGAAAGCCTTAATGCCGGCGCATGTTTATTTTTAATGTTTCAGTCTTTAGGCAAGCAAGTTCTATTTTTAAGTGCGTTCTGGAGTCATCTCCTGGCTTTAGTTAGAAGCTAGGGATATCCTTATTTCTTCTTTATCTCTCCATTAGTTAGAAGCTAGGGATATCCTTATTTCTTCTTCCTCTCTCTCCGTTAGCTGGAAACACGAAGGCAGCATGAATTTGGTGGGAAGGCAGTGGGAGCAAAGTGTGTGTGGGGCTGTTGAAGGTTTGCCTAACCTGTAAGATACTTGAGGCTGTAAAAAGTAAATTATTTAACAGCTTTGTAAGTGTTATTTATTTATATGATGTTTGCCTAACCTGTAAGATACTTGAGGCTGGAAAAAGTAAATTATTTAACAGCTTTATAAGTGTTATTTCTTTATATGATAAAATATTGTTTTGCAACAATATTTGTGCTTGTTTAAAAAAAATACAAGTTCTGATGAAACTGTATTTTTGGTAACACTGTCCACAGTCTTATCCAAATCTTTAGTCATGGCCCATGAACCTATTTTTCTGGAGGTTTCCCCAGGATGGCTTTTACATCACCAGTATTAAATTGTTTGCTAGTAAGATGCAAGAAAATATAAAAAAACCTGTGACTTTACATCTGTATGAGGTTGATGTGGTCAATTTGCTAATAAAGAAGGATCTGGACAGCTGGGGAATTTTGGAGTCAGTATAATTATTTTATGTGTATACTGAAAGATTAAAAAAAACACCCTTGAAATTAATACTGAATAAAATGCTTTTGTTTTTTCGAAAATCAAATAAAGCAAGGAATCCTCATCTTTCTCTCTCCTCCTTCTCCCAAGCCTGTCTTTAAAACAGTTGCTGGACTGTTTTAATGGCTTTCTGTAAAAAAAAAAACCTATCCTTGGCTTGGTTTGATGTTTTGTTTTGTTTTTTTTTAGTGAGATATTCTAGAAGAACTAATGCAATTGTAACCACTGTAGCTATACAACCCCAAAAAACCCCAAAACAAAAAACCCAATAAAAACGGAGAGATAAATCCATGAAGATAAGATGATATGTCATTCTTGTAAAAGTCTAGATTTAGAGATGAGCTGAAACTGATGTTTTTGTTAAAAAACTGTCAAAGTTGTTTAAGTCCTTACTAATTGCTATTAAGTCATCATACTTAATGCATATAGTAATTCTAGATACGAGCAGGGATTCTCACAAGTTCTAGTTTGAAGAGGTTGGCTTTTAGAAAGCGTGTTTTATAGTTCTTGTGTTAATGTTTAAAATTATTATATTTTAAAATCTTCACTACTGCTTCGGAAGGAAGGATATTTAACACTATTGACCACTAGGGTTTTGCTGGTTTCTGCTTAATTAGTTGTTAGTGATTGCTTGCTGAATATGTAATTCTTTTTCCCTTGTCAACTAAAGGGATGACGTATTTACAGAGTAAGTAATCCTTTAGCTTGTATTATTTAAAAAGATAAAAAAGTCTTATTCTAAATTATTTCAGCAGTTTAAAACCAAGCTCTTGATTTTAGATTAGTGAAGACCTGAAAAATGAATTGGCAAATGAGTTGTGTACGTCAACCCCTGGCTTCAGTATGATTAAAGTTAAAGAGCAGATGTTCTATAAGGTAAGTAGAAATTGGTAAGTTCCCCAGATTTACATTCATTCTCTTTTAGTTAAACTTGGAGTTACTAATTTTAAGTTTACGTAATACTATTGCTAACAGTTAATCAAAGGATCTAAATTAACTGATGCTAATGAGAGTTCCTCTTTTTCAAGTCAGTGTAAGAGTAGGAGGAGGGACTGGGAGAATGAAGGGGGCTTTAAACTGCCATTGATGTCTCTTGGCCTCTTCTGCCATCCTTTGTCATCCACAAAAACAGGTTTAATTTTTAATGTTTCCCAGACAAATGACTTAACTTCCCTGACTGACAGACCACTTGGGATGGAGACATTCTCAAACATCTGTTGCTGAAACTAGGTTTGGTCTGATTGTATTAGAGCAAGAGGAGAGGGGTGAGAAGGATCTGATGTAGCCCACTGATTCTTAGTTGGAGCGAAGTTGATTGGGTTCCAAGACCTTTTATATATAACTTACATGAACCAAATATGTCAAGATGCCTGGAACAGAAAGGCAAGAGAAGTCCATTTTCAAATATCAAATCAGTAAATGATGCAAAGCTACATAATTTGCTTAACAATCATAGAGACAAACTTTAAAGTACCTTATTTTGCCTGGTTGCATGGCTTTCTGTAAGTAAATGGTCTTTTCTCACCAAAACAATGATCAGCTATTCCAAAGTCAACATTTAATTTCAAGAGTCTGTGTGTTTTGCCTGGATAGAGCTTTGTTAAAAGACAGAGAATGACTTAAGGTTTTCCTGGTCCATATTGAATCTTAGGGTTGTAAATATTGTTAATGCATTATTTTCCTGTTCCACAGTGTGGGTTTTTCTTCTTTCTCAGGTTGGACTTGCAGATGCTGTAGATCTATTTAGAGCCAGAAGAGTGTTTATTAAAGATGGCTTTGCATATGTGCCACTTAAGGAGATTGATGCAATTGTTTGTAATAACTATAGAACCAAGTTATCTAAAGCACTGGCGGTAAGTCTGGTAAAGTCTGATTTTTTACAACTGTCCTTGCATTGTTAAGTGACTCTTGGGCAGTAGTAGCCTTTTGGATTTTAAATTTCTCTGCTTCCATCTGGAGAATACCAGAAACCCTATCAAAAGTGCTGACAGCACTTAAAAGAAGTTCATTATGAGCTGGGAGTTCATTTATTTTAAATGGCATTTAGCATGTGATGTGCATTGTAAAGAAATTCCTGCTAGAGGATTTTAAAACCGTTTCCCTCATAGAGACTAACACGACTTTTCATTCAAATTGTTATCCCCGTAGAGACAACTGTTTTTAATGTTTGTATCAACCTTTTCTCATGCAACATTTTGCAACAGTTTATTTGTCGAAACAAGTAAAATAGTGATTTGTAGGTTTTTTTCTTTTTTTCCTGTTGTTGGTGAGAACTGAAATGAGGATAAGGCAGAACGTGTCAGGCAAAAAATTAAGTGTTCATTTTATGAACGTTCAAGGTATCATATCTAGTTAGGACACCAATGGTAAATACTGTATGTGAATGTTCTTCTGTTAGTGATTTGGTGATCAATTCAGGAATTGTTATTTTACAGTATTAGACACTTCACAGGGTTTAAAAGTTGGTCATCATGTATAATGCCCAGAGTTTTAGTTCTAGAAAATACGGCATTGATTAACATGAAGGTGGTTTGGATTGCTGTTTAAAAAATGTTTTTAAAGCCTTATATTGCTGTCTTACATGAACATCAAGGCTAACCATGAGTATTTGGTAAACAAACTGTGAAGTGAAAATGCATTCCTTTGAAAAGCTGCCAGTATGCTAATTTTCTAATTTGTTAATTTTGAGTCAAACTGGAGTCTGTGGGCTTATTTAATGCGCGGTGGAAATTGTGATACTCTTATGTGAACATTTCCATTAGAACTCTTAATACAACTGCAGCTAGAGACATCCTTATTTCATTTGATGCATAACGTTCTTGCTGAAAACTGGCTAAGTGCACAGGTTATCTGCATCTGTTTAAAATATTTTTGAGAAGCTTTGTGGACTTCTGGAATCTGGTTTTTTTGTGAGTAGCTGAGGAGAAGTCTGAAAACCAGCAGGAGCTGGAACGAGTAGACTATTTGACTTTGCAGTTTGAGGAAGAATCTGCACCTTTTTCTTGCAAACACACAGTATCTTATATAGCTGCTTTTTTATCAATAGCTGCTTTGTAGTAAAAAGTACTTCTTTATGTTATCCTCTCTAATCAGGGTTTAGAAATTTTAGCACTATCACGAGCTTGGAGAATTATCTTCTATAGAAGTGCTATGTTTTAAGTTCTTGCATTATTTCAGGTTTGCATTAGTTTTTAGTTTCAATACATACATTTTGTTTATTAAAGTTCACCATATTTTCAGAGTAAGGAAGAAAGTATTAGTGATTTCTGTCCTATTCCAAAGCTCCTGATTGAAGTTGTGGGGTTTTGATTACTAATTTAGTTTGTTAAACCATATTTAATAAGCTGTTTCTCTGATTTTAGCCAGCACAGTGCACTGCTGAGAGATGCTAGGAATATTATTAATTTTTTTTACATTTTCTGCAGAGATCAGTCTAACTTGTCGTGCCAAACAGAGGCACAGCTGGAGTGTGACACTTGGTAGCTGGATAATGAGTGCAGCTTTCAGTGGAATAAAACTATAATCATCAATTGCATTTCAGTGAAACTGTAAGAATATACTTTCAAAGAAAGAATTGTACATAAGGATTTTTTTTTTTTTAAACACAACATACAAAGTCCCTTTTTTCCTCAGCCTTATCTGAGGCGAAGGAGCACATGTCAGTAGAAGTTATGACACGGTGGCACTCTCCCAGTATTGTCTGTGCAAAGCAGTAGTTGAAATACTGTTTGGTCTAGATTTAAGTTCTGCAAGTCCAGCTGGTTTAGTGTTGCTTGCTAATGCTTTTGTAGCACACGTGTCTTCGTGTGTCTGCTGCAAAGGAGAAATCAAGAGAACCGTGCTGAATTTCAGGCACCGTGGTCTTCATGACTTTGCACAGAAGTTGCACATCATGGCCAAACTTCTTTAAGAAGTAATAAAGCCTTAAACAGCATCACTGATGTGTTATTTGATTTGTCTCTTTAATGGATGTATTTGATAACATTGCCACTTTGGGAAACATTACTGATGTGTGCTTTCGGGAGGATGTTTTAGTGTTTTTGCAGCACTTGGCTATTTACATCTTGTTCTCAGTGCTTTCTAACGGGCCATTCTTGTTTTATTAGAAGTTGAGAATTAAGGATATTAATGGTGTGATAATCCAAATTAGGCTTGAATGCTATTTCAAAGAAGGGATTTGTGTTTCACAGGGTGATAAAATTAGGATTCTATGAGATAGTTTGACTTTGGCCAATATTTTTGGTTCTAAGCTTCTAAGGGACAAAATACCCTTAATTTAAGTGATGGAAAGATGGTCTTTCAGGTACATTGTTTTGAGGAATCTTTCTTACAGCTCTCATTAACATTGATTAATTGAACTTCTAAAGCACCAAATTTTTCCAGGGTGGATTGCTGGTGTGGTGTTATTGATTATGTGTATTGTGATGCATGTTTTCCCTCTTGGGAGTTGTTTGGTGCTACTCCGAGGAGTCACTCGCGCAGGCTTTTGGAAGGAGTTATCCCTGCCGGCTCATGTTGCCACCATCCTGCATGTGACAGGGTTTTAAAGGAGGAATATAATAAGAGTGAATTGATGTGTCGATACTGAGCTTTGAGAGAACCATAAATAATTCATAGCATTGACTTTAAAAAAAAAAAGTTTTATGTTGACACTGGCACAACTTCAGTTTAGTCAATTATGCTTTAATCACTTACTACTCAAGCCCACCAAGCAGTCATATGTTTTGTTTCATACTAGAAAAATAAGTTTGACATCTCAACTCTGTGGCTATTCCCTGAGACTCAATAATAGGGGAAGTTAATACTACTCCAGCCTTCTTGACAATTGCAAAGGCAACTGAAGAAGTTCATTTTCTGTGCAAAATAAATACCGCAAGGGCCTTCTTTCTGTTTTCTCTGACCCATTTGATAGTAAATAATTTCCTTTGTGCCATTAATGATGATTAAACTGTAGAAAGCCTAAGCATTTTCTGTAGTTCAGGCAAGTTGTAGTATTAGCTCTACAATTGTTTTATAACTTAAAGCAAACCTTTATTAATTCAAATTGCATTATATTTTATTTATGAGGGTTTCGCTGTGTTTACACTAATACACAAACATTGCTGCAGTAATGCTATGCTGCATTTTGGTAATTTCAGTTATACCCACGTAGTGACCTTAGGTTGTGAAATTAGTGGCAGTATTGGGTCTCCTTTCTTTTGAGGATAACTGTCTTAATTTTTTATTTCTTGGAATCAGAAGATTTGGCCGCAAACCCATCTCAGAGCTGTGTTGTACTGAGTACTGCACGGAAGAGGATGGCTCCAGAGAGGTCTGAAATGGGACAGCAGAGGCTGCCAAACCATCAGCCTTTATCAGTGGTGTCCCCAAATAACTGGAAATATGACTGAATATTATGCTTGCAGTGGTCTGACTTGTAGGACAGCCTTTTGCCCCCACGATTGCCGCTCTGTGTGGCAAACTGGAGCTGGACAAGGTCTCCTACCTGCTGGAAGTGTTGAGTGTGAGCTTCCCTTCTCACCAGAAACCACCTAATTTCTGAGGATGTGTTTGGATGGGTTTTTTTAACTGCTTTTCTTGTAGTGCCATTTAGTTCTTTGTGTCTGATACTCTTCCTGCCTGATTGATCAGAAAATCCTTTATATAGAGATTATGGATTTAGGTTGAGCACATAAAATGCTCTTTTTATTATTAAAATAACTCTAGTAGTCTTGACTAAACCTGTGCTCGGGATGCTGAGGGGGGGAACTCTGTGAGGAGAAGCTGGGGCTCAGCTGGCTCTGACCGGTGCCCCACAGGGCATCCCTATACTGAGGGGTATCTCGGGGAGGGAAACATGCTTAAGAAAGGGCAAAACACCCCGCAGAGAGAGGAGGGGGGGAGCCAAAGGGAGTGAGAATCAGCCAGGAAACACCAAGGTCAGAGGAGCAGCTCCATGAGGCTGGGAAGCAGATCTTCATGGTGCCCGTGAGGACCCCACACTGGGGCAGGTGAATAGTTGCTGAAAGCTGAAGCAATTTGCAGGGTCCTGAATTTGGGTCACAACAACCCCAGGCAGCACTCCAGGCTGGGGGCAGAGTGGCTGGAAAGCTGCCCAGCAGAAAGGGACCTGGGGGTGTTGGTGGACTGTGGGCTGAACATGAGCCAGCAGTGTGCCCAGGTGGCCAAGAAGACCAACGGCATCCCGGCCTGTGTCAGGAACAGTGTGGTGAGTAGGACTTGGGAGGTGATCGTCCCCCTGTACTGGGCACTGGTGAGGCCCCACCTCGAGGGCTGTGTCCAGTTTTGGGCTCCCTACCATAAAAAAGAAATTGTTGCCCTTCTCTGGACCCGCTCCAGCACCTCAAAGATGGTGAGGGGTCTGGAGCACAAGTCTTATGAGGAGAGGCTGAGGGAACTGGGGTTGTTCAGCCTGGGGAAGAGGAGGCTGAGGGGAGACCTTATTGCTCTCTACAACTACCTGAAAGGAGGGTGTAGAGAGGTGGGGGTTGGTCTCTTCTCCCAAGTCACAGGCAACAGGACTAGAGGAAATGGCCTCAAGTTACACCAGGGGAGGTCCAGGCTGGATATTAGGAAAAGTTTTTTCACCAAAAGGGTTCTCAGCCATTGGAATGGGCTGCCCAGGGAGGTGGTTGAGGCCCCATCCCTGGAGGTGTTCAAAAGACGGGTTGATGTAGTGCTGGGAGATATGGTTTAGTGATGGTGTTGCTTTTTGTTTCTTGTGTGGGTGTCTATTCTTGTCAAAGTTAGGTTGACGGTTGGATAAAATGATCTTTAAGGTCCTTTCTAACCTAAAAGATTCTGTGATTCTGTGACTGGGGCGCCTCCATTTGTGTTTGCATCAGTGAGATTTGAATCACTGTGGTGTTCTTGACAAATGTTACAGTCCAGAACATGTTTTGCCCTAGAGTTTTAGTGCTTGTTGAACGTTAAATTTTAAAACTATAAGCAAATGCTTGAGAATGTGTACATATTCCTATGTAGCATGAGTGCTTTTATTGTGGGTTTGAAGAGTTTATTTTATAAAGACCTGTAATTATCATTGATAGCATAACTGAACTTTCCATTCATGGTCTTGTGGCGATTCTCCAGTAAATTTGTCATACTTGCATTTAAATCCAGCCCCTTTTCCCCCATATTTGAGCCCAGCAATTGAAGTAATGACTTATCTTTAAATTATAACTCTACTGCAAAAAGTTGCTTTTGTGAAAATACTTTGTCAGAATATAATACAGGATCTAACCATCTGCAAATAAAAATATTAACTGAAAATAATACAAACTGGTACTGTAAGAAATCAAAATTCCAATGTTAAGATGTACAGTCTTGGTAGCACATGTGTCTTCTGAAGTTAATGGCTTCACTTTTTTACTTTGCAGTAGGATCTTGTCTGAAGTGATAAAATGTCTACAAATCAAATTGTTGGGTTTTGAGGACTTGGAAAACACCAGTGAGGTCTTCTTTTTGTGCTAATTTTTAATGCATTTTTTTTGTTTATTGCTTTCCCTATTTGGGATGTAAACTTCAAAACTGTTTGGAATGTGGATCAAGTTGCTCCTACTTTTATAAATATTCACAATGATTTGTCTGTTACAATTAAATATTAGTCAAATATGCTTTGTGTTCAAAGAACCTGCTACTTTGGGAGAAGTATCAGTATATATAGCACCACCTGCAAAATATTTTCTTCCTAAAACACCTACATTTTCAAGCAGTGAAGCAGAAGGCTTTATGGAATGGCATTAATGTTGAGAAAGTATGATTGATGATGGTCTTGTCACTTGAAATTCATTTCAGGTGTTGCATTCCCAGCGTTAACGTAAAGTAATTCACTGTAACATAAATGGATGATTTTTATAATATGCACATCCAAGGTTAGTAAGGTAATAACTTTGGCAGCGCTCGCTTAAAAACGTGATTGCAGTGGCTTTGTCCTCTGAATCTCTCGGACCAAAGTTTGCTGGGAGAGTTTTGCAGAGAAGCAGCTGGTCTTCGTTTCTCACTAGTGTTGTGTTGGAAGGTCCTTGTCTGAGGCACGGGTCTGCTGAATAAAATGGTAATCTTTTGAGAGGGGGAAGTGAAATCAAGGGAAGTGACTTTGAGTGGGGTTTTGTGTCAGAGGGGACTCAAGCCTGTATGCGGAATGGCTACCTGCAAGACAGGGAAACTCACTGGACTTTCCTTTGTGGACTTTCTTTTTGCTGTGCCCCCTTAAATGTCCCGTTGTTGGCTATTTTTCTGAAATCCATGTCAGTTTTTTCCACTAATTGAAGTATATGTGTTTCTTTTGGAGGTTACGTAGGTTGCATGAAGTAATTATAAATACTGCTAGGAGGCTAAATGAAATTTGACTGTATTCAGTATTTTGTCTTTCGATTTCTTCTATCTGCTTCTTGCATCTCCTACAAAACACTTCAATTTGCAGCATAAACAATTGCTGTGGTCTCTGCTTGGTCCTCTTTGGTTTGATTTCCATGGAAATGCTTCTATCTTCTAATCAATATAGGTGTTTCATGATAGTAAAACTACCAAAGCAAGATGTGGAGGATTTGAAGCTTGAGAAGGCTTGCGTAACTGTTGAGGTGTTCCCCAAACTTCAGAAAAGCTGTTGGAATAGAATATATTAACAGGAAGTACATTTTATTTCTATGTTGTGGGATATACGCAATAACCTGAAAATGTGTCACTTATGACATTAAACAGGTACTATATTGAGACAACAGTTTATGAGCGTGCTGGTAAAAATGATTTGAGAATGATGTGCTGTTGTCGGTAAGAAAGAACTGACAATAGTTCTGGATAAGAATTAACCCAGTTAATGGCCACTGCTGTTGGTAAGTGAGCAGAAGCCTGTATTTCAGGATGGCTCTGTGTCAGAAGTTTGAGTTTTCTCCTGATTATTTTTTTTACAGCCTCCTGTGACCCAGAGACAGTTGCTAAGGGATAGCTGTAGTGGTATCTGCCTGGAGTTGGATTACACGAGACTTAATGACAAATCATTTCCTCAACTGTGTTCTATCATTTCCTTGGAGAAACCGAGTTATGTTTCTGGGAGTTAACTGGCAAGTGATCTGGCTGATGTGTACTGCCAGTGAAGATGTTCCTAGGGTGTTTCTCAGCCGTCCAGGTGTTTCACTGTGCAAGGAGACTGATTTGTGTGTGCGAATGTTTCCTGGGGAAACTTGATTTGTGCACTGGCAGCCCAGAAACCCAACCCCATCCTGGGCTGCATCAAAAGTGTGGCCAGCAAGGCCAGGGTGGTGATTCTGCCCCTCTGCTCTGCTCTCCTGAGACCCCACCTGGAGTCCTGTGTCCAGCTCTGGAGACCTCAACATAGAAAGGACGTGGACCTGTTGGAACAGGTCCAGAGGAGGGCCACGAGGATGACCAGAGGGATGGAGCACCTCTGCTGTGAGGACAGGCTGAGAGAGCTGGGGCTGTTCAGCCTGGAGAAGAGAAGACTCCAGGGAGACCTTCTAGCAGCCTTCCAATATCTGAAGGGAGTCCAGGAGAGCTGGGGAGGGACTCTTTGTCAGGGAGTGCAGTGACAGGACAAGGGGTAACGGTTTTAAATTGGAGGAGGGGAGATTTAGATTAGATACCAGAAAGAAATTCTTTGCTGTGAGGGTGGTGAGACACTGGAACAGGTTGCCCAGAGAAGCTGTGGATGCCCCATCCCTGGAGGGGTTCAAGGCCAGGCTGGATGGGGCTTGGAGCAACCTGGTCTGGTGGGAGGTGTCCCTGCCCAGGGCAGGAGGTTTGGAACTGGATGATCTTTAAGGTCCCTTCCAACTCTAACCATTCTATGGTCCTATGATTCTATTTATCTCAATAATTCTAGCTTCTGTGATAGTGGGGATCTGCATTTCTCACCTGTCTGTACATTAATAGAGGTCCATTATTGAGATCCAAGTTTGAACCACACATAAAACTTTAAGTGGTTGAAGAGACACGATTTACCTACCTCTACCCTGTACAGTAAATCATAAACTTCCCTTGAAATGAATACATTGAACCTTGCCTGCAACTTTGCAGGATTCTGTAAAGGAGCGTAAATCTTAGATGTGCTTTGTCTAAACCAATTGTTTTAAGTGATGTAGTTGCTTTTAGAACACAACAGTTAATCACTGGGCTTAATAAATGGATTCTTAAATTCATGATTGGTGAAAAGCAACATTGCTACGTGTTTGAACAAACATGGTCAAATCCTGACAGTAAAATTTTTATAGCATTTCTAAAGATTATGCCACTTCTAACTTTCAAATTGTTTATGACTAAACTGTGTAATATTTATGCTAAATTTGCAGTTCCTGTAGAATATAAATAATGTGCTTATTCTTGCTTGTCTCTTTGTCTAATTGCTCTGGTAACTCATTTCATCACTTCTGTTACATAAACTAAGTTTTCTTCCATTTGAAAGCTCTGTGGAGTATATTCCTTTGCCCGCTTCTTAAAATTGGACTTTTTCTTGCTCTAGCTCATCCCTTCTGCTAATCTCAAGCCTTGTGCGTTGAAAGAAATGTGGAGGTTTTGGGAGTCCCCCTTCCCTCCCTCCTGTCCCCCTATTTCTTCATTCAGTTTTAGAGTGCCCGGCTTGCATTTGCTTTTCAAAGTGATTATTTTCTTGCTTTGCTCCCTTGCTAAAAGCTGTTTTGGAGGAGGAGAGGAATTTTTTAAAAACTTTGCAATGTAATCCTAAAAAATTCTATACGACAGAAAAAGCACAAATGGTGCAAGAGTAAATGCACCTCCATTCACCACGGGGATTTTTCACTATTGTCTATAACACTTGCTTCTCATGATCCTTGGTTAGGTGTTAAAACCTGGCTAGTGTATTGCACATCCTCATAAACCTACTCTACAGATACCCCAAAAGTTGTGCCTTATTTATAGGGAATTATTATATAGCATACAAAATACCAGTATTTGTAGGAGTGGCTGTTGTGAGCGGTCACAATGAAAGCAGTGGTAGGTTTTGTAGCTGTTGAGAGCAGTGGGTGTCAGATGAAGCATCCAAGGAAGAATATGGAAGCATCCAAGAAAGAAGGGAGTAATGCAAGTTGTTTTGAGACCTAAATTAAATTGTAGTATCTTAAGTCATGATTGCAGTTTGGATTAACAGCCAAAAAAAGGCTGTGACGAATATGGAATATAGACGATAGGAAAAGGCTATGTTTAAAACATTTCATGCAAGTTTATGGAGCAAGGCAAACCCAAACAGGTTGAATCACTGACAATTGTGATGACTACCTTTCCAATGACATGGTTTGGTTTGGTTCCACCCCCTCCGTTCCCCCTCCCTAATACATTTCTCTGTGAAATGCATTCTTCTGAATAAAGTTCTCCTGAATAAAGTTGTATGATAGCCTCAGACCATGAATGTACACTGCATATGTGATGTTAATGTGTTTTTTCCATTCCTACTAACGATAAAGATCGGCTGACTATTGGGGAAGGACTAAATCTTAAATCCTTTTTTTTTTTTTCAGTCAGAAGGAAAAATGGGAAATGACTCTCAGTAGCTCCAAGTCAGACATGAAATAAATCAAACAACTGATTGTTGTATCAGATGACGCTTGGTTAATTAATGTATAGAATCTTTCTAGAGGTTGGAGCACTTCTTTAAGCAGCAAGTGTAAGAGTAAAGTATGTTTCAGTCTTATCTCAGAAATGCCTTTGCCAAGATGTATTTAAAAGAAATTCTGCTGTAAGACTCATTTAAAATAACCACTAATTTTACTGATTACGAAACTCAAGTGTTTTGAACTCTTTTAAGAAAAAGTGTAGCAATATGCTTTTTGAACTTAATGAATATTTATTTTTAAACTGTTTAAATATAGATGAAGTGAGTATTTTTAGAAATGCTAGTCACTGTCACTGCAGCTGATTTCTGGGTGGTCTCATTATGTGACTTTCCATTTTACTGCAGTTTCCCAAAGGGAATTTCATCTGTTAATTTATTTCTGCTGCAGTTAATTGCTAATCTGCATACTTATGCTAGAGAGGAAGTGGACGTTTTTTGCAGTTCTTGTAAATTAAGATTATTTGTCGGAATATATTTTTTTCTCCTGGTACCAGGAAAGCAGGGCATGTTTCAGGGGCAGGATATAGAGCTGAGCAGAATTTTTACAATAAAAACACCCCCCTGATGTCTTACGGGCAGTCTGTACAGGCTGTCACCGGGATCACTGGAGTGCTGTCTTCCTGGGATAATAGAAACGTGGATTAATCAGGCTGCAAATAGAGAGCTTGGGTAGTTAAACCTGGCTCTAGGAATATTGGGCCTGGCCCACTCCCTTCCCAGGGATTAATTTGCTTCAGGAGAGCATCAGGTGCCTCTGCGTTGCTTGTACTCTGCTGCCAGGCTCTTACTGGATCATTGGTGACCAGCAACCTACCTGCCTGAGAAGGGTCCTACTTCATCCTTGAATACCTTGACTGCAGAGAGATATTATTTTTTTTTTTAAAGTTGGGTAATGGGTCTGTTAGACTCAGCTGATTTCCTCCCCACCCCAGCTGTTTTCTTGTGAAGTTTCTCTTGGGTACCTGACACAGATTTTGAAAGGCTTTTTTTTTTGGTTGGTTGGTTCCAGAGGAGAGCCACCAAGCTGGTGAGGGGTCTGGAGAAGAAGTCACACGAGGAGAGGCTGAGGGAACTGGGCATGTTGAGTTTGGAGAAGAGGAGGCTGAGGGGAGACCTCATTGCCCTCTACGACTCCCTGAAAGGAGGGTGGAGAGAGGTGGGGGTTGGCCTCTTCTCCCACATGAATGATGACAGGAGCAGAGGAAAATGTATGAAATATTAGATTAGATACTGGGAAAAATTACTTTACTGGAAGGGTGGTCAGGCACTGGAACAACCTGTCCAGGGAGGTGGTGGAGTCACCATCCCTGGAGGTATTTAAGAAATGTGTAGATGTGGCACTTCAGGGCATGCTCTAGTGCCCGGGATTGTTGGGTTGGAGTGGTGGGGGTTTTTTGGTGGTTTTTTTTGTGTTTTGGTTTTTTTTTTCCCTGGATGTGTATGGTTGGACTCGATGATCTCAAAGGTCCCTTCCAACCATGAAGATTCTGTGATTCTTCTTGGGTTTTCTTTTGGCTATGCCTCTTGATGGATTATCTCAGGTCATTTTATAGTTCACTACTAATTTTTTTTTTTTTTTTCCTAAATTCCTGAAGTAGTGACCTACAGGGAAACACTGACCCACTGATGGGTCAGTGCCCTACCTTTTGCTAGGGAGCATACTTTCTAGTTAATTTTCCATTCCCCATTGAGAAATGTAGCCTGCTTTTCTCTATATTGCATCTGCATAGACAGTGATCTCGTGTGATCCATTGAGCCTGAAGAAAGGTATGGATTGAAAGTTGGGTGTGCAAATGTTACTGAGTTAGCTTTGTTTAAGAGAAGCCTTGTGCTGCTTTGTGCCACCTTTACAGGTCTACCTTCATCTGTCACTGTTTCAAGCCTGCCTGGATTTAGAAGCACTGGAGTCCTGAAGGATGTCATTGGCTTTGTGTAGAGCGCTTTGACATTGCTAGAAATTGAAATTTCTTTGCCTTAAGTGGCTTTCTTTTCTCTTATGTAAGGAGTAGGTGGTCTACAGTGATAATCTCTAGATTAGTAGGCATGTCTGTATGACCTTACCTGGGATCGTTTTTGGTATTCCTTGAATCTTCTTTTACTGTGAAATTGAAAACCAGGAGAGGTTTTCCGTAGGTTCTACACGTGTTACGTACTTTTGGTAGTGTGTCAAGTGGAAGTGTGTATATATATATCTTGTATCATCTCATTTGTCTGATGATGCCTCATCTATCTGAAGGAGACAACACAAAAAAGTACTATAATACAGATGTTTTGTAATAAAAATGGATTTTGAAAGGCAGTGATAGATTTATTCAGCATCCTGGGGCACAGGAAAGTCAAGGTATCAGTAACACTTTGTAACAGCTTGTACTCGCTCGGTAGATTTTTGAAAGGACACTGAATTAGTTTCCTGGATGTGTATGGTTGGACTCGATGATCTCAAAGGTCCCTTCCAACCATGAAGATTCTGTGATTCTTGTTGGGTTTTCTTTTGGCTATGCCTCCTGCTGGATTATCTCAGGTCATTTTAAAGTTCACTACTAATCTTTTCTTTTTTCCTAAATTCCTGAAGTAGTGACCTACAGGGAAACACTGACCCACTGATGGGTCAGTGCCCTACCTTTTACTAGGGAGCATACTTTCTAGTTAATTTTCCATTCCCTATTGAGAAATGTAGCCTGCTTTTCTCTATATTGCATCTGCATAGACAGTGATCTCGTGTGATCCGTTGAGCCTGAAGAAAGGTACGGATTGAAAGTTGGGTGTGCAAATGTTACTGAGTTAGCTTTGTTTAAGAGAAGCCTTGTGCTGCTTTGTGCCACCTTTACAGGTCTACCTTCATCTGTCACTGTTTCAAGCCTGCCTGGATTTAGAAGCACTGGAGTCCTGAAGGATGTCATTGGCTTTGTGTAGAGCGCTTTGACATTGCTAGAAATTGAAATTTCTTTGCCTTAAGTGGCTTTCTTTTCTCTTATGTAAGGAGTAGGTGGTCTACAGTGATAATCTCTAGATTAGTAGGCATGTCTGTATGACCTTACCTGGGATCGTTTTTGGTATTCCTTGAATCTTCTTTTACTGTGAAATTGAAAACCAGGAGAGGTTTTCCGTAGGTTCTACATGTGTTATGTACTTTTGGTAGTGTGTCAGGTGGAAGTATATATATATATATATATATATAGTCTTGTATCATCTCATTTGTCTGATGATGCCTCATCTATCTGAAGGAGGAGACACAAAAAAGTACTATAATACAGATGTTTTGTAGTAAAAATGGATTTTGAAAGGCAGTGATAGATTTATTCAGCATCCTGGGGCACAGGAAAGTCAAGGTATCAGTAACATTTTGTAACAGCTTGTACGCACTCTGTAGATTTTTGAAAGGACACTGAATTCGCTGTTCAGTGTCTGAGTTGTAGAAAGGCAGAAAATAACATGAAATATCAGGGAAACAGACCAATGAAGACATACAGCTTCAATTTACATGTAGCTTGTGATCTTTTTAGCTGTATTTTTTTTCTATATTTATGTCAACAAATTCCTTTTTATGTAAATACTGGTGTTTTTCTGTTTGCAAGGAATAACGTTTAATTTAAATAATCTGTAGTCTTAAACAAATAGCAGAAAGCAAAGGGTTTTTTTATTATCATCTGCCACGAGTTAAGCAAAATGACATGATTTATTAATGACTACAGCCTTTGTTTATATATGTACATATGAAAGAAATGGATTAAGCTTGGATGTAGTGCTTACAGCTTCTTAAACCACATCAGTTTCCCTGGTTGTCTTCCTGGTTGAGCTGCCAAAATGAGGTGAAGGTTGTTCTGTTACCAGCTTTGTTCATCCCAAAGGGTTTGTGTTTATTTTTACTCCACCCTTTGGATTCATACCCAGGAAAAGCCTGGCTTACTCTTGCATCTAGTTTCGCTTACGATCAAACTGTCAATGCATTTTTGTTGCTGTTCTTGACTGACCCACCATGCTCACGGTGTATGAGTCCAGGTGCTTCACTGGCCGGAGAGGTCATAGGGATACCCTCTGGCCTTGGCCATCAGAGAGCACCTCAAGAGTGAGGAACAGCGTAACCCAGGCAAACCCTGCCTGAAACGCAGCCTTTCTGTACATTCCGTTGAGGATGAGCTGAAGACAGAGGATTGAGCTCTTCATTCAAAACAAAATTGTATTTTGTGTCTAATGTAGAATGTATGGAAATGAGGTTGATTTTATTCTCTTGGTATACACCCAATGCAAATAAGCGTTTCACTAAATGTCATTAATTTTTAGTTCTGTGATTAATTTCCCCGTACCTGTCAGTAGGAACTGATAAGCAAAAGTTAAGAAATGATCAACATTTAAAAATTCTGATGATGTCTTAACCGTAGCCTCATGAATCTGCTTGCATATGGCATTCATAGTGATTAGGCTTTTACATATTGGTGATGTGTAGCTCACTCTGGTTTTTAATCTGGTGTAGCAGATACCACCTGGTGCGTTCAAAGTATGAGGCAATTCTGCATTTTGTCCATGGTGTTGTGACTATATAGATTAATCTTTGAGTCATTAGACTTTATTCCATAAGGTTTAGCATCAACTAAAGCAAGTATCTGACTGTAAATGAGTAATTATGTTTTTCTCTTAATTATTGCCAAGACAGCCTAGTGTTGGTTTTGGTTTTTTTTTTTTTATGGGCAATTCCTGTTCTTGTTTTCTCTCCTTAGTCTCTTAGTTAATTTTGTTCCTAATGTCATTGTATTCTTGTTAAATGGGCACTTCTTGTTCCTTTTTTTAACACTCTATGTTAAAAGCTTTGTATTATCTTTAGAAGATAAGTGATTCTTTCGTGATATTTTTTTATCAACTACTGCTGATACTGGAAAATAATGCTCTTTTGACTTATAGATAAGATGAAAAACTGTGTCATTAATCAGCTAGCTACTCATCCATTTTGAAAACTCTGCTGCTGTTTTCATGTCTTTTTAGCTTTCTAAGATTATTCCTTGTGCATTTTCCTTCGGCTTCCTTTCAGGTTCCCTCCAGTCTTCTATAACCTGAAGTACTGCAGATGCATCACCATCAGTGCACATCTGGCTGTAAGGGTCACCCTGTGTTTAGAGCTTTGGTTTTGGCCTTATGTGGCAAGATAAAGCAATACAATACTCTTGAAAAATATTTGACACATTTTCTGACCTAATTTGTCTATAAGCAGCATTTTTCCTATTGCTCATTTTTGCTGTTTTCTTCCTGTAGTGAAGTTTTTTCCTACAGCTTGCGACAGTCTTTCTCAACATCATAAAAGTAATAAGAGAAGTAGTACTTCATCAGTAGTAGAGATCTGACTTAAAAATCCTAACTACAAGGTATTAGTGATACCTTAGTGATAAAAGTTGTCTTTCCTGTGTTTTTCAGTTACATACTTGCCTTTATAACCTATGTTTGTGAAGTCAGAATAGCAGTGTGCTGTATATACTTGTGTACTCCATTGAATTGAAAATACAGTTTAATTCATAGAATCATCTAGGTTGGAAGAGACCCTTGGGATCATCGAGTCCAACCATCTACCCTACTCTACAAAGTTCTCCCCTACACCATATCCCCCAACACCACATCTAAATGACTCTTAAACTCATCCAAGGATGGTGACTCAACCACCTCCCTGGGCAGCCTATTCCAATGCCCAACTTCTTTTCCAATTCTGCTTCTTTGGTTTTGTCCTGTGCATACTTAAATGTTTAGAGCAAGGCAAATGCAGTCTTTTGGGCAAACTTAACCGCCATCAAAATGTTCTGTGCTTTCCTCATTTTCCCAGCGTATACTAGAATCATCTGATGAGTTAGGGATGGACAAATGGAGTCAAAGTCTTATTTTCTGAGTGATACTTCCAAGCAGGCTGGGATGATATGCAGTTGTTTTCATCTGTCACTTATTAAAGGCATTAGGTGCAGAAAGTTTGAGTTTTGGAGGGGGGAGTAGCATTTTGTTGCGTGTGCCTTTTCATTTTGACTTATTGAGCTGACTTTAAAGAGCAGAGATAATCTCTTAGACAAATAATTTCCCATTAATCCTGGCTTCGTAAAACAATGTCATTTATGGGTTGTGGGGTGACCGTCATTGCTTTGGCATGTTATCAGAGCTGTTTTCTCCTTATCTCTTCCATTGTCTCTTGCACGTATTTGAAAACAATTTTATTTTCCCGACCTCAGTAACCTTATTGTCCTTGTCCCAGATAATTTTTCTCCTGCTTAAATATTCTGTACAGGCTTAGGTTTGGTGAGGTCACAAGTTAATATGAAAAGAAGTTATGTGTCTTATGCAAAGTGGAAAGTGGTGTTTCACGTGGTTTTCAAGATCCATTAGAGAAAACATAAAAAGCAAAATTAAAGATTAATTGCTGTGCAGATTCTGAGTCTGGGTTTTTGTGGTCATAGCGATGATGGGATATGTTGACTGCTATAGGAGGTCTGCTTAGTAAGACTTGTCATCATAGAGTCATAGAGTTGTCTAGATTGGAAGGGACCTTCCGGATCATCAAGTCCAGCCATCAACCTAACACTGAGAAAAAACATCACTAAACCATGTCTCTAAGCACTATGTCAGCCCGTCTTCTAAATACCTCCAGGGATGGTGCCTCAACCACTTCCCTGGGCAGCCCATTCCAAAGCTTAATAATGCTTTAGGTGAAAAATTTTTTCCTAATATCCAATCTAAATCTTCCCTGCTGCAACTTGAGGCCATTTCCTCTTGTCCTATTGCCTGTTCCTTGAAAGAAGAGATTGACCCCCACCTCTTTACATCCTCCTTTCAGGGAGTTATAGAGAGCAAGGTCTCCCCTCAGCCTCCCTTTCTCCAGGCTGAGCTCCCCCAATCTGCTCCTCATAAGACCTCTTCTCCAGACCTCTCACCAGCTTTGTTGTCCGCACCTCAATGTCTTTCTTGTACTGAGAGGCCCAACACACATCAGTGTATTTCAGGAAATAAAGTATTTAATGAGTATTTAAAAAAAAAAGTGTCATGCAACACATCTGGTTGCAGTTAAGTGAGAAGATCGCTAGAGCCTTTTTGGTGTCTGAGTATTATGCCAAACCAATCTACGAAAGAATTCGTAAATAGTCTCTCATTGACAAGTGATTATTTATTATTTGCTATTGGTGTGTTGATAAACTACCCAGAACGAGCCTGCTCCATATTTGTGTCTAGTCACTTCTAGCTTGTATATCAACCTTATTGTTTTTATGCTGTATTTAGCAGTGGCTTTGTTGAGCTATGTTGTAAGTAGCTTTTTTTTTTGTACTTTATTTAGTCTTTCTCTACACAGGTTATTTTCTGTCATGAGAACATGCTACAAGGAGTTGTGAGCAGCTTAGATCCTTTAGGGCTTTACAATTACTCAGCTGCCATGGCGAAACAGATTTGATGCTAGCAGCAGGAGTTCCTTGGCTAATATAAATACTTGAACTAGTAATTACAGCCTCTGATCCTCTGCCAATAGTAATTACATCCTCTCTTCCTCCGCCCCAAGGGAGGTGAACTGCTGTAACTCGGGAGGAGCCAAACTTCTGCTGTCTGTTGCTATCAGACCCTTGGCCAGTACCCATTGTATATTTTCATGGCTCCCAATGGATCGTAAGGTGTGGTTTGAGGAACACTAGAATAATACGAAGAATACAAAGGATATTCACTCACAGGTTTTGCCTAACAATATGTTGGTCTTGACTTAGAAAATGGATACTGGATCTGTTCAAAGACTAATGCTTGGGGAATATGTTCTTCATAAATACTTTTTTTTTTTAATTTTTAAATGCCCCCTTTATTTGAAGACATACTGTAAAGTACTTCTCTCCTGAAATGCAATTGTGATACCTGGTTGGGCACTTCGTTAGGTTGGGTATTTTTCTTTTGCACGTTCAACTGGCTTCAAACAGCCACTTCTATCTTTCTAACCCTTACACTTTTGGTTGCTGGACTCTATAGTCTTTCACAACCCATGTGCTACAGTTATGTGCATTTTTTTACTCAGTGTCTAACTGTTTCATTAGTCATCTCCCAGTAAGTATATGCACTGGGTAATGGGAGTAGCTTTCAGACTTTATTCCAGATGACCAGTAGTCAGAAAAAAAATACAGGCTGGTGAGAGTCATGGTCCTAATAGTACCCTCTGATATTTTCCTAGTGTCCTGCCCATGAAATCTGTCCTTGAAAAGTAGTAGACGCACCTCAGTTGTTAGTAAACTCTTCTGTTTGTCTGCTAATCTTTTCAATTACACTGTTGTCTGATTAGGGAGCTAATTTTCTGTGATTATTTTGTTGTTTAAATACTTTAGAATTTAACAAACTGAAAACTTGTAATTGGCATATAACGTGTTTTCCCCGTAGAGTCTCTGCTGGTGTGTACAGTTTATGTTCTTTTTTTCTTCTGTTTTGCTTTCTGAGGGATAAAAGTGTCTCTCTCACCTAATATTTTCCTGTGAAGCTTGCTAGGACTTAGTGTCTTTCAGAGTCTTTTCTCTATCATTTGTGGTGAGATGGGCTAAGATGGGTAAAAGCTGTTAATTCTAACACTTAAAGATGAGTGTGGATAGCAGGATCACTCAGCACTCATTCTTTTTTTTTTTCTAGGAAAAAATGGGCAAAGTAGTTGTCAGGGTGTTTACTTATGTTTTGATTTGCTGGTCCAACCTTGGTTGAAAATGTGTCTGTTTGTCAGTGAAGCTGTATTGTTGTCCAGATGGGACACGCAGACTGAAAGGTTCAGTGTCTTGATGACATTAAATGTAATGCTTTTCAAAGTATCCATCTTTAGGAAAGGTTGAATTGCTTTTCTACTCTAGTTAGGAATGGATTTGCTGGCCTGCGTCTAAGATTCTGTTAAGGGAGGTGTTAAGCGAGCGTGTATGGAGTACCACACTTGCCACTTTACAGCAGCCTTGTTTGTGTACAAGGTCTTGGTTCTGTACCAGATGTATTCAGGAAGGACACCTTGGTGGGATAGCCATTTTTTTTTCACGAGTGTGCTCCACGTTGTTCATTTCGTTACAACACCATTGCATGCAGGGCTAATTTAAACAAGCCAGCAGAAGTTACTCTCCACAACTTCTGCTTTTCCCATGTTCACGTCTAACTGTATACATGCTTTAAGATCCAAGGTCTTGCCAAGCTGTGTGGTGAAGGTGCCTGAATTTGTGTCCTAGCCCTCTACTCAGCACTGGTGAGGCTGTACCTGGAGTACCACGTCCAATTCTGGGCTCCCCAGTACAAAAGAGAGAGATAGACATAGTGGAGAAAGCCCAGCAAAGGGTCACTAAAATGATGAAGGGACTGGACTCTGTGGAGAAAGGCTGAGTGAGCTGGGACTGTTCACCCTAGAGAAGGCATGGCTTGGAGGGATCTTATCAACGTATATTATAGATACCTGAGGATGACTGGGCACTAGCACAGGTTGCCCAGACAGGTTGTGGAGTCTCCTGCCTTGGAGATATTCAAAAGTCAGCTGGACATGGTCCTGTGCAACCAACTCTGGGTGGCTCTGCTTGAGAATGGGGATTGTATCATATGGCCTCTGGAGAAGATTCCTTCCATCACCTCTGGATAGGTCTTTTCCAACCTCAACAGTTCTGTGATTCTGTGGTTAGGTAAAAAAGTAGTAGAAAGAGGTGACCAAGCCAGTCCATTTGACTGAGGGACTAGATTATGGCTCATAACTTAATGGTCATTTTTACTTTCTCAGCTTCTGTGTCATGGCTCTAGAGATTCAGGCAATCTTAAGCGAGCGTGTATGGAGTACCACACTTGCCAATTTACAGCAGCCTTGTTTGTGTACAAGGTCTCGGTTCTGTACCAGATGTATTCAGGAAGGACATCTTGGTGGGATAGCCATTTTTTTTTTCACGAGTGTGCTCCACGTTGTACATTTCATTACACCACCATTGCATGCAGGGCTAATTTAAACAAGCCAGCAGAAGTTACTCTCCACAACTTCTGCTTTTCCCATGTTCATGTCTAACTGTATACATGCTTTGAGATCCAAGGTCTTGCCAGGCTGTGTGGTGAAGGTGTCTGAATTTGTGTCCTAATTGTTCAAGAGCTTTAATTGAAGTTTTCTATTTGTGTTCTCTCCTTTGCCTCGTCTTAACTGGTCATCTTTCTTACTGGTTCTGTAAAATATAGTGCTCTTGCCATTGTTATTGGTTAACATCAAGGGGTGAACCACATCTAATTGTTGAATGTGGGAAGGATTGCAAACCTATCTGGTTAATGGCTCTTCAACATGAAAAACCAGGACAAAAGACAGGACAAGTGATAATAAATTAAACACGCAGAGACACAGGCTCTGAGGAGTGGGCGATAATTAAGAAGAAGCCAAAGACCAAAACTATCAGACTCTTGGTTGAAGGAGCAGATCAAAGCCTTGAGGGGAAACAAGATTATCACGTGTCTCGTGGAAAAGAGCAAATTTATGGGATATTTAAGGGGCCTTGTGGGATTGTTTAAGAGTTATTATGGATCATCTAATGGAAGAGCCAAAGGCAGGAAAAGGGAGTGTAAGAAATCTGCTGATAATCAGGTTTGTGCCCAGTGCCTTCTTGCTGCAGTAATAACTTAATGAGAAAATCTATCTTATTAAACGCTATTCCTAATTATTTTCCTGGTTGAGGTTTCTCTCTGTTCCCTGTGTGCATGGTGCTAGTGAACTTCAATCCAGAGTAGCTGGTGGGTATCTCAGAGGTCCGAGAGCCGGAGCCCATAGGTCTGGGGGTGGGATGCTGGAGAGAGCAGAGGGTTTGGGAGGCAGGGACTGATGTCCAAGCCAGCTTCTAGAGGGAGAGTCAGGGCTTCGAGAGGCAGCCTCTGGGGAGACCACAGTTTGTGCACAGCTGTGAGAGGCTCATGTGCATGACATCAGTCAACATGTATGAACAGACCAGACCATGTTTCTTTATGCGTGTGCTGTTTGTGTGTGTGTGGTGCCTCTTCTTGTGTTTGTGGTGTTCTGGTGGCCGTGAAGGTGTCTGAATTTGTGTCCTAATTGTTCAAGAGCTTTAATTGAAGTTTTCTATTTGTGTTCTCTCCTTTGCCTCGTCTTAACTGGTCATCTTTCTTACTGGTTCTGTAAAATATAGTGCTCTTGCCATTGTTATTGGTTAACATCAAGGGGTGAACCACATCTAATTGTTGAATGTGGGAAGGATTGCAAACCTATCTGGTTAATGGCTCTTCAACATGAAAAACCAGGACAGAAGACAGGACAAGTGATAATAAATTAAACACCCAGAGACACGGGCTCTGAGGAGTGGGTGATAATTAAGAAGAAACCAAAGACCAAAACTATCAGACTCTTGGTTGAAGAAGCAGCTCAAAGCCTTGAGGGGAAACAAGATTATCACGTGTCTCATGGAAAAGAGCAAATTTATGGGATATTTGAGGGGCCTTGTGGGATTGTTTAAGAGTTATTATGGATCATCTAATGGAAGAGCCAAAGGCAGGAAAAGGGAGCGTAAGAAATCTGCTGATAATTAGGTTTGTGCCCAGTGCCTTCTTGCTGCAGTAATAACTTAATGAAAAAATCTATCTTTTTAAACGCTATTCCTAATTATTTTCCTGGTTGAGGTTTCTCTCTGTTCCCTGTGTGCATGGTGCTAGTGAACTTCAGTCCAGAGTAGCTGGTGGGTATCTCAGAGGTCCCAAGAGCTGGAGCCCATAGGTCTGGGCGTGGGATGCTGGAGAGAGCAGAGGGTTTGGGAGGCAGGGACTGATGTCCAAGCCAGCTTCTAGAGGGAGAGTCAGGGCTTTGAGAGGCAGCCTCTGGGGAGACCACAGTTTGTGCACAGCTATGGGAGGCTCATGTGCAACTCATCAGTCAACACGTATGAACAGACCAGACCACTTATAGAGTTTCTTTATGCGTGTGCTGTTTGTTTGTGTGTGGTGCCTTTTCTTGTGTTTGTGGTGTTCTGGTGGCTAGCAGTGTCTGTACAGTGTGTGCATGTGTTACCAGACACCAAGATAGGTTAGGGGTAGACCTGCTGGAAAACATTTCTGAGGAGAAGGATCTGGGGGTCCTGGTGGACAGTAACTATCCATGGGCCAGCAATGTGCCCTTGTGGCCAAGAGGCCAATGGGATCCTGGGCTGCGTAGATAAGAGAGTGTGGCCAGGTCTGGGGGTGGGATGCTGGAGAGAGCAGAGGGTTTGGGAGGCAGGGACTGATGTCCAAGCCAGCTTCTAGAGGGAGAGTCAGGGCTTCGAGAGGCAGCCTCTGGGGAGACCACAGTTTGTGCACAGCTGTGAGAGGCTCATGTGCATGACATCAGTCAACATGTATGAACAGACCAGACCATGTTTCTTTATGCGTGTGCTGTTTGTGTGTGTGTGGTGCCTCTTCTTGTGTTTGTGGTGTTCTGGTGGCCAGCAGTGTCTGTACAGTGTGTGCATGTTTGCTGCAGTAATAACTTAATGAAAAAATCTATCTTTTTAAACGCTATTCCTAATTATTTTCCTGGTTGAGGTTTCTCTCTGTTCCCTGTGTGCATGGTGCTAGTGAACTTCAGTCCAGAGTAGCTGGTGGGTATCTCAGAGGTCCCAAGAGCTGGAGCCCATAGGTCTGGGCGTGGGATGCTGGAGAGAGCAGAGGGTTTGGGAGGCAGGGACTGATGTCCAAGCCAGCTTCTAGAGGGAGAGTCAGGGCTTTGAGAGGCAGCCTCTGGGGAGACCACAGTTTGTGCACAGCTATGGGAGGCTCATGTGCAACTCATCAGTCAACACGTATGAACAGACCAGACCACTTATAGAGTTTCTTTATGCGTGTGCTGTTTGTTTGTGTGTGGTGCCTTTTCTTGTGTTTGTGGTGTTCTGGTGGCTAGCAGTGTCTGTACAGTGTGTGCATGTGTTACCAGACACCAAGATAGGTTAGGGGTAGACCTGCTGGAAAACATTTCTGAGGAGAAGGATCTGGGGGTCCTGGTGGACAGTAACTATCCATGGGCCAGCAATGTGCCCTTGTGGCCAAGAGGCCAATGGGATCCTGGGCTGCGTAGATAAGAGAGTGTGGCCAGGAGGTGGAGGGAGGTCATTCTCCCCCTCTGCTCTGCACTGGGGAGGCCACAACTGGAATCCTGCATCCAGTTCTGGGCTCCCCAGTTCAAGAGAGACAGGGAACTGCTGGAGAGAGTCCAGCGTAGGGCAACAAAGATGATGGAGGGATTAGAGCATCTCCCTGATGAGGAAAGGCTGAGAGAGCTGGGACTCTTGAGCCTGGAGAAGAGAAGGCTGAGGGGAGACCTTATTCATGCTTACAAGTATCTAAAGGGTGGTTTGAGGGAGGATGGAGCCGAGATGTTCAAGCCCCACCTGGATGGAGTCCTGAGTGATGTGCTCTGGGCAGCCCTGCTTTGGCAGGGGAGTTGGACTGGATGATCTCTAGAAGGTCCCTTCCAACTCCAACAATTCTGTGATTCCGTGTATGAGGGGTACATGGTCAGCCTTGCTACTGGCTGGGGGCTAGGGTCAGGAGGTGTGGCAGCAGCGTGCTGGTGGTGGGCTGGGAAGGAGAGCATCTGAGGGCCTTGAAGCTTTGGCTTCATGTTAGCTGCTTGCTCTGTGCACTTCGGCTTTTACTTGAAAGCACCAAGCTACAGGCCTTAATAGGAGGTCAAATGGAGGTCCCACGGCCATAGTTAAGTTCTAAGGCAACAATATTATATTTCAGTATTAAGTAGTTTTTTTGAAGACTTGGTTTTCTGCTTCATGAACTTCAGTCCTAGGGGAAGTGCTCTTGTGTTAGAGTGTATTTTTACTCAAAAGTAAAATATTTGTGGTAATTGCAAACTTAAACTTCTTAAAAAAAATAAAATAAAGTCAACTGTAAAATATGCATAACTGAGCAAAAGTTTTCCAAATACCTTTTTACTTTTAGAAAATGGAGAGTATCTAAGTGTTAGCAGCAGAACAATTATTTCCAAGCAGAGAGAATAAAACACTGAAATTCAAATGCCTTTGTGGTTTGAAAGTAAGAGGTTGGCATCACGCAAACTGTTATAATAAAACCTTTTCGGTCTTTGCAGTTATTTCAGATCAAGTATGGAATTCCTAATGCTTACTTAAATTTGTTTGAACTTGTATAGTAACTTTCTGAAGGAAGAAAAAGTCAATACGTGAAGATTTGGCAAGGTCATTAAATAGAAAATGCTTTGCAATAGGATCCTTTTTCCTTAGAAGTGAATGTCTTTACCCTGTGTAACTGAACAGGAAGGTAGCCTTTGGCAGCATCGACTGTGGTGAAGAATGCTACTCCTGTCTTTACCCTGTGTAACTGAACAGGAAGGTAGCCTTTGGCAGCATCGACTGTGGTGAATAATGCTACTCCCTAATGACAAGTGTTTTTAAGATTTTTGTTAATTATTTTTATTAATTATTAATATGTTGTTATTTTTGTTAATTCTTTTTCTCTGAAAGCGATCTAAGAGTAAAATGATCTCGTTTCTAAAAAATCACTTCATCTTTTTCTTATAACTTCTGAAAAAGGATTTAACAATCCTGTTAGAATTTGTCTAACTGTGAAAATTTCACTAATTGCAGATGAAAACTTGGACTTTTGAGGACACTTAGAGAATGGAAGTACTTGTACAGAAAACAGTAACGCTAGAAGTTGTTTGGAAATACTTAGTACCGGAGAACTGTGTGCAACCGTCAACCTAACTTTGACAAAAATAAAGTAATGCTAGTAGTTGTTTGGAAATACTTGGTACTGGAGAACTGTGTATTTGATTTTAGACAATTGTCATTCTTTTTAGCCCCCTTGATGCTTTGATGAGATTAGATTGACAGAATTTGTCTGATCTCCTGTGGTTTTTCCATGGAATCCCAGAATGGCTGAGGTTGGAAGGCAGCTTCAGAGGTCATCTGGTCCAACGTCCCAGATCAAGCAGAGTCATCTAGAGCTGGTTTCTATCCCAGAATGGCTGAGGTTGGAAGGCAGCTCCAGAGGTCATCTGTTCCAACGCCCCAGATCGAGCAGAGTCATTTAGAGCTGGGACTGTCCAGGCAGGTTTTGAGTATCTCCAAGGATGGAGAGACTCCTCAGCCTCTCTGGGCAACCTGTGCCCGTGCTCAGTCACCCTCATAAGGAGAAGGCATTTCCTGATGTTCAGATGGCACCTCCTGTGTTTCAGTCTGTGCCCATTTCCTCTGGTCCTGTCCCTGGGCACCTCTGAAAGGAGCCTGGCTCTGTCCTCTTTGTACCCTCCCTTCAAAGACCTTCAGAGCCTGGCTCTGTCCTCTTTGTACCCTCCTTTCAAAGACCTTCAAGAGTCGTTTAGATGTGGTGTTGGGGGATATGGTGTAGGGGAGAACTTTGTAGAGCAGGGTAGATGGTTGGACTCGATATCTCAAGAGTCTTTTCCAACCTAGGTGATTCTATGATTCTTTGATTTACGATTTATACACATTGGTAAGATCCCCCTGAGACATCTCTTCTCCAGACTGAATGGTCCCAGCTGCCTCTGCCTTTCCTCAGAGAAGATGCTCCAGTCCCTTCATCATCTGTGTGGCCCTTTGCTGGTCTCTCTCCAGTGCATCCCTCTGAGATCTCCCTTGTACTGGGGAGTGCAGGACTAGACTGTTGATTCCCAGTAGTAAAATCCTGTTAAGAAAATAAAATCTGTCCTCTGAAGTTCTATAGTAAAACTGGTTTATAATAACTGATTTTTATACAGTGGCAGATATATATTTCCTGTAGTGGCTTCTGAAAGGCATAGGGCTTCAGTAATAGGGTTTGTCAAGATTAATAACTACATAACATGAAAGGCATAGGGCTTCAGTAATAGGGTTTTAAACTTTTAAATAGGCTTTTAAACTCCGTATTTTTATGATGGTCAACATTGCAGAACAACGGATGAAGCCCCGTAGCGGTAATGATGACTATGGAAAATGAGATCTTAATTGAATGGATTGGATGGGTGTATAGACGCTGGTTTCTTCTTATTATGACTGTGTATTGTCTTCAGCATTGGAGAACTTTTGTTAGCGTGGGTATGGTTGTTCTTGAAGCAGTTTTGGAGCACATCGTTAGTGCTAGGCTGAAGAAGTTTGTGATGGGAAAAACCTACCGTGGTTTCTGTTGGTGACTTTGAGGGTGCTTAATGAAGCACTAATGAATCTTGCATGCTTTCTAGTTGATTCCTTCTCATGTGGTATTGGTAGTAACATCCACCAAATTATGCAGAGATGTTTTTCTTAATTATCTGCTCATGAATGAAGGGAAGAGGAGGGGAAAACTTCAAAACTATAATATTAAAACCTGGGGGAAATCACTGATGTCTGAGTGACCTTCTCCCCCTCCAATAATCCTCCATTGCTGCAAGTTAATTAAAGCAGCAACATATAATTGAAGTGAAGAACAGATTCCAGGTTATCTTGGGAGTACGGGAATCAATATTTTTTTCTGTGAATATGGGAGAAAGACAGCAAACTGAAGAAACTTCCCTTAATAAACAATGGCAGAAAAGGAAACAAAAGATCGGTGCGCAACCAAAGAACAAGAAACAGTATTGAAGAGCTGGAGAAATATTTGCATTTATCAGAAGTTGGTAGTGAAATCAAGTAAATGATTTCCTTTTCCAGGCTTGCTGTGAAGACAAGTGTTCCAGTACACCACTACTTAGTTTTAAAATTACTAGCTATCTGGAACTAGATATGAAAAAGGACTAAATTAAAAGTTGAGAAAGCTTTCAGTAAAGGGCAAGCCGGTGGTAAAACAGTTGATAAAATCACTAAAGAACCTTCACAATTACTGGAGGCAGTATTATTTAACAGAAGATTTGGATTTTGCTGACAAGGTAGCCTTCTAAGTGGCTACTTAAGTCTACATATAATTAAAGCCTGAAAGACACTATATACCGTTGTAAGAAAGATGGAATTAATAATCTGTTTGGGGGGAAAAATATCTAATGAGCAACTTGATAACTGTCAACTTTAGCTTTATGTTAGAATGCAAAAAAGCACAAGAGATGGGTTCATTTACATACTTTCACCATAACATGCAAGTGAAATGAGTATATGCACAGGTAATAATGATGGAAAAACCAGCAACAGTTCACTTACCAATTAAATAAGGTTTAATTATTGAAAAAAATTTGCTTTAAAGACTAAATATTAATCTTCAACCCAGATGTTATTTATACCTCAGTGTGAATATGAAAGCGAGGCATTTCCAAATGGAAAAAAGAAATCAATTACTTTCAGAAGCAAATGCCTCAGGAAAACATAAATTATTATTCTCAATGCATCTGACAAATGCTGAGCTGAAATTAGTGGAGTTCAGTTTCTTCAAAGTTCTTAAGGTATTAGGTAGATATCTAGGACACGCTAGCAAGGAGTTCTTCACAACTGCTAATTTGTTTCTTCTGCTGTAGAAGATTTGTCCTTCAGCAGCTTGATTTAACTAACTAAGCATAAAAGGCATTTTATATAATACACATATCTAGAAAATATTTATAATTTTGAATATGTTTTATAATAATTTCTATTTATATATAGCTTTTAAATTGCTAGATATAGCATTTTAGCATCATTGATAAGAACTATGGTGCCCTCTCCCCTTTTAGAGTCCAAAAAAAGAAAATTAGAGTGCTAAGAATATAACTTGAATTCCTTTTTTTCTTTTAATAAGTTAGCTGTTGCCTTTGATTTACTTTCCTTAAAACATTCTTAAAACTTTTCATTCTCTGTGATTTTCTTTGGGCTGGTTTGTGTTACTGCAAAGGGTGCGTGTGCGAGAGAGAGAATAAAGCGGTGGGGAGTTTTATTTAATAACAAACCCAACCAAAACCAAACAACAAACCCACAAAACCAACTTTAGCCTTGTCTTGATGCCTATATCAACCACTAGAGATTCATAAGGAAAATTTTTTTCTTATCCTTTGAAAATGTCAGAGTTGTTACATTTGTAGTAGGAACCCCCCATATTATTTATTTTTTTTCTTCCACACATTTGGTGTTGCAATGTGAAAATAATCTAAATGCGTTAGGTATATTGGCCTATTGTAAAAAAAAAAAAAGACAAAACTGTTAATGTCGAAAACATTTTTGCTTTAATAGTTCTGTTAATTTTGAAAAATGTTATCTCCTATCATATAGATTGTGTGCAAAAAATGCACATGGAACAGATGTAATATTGTTTGCTTGATTTTTTTATTGAGCATATTTCAGTGTCAGCGCTGCCAGAACAACTTTTAATAGCTGAAGAAAGCCTTGGCAAAAATTGCTTATTAATTTTGTACAACACTTGAGATTTCTAACGTGCTGTGAAAGGTTAAATCCCAACTTTTTTTCCAAAGGAAATTGATCAGCGCTAAAATGTCAACTGTCTAGGTGGAGCGGCGCACCGGCATGCAAACGCCCGCCTCTTTATTTCAGGTTCCCCAGCTGCACAGCATTTGCATTGTGACATTTTGGTCCAACGTTAGCAAGGTAGCTGATGTTTGGAAATCAATCAGGTTTTGTTCGGTATGAGGCAGCCTGCAGCTTCGTGGGATGGTGAAGGAGTTTTTCTGAAACGCGATGAAGTTGAATTAGCGGGTTGGGGCAATATCTGCATCTCGTGACTTCCTAGTGGTAGCTGGAAAATTGTACAGTTTTGAAGACCGTGTAAGAAAATAATTAAAAAAAAAAAAAGGCAAAAGAAAGAAATATTAAGACCTCAGAAGTACAAAACTTTTCTACACATTATAAATTTAAGGGAAGTATTTTGGTGCCCGGTGAATTTGAAATGCAAGACAGAAAAATAAGCTGCCTTATTGGAGTGTTTATATCCTTTAAAATGACTTTTTAGGGAATTTCTAGCTAAAAGTCAGGTTTTGTTGAAAATAAAGATTTTTTTTTTTTTTTCTTTTTCTTTCTTTGAAGTCTTAGAATTCCTGTTCATCACCAGTGCCTCTAATGAGAGAGAAATGTATTAAGGAACCTTTTGTGATGAAAATTTCCCCCATTTAGCCTGTGTTCTGGAATAAACGGTACATCACAACTGGTGTTCATCTCTGAAAACAGATTGCAGTGGGGAAAAAGATTTTATCTGAGTGATTTCTGTTTGAAATAAGATGTCAGTATGTAGTAGAGTCTCTCTTTTTAAATAAAAGCATAGTCTTGATTATATACATTGAGAACCACTTGTAGTTGGACTCATTGTAAGGGGGACTGAGACTTGAAAGCCTGTTATTTACTGTAATCGTGCTGGGTGTGTGCATGGTTCGTGGTGATCCTAAGTACTATAAATATGTAAAGAGCACTTTTATGTGTGTAGTGTATCTTTAATAATACAGGGACTATTATGCCACAGTCCTTAAGTATAGCTAAGACGTTTCTACAGCATGATTTGTGACCTCTTCTGTGCCTTAAAATGGGGGTGAGGGGGGGGAAGGGCTCCCAAATGCTTTTCACTGAATTTTCACTGAATTTCTAGAGTTGGAAGGGACCATAGAGATCATCTAGTCCAACTCCCCTGCTGAAGCAGGATTGCCTAGAGCTAGAGCATGTTACTCAGGAGCATCCAGGCGGGTCTTGAAAATCTCCAAGGAAGGGGACTCCACACCCTCCCTGGGCAGCCTGTTCCAGGGCTCTGCCACCCTCACCGTGAAGAAGTTTCTCCTCATATTTGAGTGGAACCTCTTATGTTCCAACTTGTGCCCGTTGCCCCTCGTCCTCTCGGTGGGAACCACTGAAAAGAGTCTGGCTCCCTCCTCCTTCAACCCTCCTTTGAGATACTTGTAGGCGTTGATAAGGTCTCCCCTCAGCCTTCTCTTCTCCAGACTAAAGAGTCCCAGCTCTCTCAGTCTCTCCTCATAAGGGAGATGCTCCAATCCTTGAATCATCTTTGTTGCCCTTCGCTGGACTCTTTCTAGTAGTTCCCTGTCCCTCTTGAACTGGGGAGCCCAGAACTGGACACAGTACTCCAGTTGTGGCCTCACCAGTGCAGAGTAGAGGGGGAGAATGACTTCCCTTGACCTGCTGGCTACACTCTTCCCTATACAACCCAAGATACCATTGGCCTTCCTGGCCGCAAGAGCACACTGTTTACTCATTGTCATTTTACTGTCCACCAGGACCCCTAGATCTTTCTCTTCAGTAGTTGCCTCTAGCGGGTCCACCCCTAACCTATACTGGTACCTGACATTTTTCTTCCCCAGGTGCAGGACCCTACACTTTTGTAGCATCTCCCAGAGCTTGTTTTTCCTTTTGATCATGCAGAGACTCCAGAAGGATAGGTAAATCTAGGGGTGGGGAGATAAGTCCTGAATGAAGGTAAAAAACTTCTAACAGAAACATCTTACTGTCCTGGTCATTTTTCAGATCTCCCTGGTGAGGGGAGAAAGCTGGGGTCTGTATTTCTAACTCTTAAGATATGTTGTGCCTACTGTGCTGTACATAAAAAAAAAAAAGTGGGAGTCTGGTTTTGGTTACACAAAAGAGTGGTTACACCTGGAAAACACAACATTGCTGGCCAAACGTGTCTTTGAATAAAGCTTGTCTGGTTTTAAGGAGTTGAAGCAAGTGTAGTGACTGCTAATGTTAAATAGGTATCTCTGAATGGAGTCTCTCTTTCAAAAAATTCAAAATTTTCAAAAGAAAGGTGTGAATCACCTGGAAAACACAACATTGCTGGCCAAACATGTCTTTGAATAATGCCTTTAAGGAGTTAGTTGAAACAAGTGTAGTGCCACAAAAGAGTGGTTACATATCTCTGAATGGAGTCTCTCTTTCAAAAAATTCAAAATTTTCAAAAGAAAGGTGTGAATAGGTAAAGTGGTGTTCTTACTGCTTTCTAAAATTTGCTTGCTGGTTGTCTAATTAAAATCTCACAGAAGTCTAACAACTTTAGTTATTCTGTGCCGCATCAAAATCACTGTTAAAGAAATTTGCTGTAGTTGTTCTTCACTAAGGCATTCAGGACATTTAGTTGAAGAGTTGGAGCATGGAATATAGGAGTGTTATTTCTAAATTCTGAAAATCAGCACACAATGCACTTGTCATAGAGGTTTTTACTTAGCTCAATCTACTGGTTTTGTTACTGTTGCTACAAAGATGGAAAGAACTGGAATTGAGGAATGAAATTTTACAAGGTAAACACTTTCCATACTCAACGCTTCTTTTTCATCTGTGTGATTTGTTGTCATGGTTTCCTGTTATTTCTTGATTTCTTGTTACTGTTAGTGTAATTGCTTCAAGTCTACTTCTTTTTTTTAAAAAAAAAATAAAATTTCTGTGGGTGGGGAATAGGTCTTATGAACCTTTGTTGACTGATTTTTCACCGAGAATTAGAAATTGTTATGGTATAAAACATTTGTGGGTAGTATGAAAAGACCATATAATTATCTTCTCAATGTTGTCCCCAGCAGCATTTAAAACTAGTTTGGGTACAAATTTGTTTAATTAGAGCATTTAAAAATAAAATGGAAAAGCAACTGAACCTGGATGTGATCTCTCCAGCTTGAATGTTGAAGCCTGGCAATGGAGTAGTGAAGTGTTAAAATGGTTGTACAGGAAAATTGTAAGGTAATATGCAATTGTAGGGAAAAATTAGCTAATGCATAATACTATATATTCTAGGCACAAAATCTTCCTACATTTTTCTTTTACCTTTTGGGGAGGTTATAAAGAATGTGCTCTAAATGACTATATTAAATTTGATAATTAAAAATAGTATAATTTCTTAGTATCATTTCAAATTGGCACGGTGACTATACTTGTTACTTTTGGAGGTGACCTCTTCAGGTCAGGTCTCTAGGCAAACAGGAGTGGGAATTGAAGTTCAATTTTTTTTCTATCTTGAAGGGATCAACTTTCTGGTTTTTAAATGTATATTAAAAAAAAATCTCATTTGTAGTGGATTTTGACCCTTTGTATCTTAGTTAATAGTTACACCTGTGGTTTCTGGTTTTCTCCCCCCCCCCCCCCCCGCCCCGCCGTTGCCTCAACGGCCTTTCGGTTTTTGTTTTCCCCCCCCCCCCCCCCCAAAGTTTGGAATATAATTTTTCTTTCTTTTTTTTTCTTTTGTTATTTAATTTTCCTCTATTGATAGGGAAGACTTGCTGTTGAGTGTAAAAGGTAAAAGGAGGTGATACAGAACCACCTTCAGGAGCATATGTATAAACCCGTAGCAGCTCTTTTTGGATTTCTGTAAAAATACTGTGAAACTTGTGCTTAAGGTGAAATTTCTCAGCTTCTTATTGGTGTGAAATGTGATTATATATATATGTATGTGGTGGATTGACCCTGGCTGGCAGGAAAGCTTTTCCCCCCTCAGCCTTCCCCAAGGGAGCAGAGAGAGATTCAGGAAAAATAAGAAAACTCATGGACTGAGGTAAAGACAATTTATTAAGCAAAGGGGGGGAAAATGGCAAAACCCACAAGTGATGCTCACCACCAGCAGACCAGTGCCCAGCCAGGCCCTGAGAAATAGCTACTGGAAAATGGAAAACCTGCCCCTCAGTTTTATTGCTGAGCAGGGTGTTGTATGGTCACAGGTGATGGGAGACTTCTGCAGGTGGCAAAGGCTTTTCCCTGTTTGTTGGTTTTGGGTGGTTTTGTTAAAGCCTTTTCTTTAGTTTTCTTGGCCGCCTTGATCAATCCCTGCTTTAACCATATTTCATCTTTGCATTTCACACCCTTTGTTAGCGACGTAACTATCCCAGCAGGAATAAATGGAGAAAAACATTCTAGGAAAATCTAGGAAAATCTTTTCCTCTGTGCCACAGAAGGCTCCCAAACCTATGTCTGGTCCTAATCCAGAACCTTGGTTCATTGAGTGGTGGAGCACACGTGGAGGTGATGCTTGTTCTGAACCTGCCAGGGGCAATACAGGTAATGTAATTAAATAAATAATTTGGGTAGCCCCTGTAAAGAAGTGCCTGTATTTCCAAGAACTACAGAGTGCCCGCTGGGAGCCGTGGGCTCAGCTGTAAAAGAGCTATGTGTTTTGGAGGTCTGGGTAGCACTTGATAGAGCAAAATTAGAAATAGTGTGACCAGCAGAAGCAGGGAGGTGATTGTCCCCCTGTACTCAGCACTGGTGAGGCCACACCTGGAGTATTGTGTCCAGTTTTGGGCACCTCAGTACAAGAGAGATCTGGAGGTGCTGGAGCGAGTGCAGAGGAGGGCAACGAAGCTGGTGAAGGGCCTGGAAGATAAATCATATGAGGAACAGCTGAGGGAGCTGGGACTGTTTAGTTTGAGGAAGAGGAGGCTGAGGGGAGACCTCATCACTCTCTACAACTTCGTGAAAGGACACTGTAGGGAGGTTGGTGCTGGTCTCTTCTCACAGGTAATTAACGACAGAACAAGAGGGAATGGCTTCAAGCTCCAACAGGGTAGGTTTAGACTGAACATTAGGAAGGAATTTTTCACAGAAAGAGTGGTCAGACACTGGAACAGGCTGCCCAGGGAGGTGGTTGAGTCACCATCCCTGGATGTGTTTAAGGGATGTTTAGATGGGGTGTTGGGGGATATGGTGTAGGGGAGGACTTTGTAGAGTAGGGGAGATGGTTGGACTCGATGATCCCAAGGGTCTCTTCCAACCTGAACGATTCTATGATTCTGTGACTCTCCCTGGACATAATCAGAGAGCAATCACCTTCACTTTTAAATACGAGTCCCGTGTGATGTAATCCTGCCTGTCTGGGTGTTCAAAGAACTGAGAATGCAAAAGCACACAAAGCCTTGCTCATACAGCGTTCATTCAAACAGGAAATAAACAGCATGAGTGTCAGCACAGGGAGTTCTAAGATATTTATTTTTTAAAAAACAAACTGTGTAGAGGCAAATCGTGGGCTGTGGATGTGCGTGTGGACAGCGTGCCTTCAGACACTCCTTCTTGTTCTAGGAGTACTTCGCAGTTGATAAGGAAATGCTCTTGGTAATAATTTACATTTTCAGTTTTCTAATGCACCCTCCCTCAGAAAATTATTATTTTTTATTTTTCCTGGTAAACTGTACAAAGAGCCTGCGGTAATTCAGTAGCCTGCCTCAGCTAAAAGTAATGTTTGCCACAAACCCTTTTGTTCTGTGCTTTTCTCAATGACATCCAACTTAATGTGATTTTTTTTTCCAGAAAATATATTCATCAAAAGGTCTGACAGCATATTAAAATTTTCTTGTGCTATACAGCTAATTAGAACATCTCGTTTAGAAAGTAAACTGTGAAAATAAAAATTCTCTCATCTTTTTTTTTTTTTGTGTAGAAAAACACTCAGAGAGCAAATAGCTCTTACAGGATAACACCGAAAGCAGGAAATTCACACACTCCTAAAAAAATGAGACAAGTTAATTGAGCCATGATAATCTTGTTCTTAATTGCCATGTATAAAAATGTCATTGCCTTCCTGATAGCATGTGGAGCTGCTGCTTAACTTCAGGCTTTAACTTTCAGTCAAGTTAACTTGTTTTTTTTAAGGTTCATTGTAAGTCTTTGGTATCTTGCAATTTCACGTGCTGGTCTCATGTTTGGATGGGGGAAAGGAAAACAGACCAATTCTTAGACATCAGCCTATAAGCTGTCATCTTCTTACCTTCATTATTACTTGAAGAACCGCTGCCAAATCCTAAATAATTCTAATATTCATGTGGCTTTCCAATCATTGCATTCTTTCTGCGTTCTCAAACTGTTACCTTCTCCATGCCCTATGAAGGTGTCCTGGGTTTGTGCTGTGCTTGCAGGAATTTGTCTAAGTTTCCTTTCAGAGTGATTGGAAAAATACTGCAAAATTTCAGTTTGGATTCTGTAATTGGAATTATCTTTTAGGAAAAAAGGACATCAGATTCTTAGCTGTTTGAAAACACCAGCATTAATTTATCACCACCTTTGTAAAAGCTAATTTTATTTGCAGTGAGGCTCACTCATGCAGCTTTTTCTAGGGTATATTTATTTATGGGTTATAAATAGAAGTTGCAGCCTGCTAGTCAGTCCTACTTCGGTGCTTGCCTTTACTGGTGTGTTGGAGTCAGCAAGGTGAAGCTACACCATTGATGCTAAAAGTTAGTTTAGGTTTTCATTTTCTTTTAAGTAAGATTTTTTAAAAAGTATGTATAACTGTGCATGTTATTTTAAGTTGCCTGTAAAACACTTAAGAAGTTGATGATTTATGCAATGTGAAATATGTTGACACTTGAAGCTTGTACAAAGGTAATTTTCAATATACAGCCTAGCTTGGCAGCAATAGGATCATGAAATCTGTGTTATATTAAATACTTTGTATTAGATGTATGTCAGCAGTACCAGAACTGCTCTGCTTCCAACTTTTATGGGTGTACTGGTACGAAGCAAATTTAACACATTTTTCCAATTATTTTAGTTAATACATCAATTAACTAGTATTCTGCAGTTGTGTGACAGGTACTTGTTGATTTATAGACTATTAGGGTTTTTTTTTCAGAAAATTAGTCGTATGAAACAGTTACAAGAAAAAAATATGCGTTTAGTTTAGAACAGTCAAATGACAAAATACAAGTTCTGCCCATTTCTATAAAGCTCTTTACATAGAGGCACTATGTAAAAGTCATATAGTGCTAAATATTATTTATATAACAACATATATTTATATAACAATATAATTGCGTTCTTTTATACAAATGTAAATTGTACATAATATAGCTTAATGGATGATGTTTCCATTATGTGACTGCTAGAAGGCTGTCTAGGTAGAATATGACTTCTAGTTCAAACATGTTTGGAAAAAAGTATACTACTTTCAGTGATGTCTTGCTATTGAATTAAAATAACATAGTAATTTTATTTAAAATATTTTTCACCATTTGATTTTGTTAACTTGTAAATATTTCTGCTAACTTCAGATTCTGGAAGGTTGTGCTTAGTTATTTTTAATAGGAGAAAGTATGTTTTATCCAATGTTGTGTGAAGTGGTAGCCGCACAGGGGGATTTGTTACGTCGTTCCTGCTTTGTGCTATCAATTTTTTTGGAGACTGATATTTTATTAATTGAATTTCTGTTTTCTTCCAGCTGACAGCACGATCGCTGCCTTCCGTACAGTCTGATGAGAGACTACAACCTCTGCTTAACCATCTCAGGTAGCATAAACTAAAAGTCCAAGTGTATTCTTTTCTACAGGTTAAAATAATTGTATTTGGTTGTTTTAGCTACAATTTTTTTTCAGACACCTCATCTGTGCAATTGGCTTTGACTGGAAAAAAAAAAAAGCCCTGGAAGTACCCTTTCAACTTAAGAATGGCTTTATAAATGATATGAAACATAATTTACAGAACTGTTGTTACTCCTAAGTAACAAGAAAATATTTGTAGTTTTGATAAAAACTTGTTCTAGTAAATGCAAAGTTGTTAAGGTTCTTTATGAACAAAACAAATTCCAAATTACACTGCCCAGGCAGTAATTTGCCACCTTTGTGGCAAATATTTTATGCTCTGTGATCCTTCTGGAAGCTTTCTATGTCACTGTCATTGATGAATAGAGTCCTATTTTCTTCTTTTAATGGACCTAAGGAGAAAGCTGAAAATGTGAACCATTAACAGTACTCTACAGCACAGCTGAAATAATCTGCCTCTCTCTTAGTAGAATACAGTACACAGAAGCTTTCCACTTTCTTTGTATTCATTTGGAGATGAAGAGTAAGAAAAAATACTTCTTTGATGTTCTTCGGGTTAAGCATAGACCTGGTCTCTTATATACGTGGTTGCTTTTTTACCATTCTGTAGTGTTTGGGAGAGTTTTCCTACTATGGTAGTGTGCAGGAGGACGAAGACCACACAATTAGAAGGAGATGCATTGGCTTAGAATCACCAAATCATAGAATCCTTAGAGTTGGAAGGGACCTTCAAGTTCCAACCCCCCTGCCCTGGGCAGGGACACCTCCAACTAGAGCAGGTTGTTCAAAGCCCCATCCAACCTGGTCTTGAACCTCTGGAGATCATTTAATCTAGCCCCTGCTCAATGCAGATCCAGTTACATCGGGTTGCTCAGGTATTTATTCAGTTGAATTTATAATATCTCTAAGGGTAGAAATTTACTTACAATATTGTATGTTAGTAATTAAAGCTCTGGTTTTAAGCACACGCAGCTTTGCATTAAGATCACTGAAATGATGTTGGATGAATTAGAAATGGAAGCGGTGAGGCTCCTTCGTGACAGCCCTGCGCTGGAATCAGGATGCAGATGTAGTTAGCATGCTCTTTGTTTTCTGTGGTGCTCTGCTGCTTGAGGTATCTGTACCCAAAATCTGACATTTTATTTTGATTAAAGAAATTTCTCCTGTTTTTTATTAAATAGGAGCAGTTTCATATGGTACTGCTTTTAATGTAAATCTGAATAGGAAAAATAGCTTTCATTATATTTCTGCTTATTTTTTCATTATATTTTCTGCTTATTGCTTAAGAGCAATGAATGAAATAAATATTGCAGTGTAATATTTATGTATTTGGTGAGGGGATACTTCTGAATGGCAGTAACCTTCCATGTTTTTATTACCATACACCTTACTGGGATTTTAGAAAGTGTGCCTCAGTGCATACCTTTTTCCATTCGAAGCCAAAGAGCAATCAGGTTTGCCTTTTATAAATTGTGCTCTCTAGGAGTCATTACTGAGAAATTTGGAATTTCTTTTGTATGCTATGCATCTATGTAAGTGGAGGAGCCTTCACTATCACAGCAATCAAAATCTTCTCTGAGCTTTTTTTTTTAAATATGAGAAAAGGAAAGATTGCAAAAAAAACTAGTTTAACATCAGCTACTTTAGCAAGGACACTGTATCCTACATTTATGCAATAAAGTATTTTTTGCACATTTTTACGTTAACTTTATGTATAACAACTGGTAAGTTACTTCCATTTTGCTTTTGGGAAAATGGAGGGGCTGTTCCTATACATTTTGTCACCAATTGAAAAAAAAACTACAAAATTGCTTTGGATTTGCCTTTTTGGAAGTTCCTTTAAAATAAGCAAAATACCTCAAACCTTAAGACTTGAAAAACAAGCTTTGGTAGTGAAGAGGCAGATTAGCATATAGGTCTTTTCTGGTATTTGTTGCTGTGAATCGGTGATTTGGTTTTGCTTCGTCTTGCTCATAAGAAAGGAGAATATTAGTTGTAGGCTTTCCTCTACTTTTGTTGTGTGAATTCTTACAGCAGTATTTTAGTTTTTGGCACGTGCCAATAGAGCTTCATCAGGGGAGAAAAACCTTAGATAGGAACGTGTGAGAAGAGCATACAGTTGAAGGTTACAGAGCATTGTTTGGTTATTAATGCCCATGTTCACAGTAGGCTACAAGAAGATTTAAATTGCTAAAACTTTAGCAATTTAATAGAAATGGAAACTTTATGTCTAGATGCTTGAGAAGAATACTTCTGCAGCTTCTGCTTTCAAAGGAGTTTAAATGGGTTTTGTCAGGAAATTACAGGGTCATAACACTCTACTGTTTAAAGTCTTCAGCAGGAATAATTTCAAGGATAGACAAAAGCTGTCGTGTGTAATCCCACTATGGGACTGTGCCTGTACATGAATTAAAGCTGAGCTAACTTTGTTTGGTCTGGTGAAGAGGGGGCTTAGGGATGATCAAATAGCAGCCTACAGCTGTTTGAAGGACAAACATCGCAGTATTGGGTTTCTTGATGGTGCCAGAGGATGTCACAAGTGACACTGGTCACATATAGCTGCTTGGGAGGTTTAGATGGGATGTTAGGAAAAATGTCTGTGCTAGAATGATAGTGCAGCAGATTGCCCAGAGATGTGAACTCATGGTTCGTGGAAATTTTTAGGGTTCATCTGGAAAAAGCCATGGTTTGCCAGACTAGTATCTGCAGACATCCCACTTAAAGTGTGGGGTGGGGCTAAATGGTCTTCAAATATCCTTTACAACCATAGATTTTATTAAATCTATCTTCAAAAGATATTTTGTAAGGTTGATACAGTTTCCAAGACTGGATTTTTGTTAATGGATAACACAATACTCACACAGACATGTTCGCCCTCTTTCTCACACTCATCTCACAAGCAAGTAAAGAAGAATGCACACCTTAATAGACTGATGTCATTTACTATCCTCAGCAAAGAATCACAGAATCACATGGGGTTGGAAGGGACCTCTGGAGATCATCTAGTCCAACGCCCAAAGCAGGGCCACCCAGAGCAGGTTGCACAGGAACGTGTCCAGGTGGGTTTGAATGTCTCCAGAGAAGGAGACTCCACCACCTCCCTGGGCAGCCTCTGCCAGGGCTCTGCCACCCTCACAGGGAAGAAGTTCCTCCTCATGTTTAGATGGAACTTCTTATATTCAAGTTTGTGCCCATTTCCTCTTGTCCTGTCCCTGGGCACCACTGAGAAAAGACTGGCCCCATCCTCTTGACACCCTCCCTTTAAGTATTTATAGGCATTGATCAGATCCCCCCCTCATCCTTCTCTTCTCCAGACTAAAAAGACCCAAGTCCCTCAGCCATTCCTTGGAAGAGAGATGCTCCAGGCCCCTCATCTTTGTAGCCCTCCGCTGTTATCTCCACATCCTTGCTAAAACTCATGATATGCTAACACATCTGTGGATGACACAGTTTTTACCTGAATGATCCTAGAGCTAGAAAGACCTAGATCCCATTCTTGGAAACAGTGATGTAGTGTTCTTGGTCAGCAATGGTGTGAATGTGTGTGTATTGGCCTTTAGTTGCAAGATAAGTTTAGAAAACTTTTGATAACTAAGATTTGCATTTTAGAAACACAAATTTTGAGTTACTGAGTTAGGCTGAATGGAGAGAGACAGGAGTTTATATATGGAGGTAAAGTTAAACTGTTTCTTAAGTGAAAAGTGAAGACATTGCTTCTTGCATTCCAATAAATCACAAAAAGACATTATGAAGAACTGTAGATATTTCTATGTGAGTAAGAAGTAATCTCAGATGCCATGTGGAAAGAAAGGATGAGTCCAAAGTAAGAGCTAAAACTGGAAGCAAAAAAGAGGAGAAGAAAGCGAGGGTGATCACCAACCTGGTTGATTTGTGTTGAAATGTGTTTTCAAACCGGCAGTAGGAAGCTGTTTGGCAATGTTTAATGACATGAAAAAATGAGGACAATTGTTCAGAGAACAATTGAAAGTCTTATTTTATTTTTTCCCCCAAGGTTTTTGAGATTTCTGGGTTTTTTTAATAGAAATGTAGAGAAAATAATGGCAGTCCATGGAGATAAAGGGATGTGGGGAATCTCTACTGTAGAAAATCAGAAGAGCTAATACCTAAAACTGCAAACCCAGTCCCTTGAGCTCCTTGGGACAGGAATCCAACAGCTTAGCTGCCAAAGTCTACGTGACTACTGCTGGCCTCTCTATCCCCAGCTCCAGTCTCCCACATCTCCTGGCCGGTTGGAGCATACCCTTTTTCAGAGCACCACCTTTGATGGCAGCTTATAGGTTCAGCTCTTTGGTGAGTGGTATCAGGTATCAAGAAACTTTGACCTTGCAAAGGTCACGTGCTGGTTTTCAATGTAAAAATGGGGAAACATTTGTGAAAAACTTCTCTTTGCTTACCATGCTGAGATTAGTTGAGCTTTTCAGAGTCTGAAAACTAACTTTTCTTCTTCCCTGCCCTGCCTTGGCAGTGGCTTTCTGGCCTTGCAATAAAGTCTTCTACCGAGTCCAGATGGAACGGTCTGCAAGATTCAGAGAGTATGTCCTCTTTTTAGCAGTAACTTCTGAAGTCTTATTTTGTTCACTTGCTATATAAGAAATATATTTTTGTGTCTTCTCTCTGGACCTCCTCTTCCCAGGCCAATCCTTTCTATGGATGCTGGGAAGAAGTGGCTTTCTTTAGCTTAGCAAATTTTTTCAGCATTGGTATGATCCTAATAAATATTATAGGGTACAAGCTGATGATCTGAAGTGATTATGCTAGGTTAGGAAATTACCAGCACTCATCCTGGGATGTGATAACTTCTTGAATGGTCATTTTTCTAATTGGTTGTTTACAAAATAAAATGAAGTTGCCTAAGCAACAGCTGTTTTCTGTTGTTCTGTGCTTCCATTGTAATATTTTTGGGACCGTGTTTCTTGTTTCGTCTGTAGTTTGCCTAAGTGAAGTGATGCAGATCTGATTTTACAAGGAAATAGTAATAAACATACTTACATATTTACAGTAGTAATAGATGTACGCAGCTCAAATACTCTTTAATTATTTATCCATTGTTGTGTAATGAAAAAAATAATCTCTTAAGTACAATAAGCCTGCCTCTTGTTCCAATGTTTGCCAGAAATAAGACTAAAGAACAAATGAATGCATGTATAATTAAACAAATGATTTGTACTGCAGTAAAAGCGACTATCAGGTGTATGCTTTTCACACTTTGTAGTACTGAAATGTCACAAAATAATCTGTAGCACTGAGTATCATCATGTAGCCCAACTCCCTTTTTCTGGAGTTAACCTCTGTATATCTTCAGAAGATCTAAGAAATTATCTTGGCAAGTTACTTGCAAAACCCCCTCTTTCACAAAGAAATTTGTTCTTACTCATACTATACAACCTGATTTTGGAGCAATATGCTGTATCCAGAGCTTCAGTTTTTTTGATGGCCTGCTGTATTCAGCTCTTGAGTTTGGGCTCTGCTGTAAGAATTTCTCTTGGCCTCCTCCTCATTCAAGAGGTCTATCTATTTAAAAGCAAAATCTGGGCATTAGATGTTTGTATTTTATTTGTAATTACTTTGGTGACAATGTCTACGTGACTGTCTCTGCTGTAGTGTAGGGTCACCTGAATGTGATGGAGGTATCAGAGGTAGCTTCGTTGCTTCATCGCAGTGTGAGTGAAAGACAACACAGCACACACACAACTGCGTGCTGCTGTGGTTAGACAGCCCCTGTCAGGAGTTAACACGTGTTTGGATGTCAGTACTGCAGAAAAAGCCTTCCAGCTTTTTATTTGGTACACTTTTTCCAAGTAGTTTTCAGGTTTTTTACTTTTCCCTTACCTTCCAGCTTTTTATTTGGTACACTTTTTCAAGTATTTTTCAAGTTTTTTACTTTTCCCTTGCAGTAGATGTTCATAGTGATACGTCAGTTTGTTTCTTTGTGCAGCATTTTAAAAGTACAAGGGGGTCTCTATTACGGGAAGAAAACGAAAGTGGACTCTGCCTTCACAAAGAGTAAGGATCCATGGGGCTATAGACTGGTCAGCCTCATCTCAGTTCCAGACATAGGAAGACAAAAAGGTGATCCTAAGTGGTCAGCTTTCTGTGACTGGGAAATGATGCTTGCCCAATCTCATAGCTGGTCCTTTTATCATAGGAGGCTCAATGGAGGCGGGGGGGAAGCAGCGGATCTTGACTTTAGCAAGGTTTTTGACACTGTCTCTTGTAACATCCTGATGGACAACTGAGGAGGTATGGGCTAGGTAGATGGACAGTGAGGTGGACTGAGAACTGTCTGAAGTGCTGTGCTCTCAAAGGTTTGTGATCAGAGCTGGAGGCCAGTCACTGATGGAGTACCTCGGGGATTGACAAAGGCTCTTATGTTCTTTAGTGCTTCTTTAATGTCCTAGGGGATGGAACAGAGTGTGCACTCAGCAAATCTCAAAAGATAGAAAACTGGGAGGAAGGTTTTACACCAGATGGGTGGGCTGCCTTGGGCAGGCTGGAGAAACGGGCCGATGGGGACCACCCTAGGAAGTTCAACAAAGGGAAACACCAAGCCCTGCATCTGGGGAGGAATAATGGCTGTGAAACAGGGTTGCAGAAGAGGTCCTGGTGGACAACAAGTTGGCTACGAGCCATCAATGTACCCTTGAAGCAAAGGAAGTTAACAGTGTCTTGGGTGGCACTAGGAAGAGCACTCCCAGCAGGTTGAGGGAGGTGATATCCTTCCCCTCTACTCAGCACTGGTGAGGCCACATCTTGAGGTATGTGTCCAGTCTTGGGCTCCCCGGTACCTATGAGGAGAGGCTGAGACTGTTCAGCCTGGAGGAGATAAATTTCAGGAGGATTTCTGTGGGAATCTTATCAGTGTGATAAGTGGGAGTAAAAAAACAGAGCAGTGGTATTCAGTGATGGGCCAGGAGGCAGTGGGCACAAACTGAGTCACGGGAAGTTCCACTTAAATATAAGAAAATGCTTTTTACTGCCAGGGAGGTCACATACTGGAACAAGTTGCTGGAACTGGAACAAGGTTATGAAGCTTCTGTCCTTGGAGATGCTGAGAACCCAGCTGGATGAGATGATGAGATGCTAAGCAATTGCTGTAGTTAACTCTATTTTCAGAGATCTCTCTCAACCTCAACACCGGTGTGATCCTGTCAGCTGAACGCTGAATGACCCCTCAGACAAAGGGAGGGAGGATTTCTTGTTGACTCTAATGTTGATTTTATAAATCTTAATTGCTTATGTAACTGTCAAATACTGTTTCCTTGATTTTACCCGTTATAAAACATTTGCAGCCCTTGATTGGTAAAATAATTTCTTTCTAAGTTTTCTGAACTTTTTAAAAAAATGACCAGTTTTAAATAGTGCTGTACTGTTTACATCAGAGGGATAGCCTAGATGATTTTCAGAGGTCTCTCTCAACCTCAACACTCGTGTGATCCTGTCATTTGAATGCTGAATGACCCCTCAGATAAAGGGAGGGAGGATTTCTTGTTGGCTCTAATGTTGGTTTTATAAATCTTAATTACTTATGTAACTGTAAAATACTGTTTCCTTGATTTTTACCTGTTATAAAACATTTGCAGCCCTTGATTGGTAATAATTTCTTTCTAAGTTTTCTGAACTTTTTAAAAAAACAGTTTTAAATAGTGCTCTACTGTTTATTTTGTTTTTCAGCCATTCTTACGTTGGCCCAGATTACAGTGTGCAAAAGAACACTGGAAAAATTTCTCTGGAACAGATCGATGCTGTAAGTCCTCTGGGTTTGTTAAGCTATATTGTATGTTGATACGTAACTTTTTAAATTCAAGTACTCTACGTGCAGAAAATGTATAAAGCCTTTTTTCTTATTTTGATTCCTATTTGCTTTGTAACTCTTGAGAACTACTTAAGTGAAATGGTGATAAACTTTAAAACGGAGCAGAATTAACTGAAAATGCATCTAATCAGGATTTAGACTGGAGTTATAATGAATTGCTTAATTTGCTGCTCGATTTTGTGTACTTTCACAGATACCTAACATAATTATAAACAGTTTAACAAAATTTCCTTGTTTAATAATTTTGCAAGCCATGATGTTTAGTTTATCATTATTGCATTGCATTATTAGTCTTTTCAGTCCTCTTTTTTTTTTTACTTTTGACTTATGGAAGGGTTTTTCAAAACTAGGAAGTAAATAAAATGGATTGTAAAACCACATCGTGGTGCCGAGACAATTAAAAACACGTTACAACTCCTTTATCTGAACTTCAGAAATTGTTTGTTCTCAATATCCATCTTTACCATGACAGTGCTCCTTTGGTAGTGAATTGCATGACATGACTCAGCTGCTGAAAATAAAAATGCCAAGCCCAAGTAAACTTGACTATTACCTTTTTTTTGATCTCGGAGATCTTGCCTTATAAGAAATAGTACTTTTCAGGGAAAAAAAAACCTGCAGATGAGTTGCAATGGATTTTTCTCCTGCTTGTAGTTTTTAAAAGATGTTTAAAAATAAAACCCCATCCTTTCCCCCAGCCCCCAAAAACTCTAACAAAGGCCACCTTGCCTTTCCAGCAGCTAAAATAAGGAAGAAGCAAGAAGCACTGTAATGGCACCGTGAATATATTTTTCCTGACAGCAATTAAACCCGTGTTGCTTTATAACTGAAGACAGCTTGATACTACCACCTGTATTACTCTGGGTTTTGTTCTTGAGATGGTTATTGGATTTGATGGCTCACGGACACACTTGTTACCATCAGCCACAGAGCGCTCCGCGCATTCACACCTTTTCTTTCATTGGCATTTTCAAGTGGAGCTAATTAATAATCACAACAAGCATACCTCCTACAAATTAAATGATCAGTGTGCCTTAAATGCCATTTTTTTTCCTCTTGGCAGCTTTCTGTGAAATCCTACCCTCTTTGCATGCGGCAGTTGCACAAAGCCCTGCGTGACAACCATCACCTCCGGCACGGGGGCCGCATGCAGTACGGGCTCTTCTTAAAAGGCATCGGCTTGACCCTGGAGCAGGCACTGGAGTTTTGGAAGAAGGAGTTCATCAGAGGAAAAGTGGACGCAGACAAGGTAATCCAACAAATGAAAAATACCTAAGTAGGCTACGTATTTGAATAGATGCTTGTTAAAGTAGACAATTGGGCAAAAGGCACGGTAATGTCTTTTAAAGGTGTCTTTTCTCATGTCTTTGCTTATGATTTTATTAATTTTGTCGTTCGTTCTCATGAAGCATGGGGGAAAAAATGCAGGCCACGAAGAAGCTTTTGATAGATGAGGACTAGAAAAATCTTACTTTACCACTAAATCACTAGCAAACCAAATGTGCTTTATGAAATACAGGCACTGTGTGACTAAATTAATTCACCAAGCAGGTAAGTGATCACAGACAGTACAGAAAAAGAATATTAATTGGATAGCTGTGTGTGAGGTGAGCTTGCTTTACTAAATTTAAAGTCTAAGAATAAGAGTCTGGAAGTTAACGAAGACAGAAGAATACATTCAAGGAAATTAGTGAGAAAATGCTGTTCTGTGCAACGAGCAGTATAATTGACATATTAGTCGTTGGCCTAACCCTTGTTGATATTTTTGAGGGTATCACGAGTGAGGAAGGTGTAACGTGCCTGTGCTGTCTCTTTGAGAGCAGGAAAAGCATATGCTAATTTTTGGAGGGTTGTGATCTGCTCTGTACCTTAAACAGCCTGGGTAGAATCAAGCAGGCTTCCTCCCTCATCCTCCTCTGCCTGGCCTGTGGCATCTGTTAGAGCAAAAGTGTCAGACCTTACGTCAGTGATACTTTGCATTACTGTGATCCTTTACATCTAATATTGTGAGATCTCAGCTTTCCAGAGTACTATGAAGTATTTTGGAGTGTTTGGTAGACAGTCTTCTGTTAGCTCAGGTTCTCTGGGACGTGGCTGTTTACACAAGATATGGGGCAAAAGGTAATGCCGTGAAAAAATAACGCGATGAATTATGGTACGTGTGTCTCCTGCAAGTCCCAGAAGACAGATCAACTGGTCTCCAGATTTTTTGGGAAGGGGAAAGGGATTTGAAGGTATGATTTGAACAAGTACCTAAACCTCTGTAAATCTAGCTCCTTATGTGGGGTATAATTTAACAGGAGGTATGTATTTTGTTAAAAAAGAAATCCAAAATGCATTCCCGTACAGAATTTTCAAGAAAGAAAAGAATTCCTCCTGTGCTCTGGATCACTGATGTGGACAGACTCCAGGGCTCATTGATAAAAGCACTGTGGAAAAGTTTGTAAGAAACAATATTTTACCTTTAGAGAGGAATCCATAAAGTATATTGTAAATGAAGTGTGAAACCATGTATATTCAGTGAAAAAAAAAATAATAATCCAGTAATGCCTACCAAGAAGGCCTTGAAACTGGTAGAGATGCTCTCAGTTGGTGGGGGGAATGATCATGTGCTGGCGTGTTTACAACAGGGACTAATGCAGAGTACAAATTTAAATGTGGGGTTTTTTGGGTTTTTTTAGGCACTGTAATTAAAATTACTCTGCAAATTGCTAGGCTAAGAGTGCCCAATGGTAAATTATTGTCGTTCAGATGATGGGATCAACTGTCACATGGTGGTAGATGTGTTCCTTCTGACTGAATGGTTGTGCCAGTTGGCTTCATAACCTCAGTGTTATTTTAAAGCTGGTTTGGTTTTTTCTATAAAATGTAATCTTACTCTAAATAGATATTAATTCCCTTAGATATTTTCACATCCTGTTCTTGCTTAAAAAATAACTTCCCTCCTCTCCCCCTCTAAAAAAGAGGAGAGTAACTCCCAGTATGCCTTTAAAATACTTGAAACAAGAAAGTAATAAGATGAGTCAAGATGAATTAAAAAAATTACAGTATTAATCTTACTCTAAATAGATATTAATTCCCTTAGATATTTTCACATCCTGTTCTTGCTTAAGAAAAAACTTCCCTCCTCTCCCCCTCCAAAAAAGAGGAGAGTAACTCCCAGTATGCTTTTAAAATACCCGAAACAAGAGGAGTCAAGATGAATTAAACAAATTACAGTACGGTTGTAAAAATCCTCTGATAGTTGCAAATAAAATCTTACTGTTTTCAGACCTATTTGTATAGTTAGCCTGCAAATATGAAATGGGAGACTTGGAAGAGAAGATAACTTAGAACCAAGGAGAGAGTGAAAGTCAGATTGGTTTCTTTAAGGAGCCTGCAAATATGAAATGGGAGACTTGGAAAGAAGATAACTAAGAACCAAGGAGAGAATGGAAGTCAGATTGGTTTCTTTAAGGCATTAGATGTGGTGTTGGGGGATATGGTGTAGGGGAGAACTTTAGAGTAGGGTAGATGGTTGGACTCGATGATCCCGAGGGTCTCTTCCAGCCTAGATGATTCTATGATTTTTAAGTTACATCTTTAGCTAATAGCCTGGAGGTGAGGCTTTGATGCAGATGGATGACTTTAAGGCAGCTTGTCACATTTTGCTTTTCTTTGCTACATACATACTTGTGCTATATGTTCTTTTTCTTAGCAGTATTTGGTGCGTGGTGGTGGTACAAAATGCTCTCTTCTAGTACTCAGATTATTTACCACTTTTTACAGAAGAAGCAGTTGCTTCTAATATGCATATTATTGTTGCATGTGCTACTGAAGTGCATGAGAAAATTGTGCAATTTCTTCAATAAACCTCCCAAACTTGAATATTACTATATTTACAAAGTTATTCCAATGACACAACAGCTTTCTTGTCCTTGTGACTTCTTATTGAGAACGAGACGTGGCTCTTCAGCCCCTGTGCTCTAGGGCTTTCCTAGAGGAGGGCGTGTGGTGGCATTCAGGCTAGTGAAGCCTCTTAACTCTTCCTGACTTAGTTTTCCAGATTATTTGACTTGCAGTTTCATATGGCTTGCTGTTTTCTGTAGGAGCTGTTCACAAGTAGCAATGAGCAGGTTGTTTTCTAGTTGTCAGAAGTTCCTGTCTGAGGTGGGCCTCTTCATCCCTTCCCGCTAGTGAAGGTCCTCATGACGGACGTTTTCCTGGGAGAAAGAAGACAAAAGTTTATTCAGACTTTTGGAGTCCCGATTCGTAAAGGAGCAAACCCTTCACAGTGAAGCTTTTGAGCCTCAGTTGATTATGAATGTATTCTAGGTGTTTCTTCCACACATGAGCGTGTATGAAAGTGAGGACAGACAACTTGCCAGCTCTATCCTGCATCAATATGCAAAGGAATACATCTCCTGCTCTGTTAAGTGATGAAACTTTGGGATGAAGATACATCCCAGTGAGATAGTTCCAGTGATTTGATTTTCCTGGCTCTTCCACTTCTTTTCTAGATGATCTTAGGAGATCCTTGAGTCTGGACTCAGGACTGAGGCTTTACTTTGATTGCAAGCAACTGGTGGTGAATGTTTCTACCAGAGCCAACCAGAAGTTCCATGAGGGGGAGCTTTTACTAGAGACCTGAGGTCCTTTCCAGCCTGAATTATCCTGTGATTCTGCATCCAGGTCTGAATACAGGTTGCAGTACATTTTTGTGAGGGCCAGCCACTAGAGGGGGACAAGAGCATAATGAATAAACAAATATAATGGAAAAATGTAAATTAGAAATGCTTATGCTATAGTGCTTTGTAGATCTATACAATTATATTATTAAAAAAAGCCCATGTGTTTAAATGAAAACAGAAATAGGCACTTGATAATCTTCTTTTAAGCAAGCAAAACTATCCCCAGTGCTATTTATAACACATGGATGATGTGGTGGTTCTTTAAAGCCTCCTTAAATTCCCAGGAATATCTTCTGTATTGGTCAGTTGGCTACATTTGGGCTTGGTATTTTACTTTCTCATTTGTTTGAGATTTGGGAGTTGATTTGCAGTGACATTCTTTTATTTCCCCTTTAAATATATTGGGTAATGGTCCCTACTGTTCAGGGAACATAGTTTGATTCATAAATCAGAAAAGGATCTTTATGCTGTCATATTTTAAATTACAATTCTCTAATTGAATGTCATTTGCTACTTTTATTCTTGAATTATGTAAGCTTTACAAATCTGCAGCCTAGAGTGACATGTTGAACAGCAAGCCACAATATCTAACATCTAAGAGATACAGTTATAAATAGAATTGAAATTCCTCTATAGAGATTAAAAACTGCTCTTATTTTAATTGTACATCAGTAGTACTGTAATGCAAATAGGTGGCTAGGCTTGAACTCTCCTGAGATGCATAGATGCTACTATAGAACTTTAAGAAAATGTTTGCTGTCTTCTAGGATATAAAAAACAAAACTATAATGAAAGCACAGTATATATTACCTGTATGATCTTATCCCCCTGAAATCTGTGGAACTGGATGAGTATGTCATGGTAACAAAGCATTAATGGAGTTGAGCATATTGCCCTTGCTTTCATTGGTTATCAAGGGACTAGATAGACAAGTTCTTGATTAAATTGTATTTTTTGTGCTAAACTTATCATAAAATGAAATAGATATTTTTTTTTCTCCTTTCTACCAGTGTCTGTAAAAATTAGCTTCAGTGGAATCACTTACTATCTGTATTTCTCTTTAATTATTTGAAAATTAGGATTTCATACTCTAGTTGTAGTGAGATAGAACAAGGGAATTTTAAAGATTTGGAGTGAATAATTTTTATTCTGTATTGGCAAAATGACATTCTATTAATAACATTATTATATGTTGAATGGCTTTGCCTACCTAGTATAACTGAGCAAGTCAAAATACTTCTATGATATGTTTCCAAATGTTTTTTGTATTCTACAAACAAAGTTAGCGCTTGAAGTTGCTTTCATAGCAAGCTAAAAGTGATTTTGTCAGAAGAAACAGGAAAATGCATTTTCATTTCCATGACTCTCTTTGATTCCCAAACTTACTATTGAATTTACATTAAAGCTTATATTTAAATGCAACTTTGAAGAAAAAAACCCAGTAATGTGCAATTGTTATGGGAGTTTCAAGACAGTAGATGGTCCAAGTGCATCCTAGGCATGTGGGCTTGAAGTAAAAATTAGTATTTAATTTGAATTTCAAACCTAAGGGCTAAAGAAAAGGAATTGCAGGTTTCAGTATGCCCAAGTTATTTTATGTAGTTTTGGTTTGGGATTTGGTGGGTTTGGGGTTTTTTTGGGTTTTGTTTTGGTTTTTGTGTGTGTGTGTGTTGGGTTTTTGTGTGTGTTTGTTGGGTTTTTGGTTCTTTTTTTTTTTTTCTTTGTTTTTTTTTTTTGTGTTTTTGTTTGTTTGTTTTGTGGGTTTTTTTTTAGTGTAGTCCTTTGTGGCATTCCTCTGACCAGCCGAGTCTATGAAATCAGAGTGTTTGTGTAAAACCCTGAAGTGACTCAACCAAGATGCCGGTTGTTGGGAGCTGAGCAGCCACAGTGATCTGAACTCCAGAGTCATGTTAGTTTCCAGAACTCAGCCTTATGACAGTGAATCAATCCTCCTGAGATCTCCTCCTTTCAGATAGCTTCCTTAGAGGGTTTTTTTGCACGTAAATTGAAGGTGGGAGGTTAAGAGGTGCATTGTTCAAATGGGCCATAGCTGTTGTTGAAGGTGATGCTCTCAGCAGCAATCTCTCTTCACATTGAGTAATTAGTTGGCCTCATCTCGGCTGAAGTGGATAGTCTGGAGTTTGCTTTATATTTTAATAAACGCTATGCAGAAGAGGTGTTTTATAGGTGCCTTTGTTTTATAGCTAAACTTTATACGATTAGGCATGAGAATTAAAAGCAAGACTTGAAGCTGTAAACGCATGGATCGCTGTGGTTGCATCTGAGTTAAGCTGAATTAGTTCAACTTTCTTGTTGGTTGTAGCTGGTAAAAGATTTTGTGTTCTTTCCTTTGGCTATTTGCTAATAAGAAGAGGTGAGGAGTTGGACCCAAATAACGGGAAATCCTGAGGGCTTATGCTGTAGACAGCTGTTTTTCTTCCCCATTTGGTTCCATATGAACAGTTAGAGCTGAGCTTGAAAACCAGGAATTTCTCACAGAACCTGTGTGGTCCGGCCATGGAGTTTAGTCCAAGGAGTCATGATATCCTTCTTTAGCTGCAAGCTTCAATTGCCATTAAAATTGGGTTATTTTTTGCCACCAAGTGTATCACAGTAAGTATGTTAAGTCTATACAAGATTCCTGCTATCGTATATTATCATTTTTGTTTAAAGCTGCAATCAGTGGCCCGTGGCTAGAGGGTGGGCACTGTCAGTGCTGTCAGTGTTCCTTCTGTTCAGTGGTGTGGACTCAATCATTCTGGAAAGATTGCAGAAAATTAGCTCTTCTCGTTAGAGCTAGAGATAGCTGTTTGCTTCCTCTTTAATTAAGCATCGTGAGATCAAATCAAAAGACTTTAAAGTTGTTTGCATCAGATGATGATTTTTATTAGGGCTTAAAGTTAAATAGTGGTATGGAATCTCTGTCATTAAAATAACATGCCAGGTTTATTTATGGACATAACTGCATGATATGATTAATAATACAAGTTTTGCAAAGCAGTTGATACTATTTCCACTTTCCTGACAAATAGGAAATCCTGAGTTTGCTGCAAAGGGATTTACAAGTAACATCTACACGGTTTACAATACTCATACAAATGTGTGCAAATTTGTAGGTGTTGCTGCTCTTTATTCTTCATTAAGCGAAGAATAAAGATGTGGCTCTTTTTTCTGATAGTCCATTTTACTTTGTTTTTTCCAAATTAGGCAAGTTAATGAAGCATGTCGTGGCTCCAGTTGACATATAAGAAGTCAGATGATGAGAAATCAGATGTGAATATAAGATTAGATGTTCTTTGTGGTACATGGTAGAAATGTCTTGCCACTTATTTAGCAAAATGAGATGCAAGTAATCAGTTTTTCACCATTTCTGCCCCTTTTCAATGTATGTAATTGTCCTGGTTTGAGGTAAAACAGAACCATGGCAGTAATCATCACTGGAAAGGTACTGTTAACTTAGAACTTTAAATAGATACAAATAAATGAAAAAAAAATAAATATATATATAGCGTGTGTGTATAGATGTATACATGTAGCCTGCACATGATTTAACTATTCAGAAGTGTTAAAAATTGGAGTAAGAATAATAATGGATGGTAAGTGGTGCATGATGTTCTGGTATTGAATTCAACTAGTGAACTTGGGTGGTATTGAAATTTGCAGGTAAGTTCCCTGGTAAACGGATCACACCCACCCCAAATTAATGATACTTTTCAGTATCAATTAATGAAGTCGTTGGCATTTCCAAAATTAGCCATGTTCAATTGATGCTGCATCAATTCCCTTTACTTTTTAGTGGGGCAATAACCTGCAACTTCACTTGGTACTGTTTTCTTTCAGTGTGTATTAGAAGTTTGGTTTACGTGCCACATCTGGAGTTCTGAGGACTAGAAGGAATAAAACCAAACCAAACCTTTACTTTTATACCCTTTTACTTGTAAAGATGTATTTTTACTTTAAAACAATATTGCCTGACCTTTTAAATACAAAGTCCTTACTGGTTTATCAGTAAAGTTAAGGATACTAAAGAGGAAGTGTCTTTGGGACGTAATTATATAGATTTAAGAGAGTCATGTAGCATTAATTATGCCCTGTAGCTAATGTAGATGCATATTAAACTCAGTCATGTTTCTGTGTGTTTTCCTCTGAAACTTTCTTTTCTCAGGCACTAATCACTAATCAGCATACGTCAGTGTATCTTACAGTTATCCAAGCTTATTGAATATTGACAAGCATCTGTTTCACTATTTGCCATTTTATATTTTAACTTTTCAGAAGACAGTAGTCTTGCTAAAGAAACTTTATTTTTAAAAAACTCCGTAAAATTAAAGAAAAAGCTAATTCTTGTGTAATAAGGTTTGAAATCTTAAAGCACTATTTCTTAAATGAAATGGAATTGGTATAAAAACATTATTTTTCACTGTGTTTCTCTTTCATGTGTGTTATTCTACTAGACCACAACTGATGATGATGTACTAGAAAACATAAAATAATTTTAGACTATGATATACTTGGACGTTACTGTGTGGACACACCAATATTTTAGGAATGACAGTAAGGAGTCCTATGGTAGAAATGTGTGCTCTTTCACTCCAAACACAGTCCTTTTTTCAGTTGCTACCAGATATTTCAATTACGTTCTTTTAAAACTGGAGTTCTCAAGTCTTTGTTGTGAAGCCAAAGTTATGGTGTCATTTTCCTATAATCATTCACACTAAAGTCCTTTAATTTGTTCAGCCCTTTTTTTAACCTGTTAATAATGTATCTGTCCTTACTTTTGATTTTCAGTTATCATCTGATTTAGATTCTACAGAAAATTCTGGATGGGCTTTCAGCCTGCAGCATGTCTTAGAGACAGAGAAGAGCTCAAGCTGCATAATCTCTTTTCCGGGACTTTAATTACAGTGCTGGCATAATTTTAATGATGCTTTTTAACTGTACCAGCTACCATAAAAACAAGTAAGATCAGTTTTCATAGTTGTTACATACTAGGCACTGAAATCTGTATTTAGTAATGCAGTGCATGAGCAGGTTAGTGATAAGGTTCTTGTACGGACAAGAGTGAAAGCAATAAATATCTTTCCTGAACTAAAATAATTTAGATAGAATCTGGTCTCTTATGACTTGTTTTATTCTCAGCGAGACACATTTTCTTTCTGTGCTGTAGTATCTTTTTATAATTGTGTGTAAAAAAAAAAAAAAAAATAAAAATGTTAAAGCCAGACCTTTAATTTTCTAAGATTCTTTTTGCAGTCTTGAGCCACTTTTCAGACTTGCACTTTATTATCTCTGTCGAAAGACTGTGTACTTGTCAGAAGATGTTTGTGTTTTATTAGCCGTCGCAGCAGCAGCAAGTCAGTCCGTGACATTTTAAGAAAAGTAATAGATGGATTTGTCTATTCGGTTGCCAAATTTCTAAGTTCAGCAATTGTAAAGTATCTGAGTGTCACTAAATAGAGTCTTTAGCAGGCTCTGTCGAATACCTTCTAACCACACAGCTCTCACTTTATAGCCATCTGCTGAAAAATACACCACCAGGACCATATTTAAGCTCTTCGGCCATTTACACCAGTGGTTAATGTTTTTTGAGATAAAAATCTTCTAATCTGTATCTTTTTATTACCTTCCAGGACAAACAGTGACACAGCAGGTCTCTTCCAGTTGTGTTCCCGTGCTTTTTGAACAGAAAAGTTGTGATAGAATAGTTCTATTAATCTTGATATAATTGTTTGAAAGAATAATTTAAAATTATTTTATCAGACGTTCCGATTTCGTCTAACCGTAAAAACTGACTTCCAAAACAAAATCCAGAATCCTGTAAGCTTTGCCTTCTCTTTTGATAATGTCCATGTAATTGTTGTAACATCATATGGCTGTCATATTCCATCTGTCTATATTCAGCCAGCAAATTGTGGCTATATTTCATATTCAGCCATCCAGAAAAGCTGCATGTTGTATCAAATGTGCGCTCTGCTGATACACCACGTAGGCACCACGTAAATAAAAATGTGATTTTACTTTCAGAATTGATTTAACATTCCGTTGCATATCTTTGAAATCCATTGAATCTCATGAATACAGACACGACAGCTCTTTTATACGTTATTTGTGCTATGCGCAATTTATGTTTCAGAAATGTAATATATTGATTTAGGAAAGTTGAATTACTATCATAGGACTTAAGTATTTCAACATTATAGAGGTTGCTACTTCTTGAACGAAGGTTAGATCTGGTTTTATATTGAAACGTATATTGCTGTTTAGCTGTGAAAGTGAATTTTGCATAATGTGGTGTGCTCTGAGGTTTTCCTGTTCCTTCTGTCCCTTCTTAAAGGGGAATTTTTTTCTAATTCATCTATTTATGGAGTTGGGTTTGGGACATGAGAACAGGGAAATACCAGTGAAACACGGGAATTTTTATTTCTTAAAAGAAAGATTTTTTTATTTTTATTTTTTTTGAGATGAATTATAACAGTTTGACTCTTTCTTGTATCGTGATACCAGAGTTATTTCCCTGTTTTTAGAACCTTTCAGCAGGCACTAAAAAATGAGGTGTATGTTACTTCTCCTGTGACGGTTCAGAGCAGTCTGACAGTAGGGCTTCTTCATTTTTCTATTTGCATCTTCCCTGCAGTCCTCTTTTAATCAATGATAAATTAACAAAAGTAAATAAATACATACATATATAAAAATGGTCTTTTAGTGTTTTAAAGCAAGCTTTCTTCTGTCATTGTTTGCTGAAAGAGTCTTGTCATACCTGCAGTCGGTAGTTCAAATACTTATTGATATTCAAGTAGGTGCAGCCCATGCATAAGGTAGAATATAAAAGGATCTTTATAAGTAAGCACTTCTTTCTCCTTATTATGACAGCAAGGGCTAATGTCTGTTTATCTGCACTTCTGTTTCCTTTGATCATAATCTTAAAATGTGATTTTTGTCTTTTATAGTGCTGTTAATAAAGAAAATACCTGTTTTTACAGCAGAGTTTTTGCAGAGAGAACAATAGCATTTTTGGTACCTAAAGGGGGCTACAGGAGAGCTGGGGAGGGACTCTTTGTCAGGGAGTGCAGTGACAGGACAAGGGGTGATGGTTTTAAATTGGAAGAGGGGAGATTTAGATTAGATACCAGAAAGAAATTCTTTGCTGTGAGGGTGGTGAGGCGCTGGAACAGGTTGCCCAGAGAAGCTGTGGCTGCCCCATCCCTGGAGGGGTTCAAGGCCAGGCTGGATGGGGCTTGGAGCAACCTGGTCTGGTGGGAGGTGTCCCTGCCCAGGGCAGTGGGGTTGGAACTCCATGACCTTTAAGGTCCCTTCCAACTCTAACCACTCTATGATTTATATGGAACATTTTTTATTTTTTTTAAATCTGTGCTTATACTGCAGATCTTGAGACATTACATGATGGTGCATTTTATATCCTTCTGTTCTGACACTGTTCCTTGTCCAAGAGGTTTAACCATATCTCAGTAAAAGCCAAGATTTTTGCCACAGTTGTGTCAGGTTTTGATAGCTTTGTCCCTTGGCTTGGTTGAAGGGCCAGCCCAAGTCACTGGGTCTCTGAGAGATGCTGCAAATCTGAAGCTTAGGGTAAAACTGAATCTCTTGGACTTTACTGGATCTCACTACAGATTAGATCGGGCCAGTCATAGGTTTCTAATGGAAGAGGACTGCTTTGCTGGTCGACTGTTATAACCTGATGGTGGGAGAGAGCAATTTACCACTTGATCTCATGATCCACGGAGAAGGCCTGTCTTTGTTTTTTTTAACTTGCCTTGCTTCTCGTGTGCCTTTTCTCATGTAATGCTGAACTTGGCTTCAGATGTCATTCTCATCAGTGTATGGATTGAGGAATAGCAGTCTGTAAAATATTCCTGATGCCATTGCTGCACCACAGGGATGCTTGCAAGGGGGTGCAGTAATAAATTAATGAAGGAATTCAATGATATCTAATCGGTCAAGATGGGGAGTTTACTCAGGTGAACTCCCTATGCAAGGTACATGGTTTTAGAACACTTCGGTGGTTTAAGTAGTCCAAAAGGTGTGCAAAACTTGGTTTCTCCTTCAAAGATAGGGAATGCTGTGTAGTTCAACCAGCGTGTAAAATACAAAGCACTGAGTGAGCACCTGATACCTTCTGCTGTGTCAGGAGATGGTCGCTCTTGGAAAACAATGCGTAGACAGAGAAATTCAGCTCTTGTGGTGAACTCGCTCAGGTCTTTTGGCTCTCTGAGGGATGTACTAAGTAAAACTGGAGTAGTGGATCATGAGTCAGGCTTCCTTGGATTAATTCCAGCGTCCTGTAGAGCTCTTTGCAATTGGGAGCACCCTGGCACAGGTGAATTGTAGCCCGTGCCAGCAGCAGAGCTCTTCAAGAACAGCTCAATATGCACAGTTCCTTTGGACTCATTTCTGGTGCTGTGGTTGAACGCGTGTCTGGTTTTTTTAATGCCAAGAGTCCTGTTCAAAGTGAGGCAGGTCCTGCTGATTTTGTTTGCCTGAAATGGCTGAGACAGTTTTTCCTCAGACCTTCTCTTATTTGTGAGTTTCCCTTCTGCTGTCCCAGCCACCCGGGAGTCGTCACACCCTGCTAAATTTCCAAGCCAGCCCAAGTCACTGGGTCTCTGAGAGATGCTGCAAATCTGAAGCTTAGGGTAAAACTGAATCTCTTGGACTTTACTGGATCTCACTACAGATTAGATCGGGCCAGTCATAGGTTTCTAATGGAAGAGGACTGCTTTGCTGGTCGACTGTTATAACCTGATGGTGGGAGAGAGCAATTTACCACTTGATCTCATGATCCACGGAGAAGGCCTGTCTTTGTTTTTTTTAACTTGCCTTGCTTCTCGTGTGCCTTTTCTCATGTAATGCTGAACTTGGCTTCAGATGTCATTCTCATCAGTGTATGGATTGAGGAATAGCAGTCTGTAAAATATTCCTGATGCCATTGCTGCACCACAGGGATGCTTGCAAGGGGGTGCAGTAATAAATTAATGAAGGAATTCAATGATATCTAATCGGTCAAGATGGGGAGTTTACTCAGGTGAACTCCCTATGCAAGGTACATGGTTTTAGAACACTTCGGTGGTTTAAGTAGTCCAAAAGGTGTGCAAAACTTGGTTTCTCCTTCAAAGATAGGGAATGCTGTGTAGTTCAACCAGCGTGTAAAATACAAAGCACTGAGTGAGCACCTGATACCTTCTGCTGTGTCAGGAGATGGTCGCTCTTGGAAAACAATGCGTAGACAGAGAAATTCAGCTCTTGTGGTGAACTCGCTCAGGTCTTTTGGCTCTCTGAGGGATGTACTAAGTAAAACTGGAGTAGTGGATCATGAGTCAGGCTTCCTTGGATTAATTCCAGCGTCCTGTAGAGCTCTTTGCAATTGGGAGCACCCTGGCACAGGTGAATTGTAGCCCGTGCCAGCAGCAGAGCTCTTCAAGAACAGCTCAATATGCACAGTTCCTTTGGACTCATTTCTGGTGCTGTGGTTGAACGCGTGTCTGGTTTTTTTAATGCCAAGAGTCCTGTTCAAAGTGAGGCAGGTCCTGCTGATTTTGTTTGCCTGAAATGGCTGAGACAGTTTTTCCTCAGACCTTCTCTTATTTGTGAGTTTCCCTTCTGCTGTCCCAGCCACCCGGGAGTCGTCACACCCTGCTAAATTTCCAATTTGTGCTCTAGCTGCTTGGATAGCTTTGCTTTCTGACACGCTCTTCCACCTTCCGTGTTAGGAAAATTATTGTTACTAGAATGAAGGAGCCTGCCGTGCCGGACTGTTGAGTTAAATGATAACAATTTTCTGTCTAATATCCACATTGGACTGTTTTCAATGAAGCAAAAGGTATCACAAATATCTAGAGTAGAAGCTGGAGTGGAGAGTAGTGGCTCTCTTCTGTTACTATTCAGAAGTCCATTTGGCTACCACTTTGGCCTGTTGGAGTCTGGGCTGCTGAATGCCTCCATCTTCTCACCCACAGCCTTAAGATGTTGCGATGAGCAAGTGTGTGTAAACCCTCTGTGGGGGTGCATTCGTGTCCCACTCCTGCATTTTAGTGCCCATTTATCTAATAACCAGAGTCCAGGGGGCTACATTTCAGGATTCCGCACAAAGTGATGCGTCTCCATGCTGGCATCAGTTTTCTTTTCTATTTCTTCCCTAAATGTTTATATTTTTTTTTTACTGTACATGCTGATACAGGTTACAGTGCATGCTACTGGATAATAGATCATGAGCTACACGAGACTGCAAATCCATTACATGTTGACTACGCTCAAGCAAAACTATAGAGCATCATATGAGAGCACTCTTGTTTAGAGTATTGATAGAGCTTGGATAAGCAGTAGGAGTTTAGTTTTTGGACTTTGCAGGGGTACCTGGCCAGTCTTCATCCATCTTATCTGAAAACCTGAAATACGTGCTGCAGTGGTGTATATCTAAGTATAGATTTCTCCCAATTCTGATACAGACTTACTGAATTTCTTTTCTCCTTGGTACACATATTTTTTCAGCTGGAATCCTCAGCTGCCATTATGATCAATAGAGATCTAGCCTATACAGTCAATAGTGTCTAGAGAATGATTTATTTAACGAGCCTCTAGGTGCCTACGTTAGGGTAAACTGAATTGCTCCCCAGCCTCCTCTGATTGCATTGACCTCCACTGACAATACTGGGAGACGTCTGGATTTAGATGTCTGGGGTTGAATCTTATTCCTATAAATGCACACGTTTAGTTACTCTTCTACTTCTGGTTGACTTTCTTAGTAGTTTTTTTATTGCACCACATGCCAAATTTCTGTCTACTTTGCAATCTGTTAACATTGTTAGGTCTCTTTCAGTGATAATGCCTCCTGTGGTTTCTCTTTGCCATTGAGTGTTTTGGGGATTCTTATCCTCTTGTCTGCCATTTCTGATGAAATGAGTAACCCACTTAGTTTACTGCTTACCTTTTGCTGAAAGATACACTTCCAAGTTCTATCAGTTAATTTCTCTGAATATTGAGATGTGAGGAACACTGATTGAAAAACAGCAGCAGAAAAATCTGAAAGGCTTTGGTGGGCTTGTAATTCATGGAGTACCACAAGTGTGGTCTGGGGTTGTTTTTTTTTCCTAACTGAATGAGATTCCTTGGTTTCGAAATTGATTATTGGATATTTGTTTTTTCATCTCATATTAAACTTTCTAAATGAGTATGTTATGGAATAAACATCTAATAAACAATTCGAGATTGTTCTCTGATATTAGAAAGACTTTTTTTAGGCATTCCTTAAAACCATAAAGAACGGTCTGCAGAAATCTGTTGAAAATAAACCACGTTTACAGTAATCAGGTTTATTCAGTGTTCGTTTGTTACTTGAAGGAAAGTGCTGGCGTATTTTTATAGATGCATAAGAAAAGCATTGCACCTCTTATGGTGCTGTCAAATATTGCCATTTTAATGCAGCTGTTTAATTCTTGTTTAAAATAAGATGTAATATTTTCTTTTATTTAAAAACAAAGCAACAGAAGTTCTCATCACCTGTTCAGTGTTGATTACATCTAAAATATTTATTTTCTTGCTATAATTTCCACTTTCCTCATTTTTGATTAGAATTCATAAACATGACTATTTCTGTGTGTAGTTGTTTCATTTGAAATGACAAGGAATTTACACCTCTATATTCAGTAACACTCTGAACTGCTAGCATGAAGCTGTCAGTATTTTCAATAAGATCGTGTGTTAATTTGTTTGTGGAATTCTGATGTGAGGGAAATTGTCACAACTGGTTTTTGCCTTAAAACAGCTGTTCTTTCTCTCAGATTTTTTTTTTTTTCGTAGAGTTACTCACTGAAAATTTTGCAGTAGGTTAAGCAAGTATTTAGGAAAATTAATGATTCTTGGGAATATCAAAACAGCAATATTCAGAGATATGTAGCATTTTCATATTTTTCTAAGTTTTAATTTTTAGAAATATTAACAATATTAGAGAAAATGACAAGTATAATTTGCAGAGTACTATGTGAAATGACTTAGGCTTTGTAAGCCCTTAAAGAACTGGGATATGGGTGCAGTATAATATGGAAAGCATTTATTTCTTTCAAATATATCTATCTTTTTATCCAAGAAAAATGCTATGTATAGGTGGTATTATACTAAAAAGACAGGACGTCATGCTAAGGAAATCATATCATGTTCTATAAAAATAATCTTTAAACAAAGGCTGCTGTATAATTCTTTAATCACAAAGACATTTCAATTTACCAGAAGCAGAAATGAATCAAGTATAATAAAAATATCTTAGTTTTTTTCTTTTTCTACTCTTACTGGTGAGCATTAAAATGAAGTCACAAATTTACATGCTTTTAATTGTTTTTTAAAGTGGCATTTACCTTTATAACCTCCACAAGCTGTTCTACCCGTGGAAACTTTATTTTAGTGGCAGTTTGCAAAACAGCAGTCTTCCCTGTGCCAGGTTCTTGTTCAGAGGCTTCAGTCTGTTTGCAAGCAACTCCTTCGTTGTTTACTCCAAACAATCGGATCCGAATTGAAACTTCTCTTCCACCATATGTTTTGAATGCACCTTCTGTATCTGAATTTTTTCAGTATAGTGTTCGTGAAGCATCAACAGACTATATATAAAAAAAGTACTGATAACTTAGAGAAAGAAATTTGCAATGTCTTGAAGTAGATATTAAAATCTTTCGTAGATGACCAAGCGTTTGCCTAAGAAATATCATGTTCTTACAGGAGATGGCTTTAAGATGTGTTGTGCTGACAATTTGCTGCAGTGTCTTCAAGCAGAAGGCAGCCTGCTGTGCTTTATTTTGTACTTTTCCTGGCTCAAAGTCTTGGTCTGTGTAAATGTGCGGAGAAATAGCGTACATAAATTGTATATTTGGCAAAGTTATATTAAGGCAAGGTTAGGCTACTGTAAATGAAAGCCTGCATTGTCACACTTTTGCATGAGTGGTCCCGGGGTAGCCCAAAAACCAGTTCATCAGCCACTCAGTTTATACTCATGTGGGTGGTATACAAGAAATTCCACTGATCCAAACTTTTCTGATTTCCTTGTGGGAGATGGAGCCATCTCCAGGAAAAGCAGTCCTTGCCTCACGTGGTTTGGAAAACCTGAAATCAGAGGGAAGAAGTTCTTTGTATTCGATATGACTCGGTCTATAATGACTGCTGCATGTTAGAATTTTCCAGCTCAATTTTAGCTGATGTCTCTGATCTGTACCTTAAAGCATAGAAATCACACTGCAGGTTGAGAATTTAGGATAAATTAAGACTTTTTGTCGCTGGCAGAGGGAGAAGCGTTTATTTGTGCTCCTAAATGACAACCGTGGTTGGGAAAAGATAACCTCAAGTTGAGGTTATTTTAAGAGTGAACTTTTTTTTTTTTCTAAAAAGTTGCTTGGAAAAAGATGTGCCAACTAAGCAGTGTCAACAGTAATGATTTGAGTGACTGCCTAGAAAAGGGATGAAAAAGTGAACCAATTATTTCAGAAGATACACGAGATTGTGCGATAAATTTTGAATTTGAAGCTGTTATCTGTACAGGCTCAACAATTTTAGACAGGAAATTACTCAATAGCTGCTTAAAAAAAAAAAAGGTGTTAAACCATTACTACTTTGAATTTTGCAGAGTTGGAACTAATCTGGTGGTCAGCCAAGAAGCTAGACAAAATTACTGCAGTCATTTTGCTTAGTTGTTAGACTTCAAATAAATAAATCTCCCAGTACTGTAAGGAATAAACGCATAAAAACTTACAGGAGTATTTAAAAGTAGTCACACTGAAATGTGCAAGTTTTGCAGAAGTTTGAACCTCAGCACGCAGGGCTTGAAAGACCTGTCAGCAAATTATTTTCCATCCTAATATGCACGCTGAATATCAGAATTGCTAACAAAATTTATGGAGGACCTAGTTCTGCTGCCAGATACTAGTCTGCAAAAATTGCAAGCGATGTAAGGAAAGTAACTCTCAGCCTTGACGTGGTACTTACTCTGCAGGGGCTGACATGCCTTGGGTATGTCATTTGTTGTTGCTCTCTTTTGAAAGTATATTCAGTTGTATGGGACTGCTATTTATTTGGCACACATGACCCATCCTTCCCTACTTTGCTTGACAAAAGCTTTTCTTCAAAGGAGAACATAGGCACCTGCCCAGTGGTCCATTTGATGTGCATCCTCATTCCATAGCCAAAGATCTTGTGTTCATTTATGTCATCAGAATTTATTGAAAATAGCATTTCGTTAAATTCCTATCTGGAATATAGTGATCTGGTATTAGGTTATATGAGTTGCAAATTTATAATTTTTATATGTATTTTAATATCTTTATTTCTTACTTATATCTTAAGTTATAACTTGCGTGTCTTCTAGTAAAGGCTGTCTAATACAGTGTGTGTCTTAAACTAACAGTGATAAGGCAAACTAATCTGCATTAGTCTGATACTCATGTTAATGCACCACATAAAAGCAAAATACAAGTTAATGTTAATGCATGGTAAGGTACACTCATCTCTACCCAGTGAATTGTCCCACAGTCTCCTTGATTCTGGCTTTGGACTATTAGTTTAGCCCCATTAATCAGTGCTAAGAGCTTAATTTCTTACAGGGAGATGTCATCTAAGAGAGCCTTAGTGTCACCCCTTTTGGGATACCCAGCATCATCGTTAGGACAGGTGGTACCATGCACTGGACACCTTAGTTCATTACAACAAATACTGAGGCATAAAAACTCACAACTACCCCCTTGTCACCCATCAACCCTTCAGACCATCGTGTGCATCCCGCAGCCGTGCCCAGAGGAAGGAGAAGTCCTCAAAAAACTTTGTTATCTTCCAAGATCAAGTTTTAAAGCTCAGGCAGTCTTTTAAAACAAAAATTCACACTGCTGCTAATCGCAAAATTTGCATATTCCAACATGGAAGGTTTTGACAAAAATGCTGTTAAAGGGTTGGTTTTGCCTCAGCTTCTTACCGGAACGGCATGAACCAGCTCGTTGCTTAAGAGACATATTTCTTGATCCCTTTCTCCCTTACCAAAGCCATGGCCCATCCACCCAGCATGTAAATTATAACTGCCTTTTCCAGATTTTGGAAAGCTCGAGAGAGCTTAATAGAGGAAAATAATTGAGATAGTTGAGATGTGGGCCATACTGTTAGAAAGTTGCAGAGAATTCCTGCTCTCAAGTCTTACCAGCAGTAGGTGATCCAGTACATAGAGTCTTTCTCCTGTTGCTAGCAAAAATAGTCTTCATTTACTGTTGAACCAACCAGTTCTGTCCTCTGGTGGGCAAAAGGGTTGACCCCACGTGCTGGATCCTGCCCGTGGCTGTGCTGGGAGACACAACACTATGTGTTCTCTCTCTCTCCTCTCCCCAGCCCACCCCTCTCTTTTTAATCTTTTAAAATAAAGTCACTTTGTCAAATGCACAGTAAGGATTAATTAGTTGATGTTTGTTCAGAGCTTTTGGTGTCTTAAATGTTATTTGGAAGGAGTGCTGAGTATTACTCTTCCTGATACTTTGACTTGATTATGAGCAGCATCTTGATAGAGAAGTTTCTTTTTCGCTCTTCCAGAGTCAGGTGCAATTTAAGATTTTTATTCTCAAAGGTTGTGTATATTTTTACATGCATTTATTATGCATTTGCATATTATGTTTTGGATTTCCAATCATTTATATTTTTCAAATACATTAAAAAGTGTTTTATATGAAGAAAAGTATCCTTATTTTTCTATTTTATTTTAGGCATATTTTAGGAGCTTGAAGGTGTTCCATAGGTATATGAATATTCTGAATTACTATTTGGAAGTCCACAGGCCAAACAGGGGACAACTTTTATCTGTAAAAATGAGGGTATCCTTGAAGTAGTAGTGTTACCAGCTGTATGCTTGAATGATTTTTCTCATTATATTACATTGTCTTATATTAGTAAAATACTACAGTAAAAAATTCACGTGGTTTTTGAGAAGAAAACATACATTCTTAAGGGAGTTGTTTATATTCAGACACAGAACTTTACATAAGGTTAAGGCTAAAATTTTGAATTAAGCAAGAGCATAGTTGTTCTTTTAGGTATTGTTACAGCTTTTTTGAAGAGAAGAGAGACTGAGTGTGTGTAACTCTAAATATGATGCTCTCATTCCTATTTGGTTTTCTTAGAACTCGAAGTGTGTTATTTGAACAAATGTTCCTTCATGTCTTACAGTAGCTAATGCAATGTAATGGAATCTGTATGTTAAATTTTCTGTTTCTACTACAGGTTTTGTCGCCTATTCCCACATATAAAGTAACATGAACTCGTGTCATTGAATGTTCTCCACAGGACTTACCTAAAATGATGTATTGATAGTGCTGTACTGAGCTGCCACAATAAATGTTTATGTCTATATTACTTCAGAAGATTTCATTTTATTGGAGGAGCTGGTAGTCTATCAGTAGACAAAAGAGACTTGCTAGAATCTTTCTCTTTTGTACAAGCAAAGTATATTCCGTTCTAGAATCTAATGAATTGAACTTCACTGCTGAAACAAACTATAGGTGAAGCATTATGCTTTGGGAGAACAAGAGTAAGGAAATCTATATTTCTATTTTTTGCCCTGATAAAGCAAACGGTTTATGGAGATTTAGAAAAGATTTTAATTTTTTAAAATGTTTTCTCCGTTTGCTAACGTGATTTTGATCTTTAAATCATCTTATCTTTAAAGTGATCACCACATCAGCTGAAAAGACCTTAAATCAATACAGTTACACATGCCTCTTGTGATGTGTCTTTAAAGCACATATATGTGCATATACAGGTCCGTGCAATCAAAGCTAACAGCAAGCAACCCAGATTTTACTTTTCTCATTTTGAATATGTTTGGAAGATTTATTTCGTTACCCAGTATTTCTGTTTGCAGAGCAGACAGAATCACTGGCGTGGTATGTAAGAATTTATTTTTGTTTGTTTTTATTTAGTTTGACAAGGGCTATGCTTACAGCATTCGTCACAGCTATGGGAAAGAAGGAAAGAGAACTGATTATACCCCATACAGCTGCATGAAGATTATCATGTCCAATCCACCAAGTCAAGGGGATTATCATGGTGAGTTCCTTTAAAAAAAAAAGTAAATAATTTAAAAACAGTGGAAACCCTTGGCTAGAGAAGTTATTCTCTCCTATAGTCTCTTAAATTATATATTTAATTTTACAGCCACAGTGGTTTTGCATTGTTCTCTTTAGATCACACTTGATAACTTCTGGGTTTCTGTATATTGGGTCATGCAGTGCAAGGAGACTGTGAATGTATAGATGCTTTAAAAAGAGACCAGATAGAGGCGTTTTGAAATACGAATTCAGTTGTACAGAAATGCTGAAGTTTGCTAGGGTGCTTTAAAGCCTCTACCTCTGTGCAGCTAAATACGGAAAACATGCAGTGACTTGGCCATCGTTATTCTCAGGACAAGAGGAAATGGGCACGAACTTGAACGTAAGAAGTTCCACCTAAACGTGAGGAGGAACTTCTTTCCTGTGAGGGTGGCAGAGCCCTGGAAGAGGCTGCCCAGGGAGGTGGTGGAGTCTCCTTCTCTGGAGACATTCCAAACCCACCTGGACACGTTCCTGTGCAACCTGCTCTGGGTCCTGTGGCCCTGCTTTGGCAGGGGGTTGGACTAGATGATCTCCAGAGGTCCCTTCCAACCCCATAGCATTCTGTGATTCTAGGACTAAGTCATTCATTCAGTTCTATCTTAAAACTAATTCTGGGACAAACTCCCCCCTGCCTTCACTTCCATTTAAGCTGGTGGAACTTTCGAAGGCATTTCTGAAGTAATATTTTTACAAAGAACTATGCTTTAAAGACCAGTTGGCTCTCATCACTTGCCTTTTCCTGATATTCTTTTTTTCCCCACAGCTATTAAATTTCCACAGCGCTATCATTTTTAGGATGGAACTAACTAAAACCCTTTTCCTGTCAGTGAATGTGAATTGAGGCCTGTTTACGTTGGGATATTTTATGTAACTCTTCAGCCTGTGGGGCCCTGATAACCGTGCAGAGGAGTAATTATTAAAAAATAATAATAATTTAAAAAAAATAAAGCAATTGTACACATGGGCAATTAACTTTCTTATTAATAAGCTATTAGACAATTAGGAAGAGCTTAGCTGGTCTCTTGGGTGCCTTACTGTGCTAACTCCAGGGTGAAGAGCCTTGTTGGTGAGCTTGCATCCTTCTCCCTCTCAGGGTGCCCGTTCCGCCACAGCGATCCCGAGCTCCTGAAGCAGAAGCTGCAGGCGTACAAGATCCCTCCCAGTGGAATAGCCCAGGTAAGGAGTCAATTTGTTTGGTGTTTTTTGATTAATAAGGCACCGCTCTTCAATTTCACTTTCTACTTGAGTAGAAATGCTGGATGTGATTTGTCAATGTGCTTTGCGAAGGGTCTCTCCTTACCAGAATCCTGACTTTCTGGCCCCAGTGCTCCCACTGATGTTTTGATCATTGTCATCACCTTTTGTTGTTAAATATTATGAGTTGATTTATTACTATGCTGGATACAATGCAGAATTTTGGGGTTTTTTTGTTTTACTGCGCTGGGACACAGAAAAATTTAAATTAATCTGGCAATATTTTGGAGAATTTATTCTTGCAGTAACTTCTAAAAAACATATATTCTTAATCATGCATTGCACTAACTTCCCCTAAACAACAAAAGGACATGAAAAGCCTGGTGAAATTAAGCAGAGATTTTTAGCAGCTTTTTAAAACGTAACATTAAATTGAGAACCTGTCTTCTATAGCAGGGACAACGCAGAAATAGCTGTATACTTAAGAACTATGACTCCCATTGTGTGCTCTGCCAAGAGATAAAGACTAGAAAAGGGTGCCATCATCTTCATTGGAGGAAGATGTATGGGTTAGAGTTAAGCTTTGAGACAGTTCAACAAAAACCTGCTTTAGGTCCACAGAAAAAGAACTTGCTTTAAGTTGTCATCTTTACTTCATGTGGAGCGTCACAACTGCTTGTCAGGCTTCAACGGAGTGTTGGACTAGATAAAAAAGAATGTGAAAATTCCATTTAAAGTAGTCTCCCTTCGAAGGAATAATTAAGGTACAAAGTAAAAGGGAATAGTTTTAAAGTGTTTATTGTTCACTCCTAGTCATTCTTGACAAATTCTTGGAATACCCGGACTTTTCCCTAGAAATGTTTTGTTGGTTGGGGTTTATTTTTGTTTTTATTTTTCTTCTTTTCTCCTGGTTCATATAAAAAAAGCATTTGACTGTCTTCCATATATCTGACATATATCCCTGTGAAGTAGGATTGGGATTCACTAGAAGTCTTAGTCTTTCTTATCAAAAGGGACTTAAGAAAACTCTCCCCATCAGTGTTTGCTTTGCCCGAAAACAGACATTGTGCTCTCCACGAATTTTGTGGTGACAGTTTAAGTGCAGTTGGGGTGTAGGGCCCTGAAGTGGCCTCTCCTGGTTTTAAACCAAAACAAACCACCCTCCACCCAAAAATTAATAATTATTAAAACAAATGGAAAAGAAATGGGCTGTCGCTGGATTTCCAGAACTTGATCTTTTGCAGCAGACTGTCTTTGAGATATTCAGGAGTAGGAGGAAGAGGACTGATTGGTTCACATCTGTCTCCAAGATCTCAAAGAGATTTTATTGCTACTGCTTCATTTGTGTGGTCCAGTAACATTTGCATGATCAATAGCAGTTCAGGACCCTTCAGGTTTTTTCAGTCTTCTCTGATGCTGGGGATAGTTGCTGAGTATCAGAAATGTCGTTTTCCCTTCAGTCAGTGAATGGTTAATAGGGGTGGATGGTTTGTCAGTCGTTCAAAGCCTGATATAGTTGCTTTTCCAGTATCTGGGCCTCAAAATTGACATTTGATGAAATGGTGAGCTTTGAATCTTTGAGTCTGTTAGCTCCAGATCAAATGAGGGCTTCCCTATGACCCCACAGATTCCTGTATTTAATGACTGATTCAGAGCTTGACCTTTCAGCTATGTATTTTAATAAATCATACGTCTTTCCTGAGTCAAGGCCTCTTATGCTTGTTCCTAGCTTTGTTCCAAAATTCTTTTGCTGTCTTCAAATGTGACTTCGTTTAGTGTCTTCTCTTGCTCCACATGCTCTAGACGAGCTGGTTGTCACTAAGAGAAAAATTCCCTTCTGTGTAGTCAAAACCAGATTGATACATGTACCTAAACGCTTCTTCTGTTCTCTCTGCATGATTCGTGGTAGGGATAAATGTGTTGTTCTGGACAAAGTGGACACTCAAGTGGCCACGTGCACAGGACTGCAAACTCAAAAGGTGCAGGTTTTTTTATAACAGTTTACCAGGATTTGACAACGAGTGGAAATCTCACATCCACTCAGTGAAAGATGACAACGAGTGGAAATCTCACATCCACTCAATGAAAGACAGTGCGTGAAATCAGTGCATCATCAATAAATAAATCATCAATAAATACGTGTGATGGTGTCACAGGTGAGACAGTAAATGACATCCTCTAGTGGATCTGGATACTGGTTTGGTTTGGGGGATTTTTGTTTGTTTGTGTTTTTCTAAAGGAGATCAGAACTCTCTCCCTGCTTGGTTACCTCACACATTCCCCCACCCTGGTGTTAATGGGATTTTTGTTTGTTTGTGTTTTTCTAAAGATCAAGGAGATTAGAACTCTCTCCCTGCTTGGTTACCCCACACATTCCCCCACCCTGGTGTTAACGTTTACTGGGGTTTCAACATCAGTCATCTTCGTGGTAGTGCTTTTGTAAGCTCTGATTCAATAAGAGATCTCTAGTTTACTGGGGTTTCAACATCAGTCATCTTCATGATAGTGCTTTTGTAAGCTCTGATTAAATAAGAGATCTCTATTAGTTAAGATATTAAATAAGAGATCTTCTATTAAGTTGGTATTTTTTGTGGAAATATATAAAATGGATACAAAAATTGATACACTTGATATAGACAAACCTCATGCAATACCCATTTTATTATCGCAGCGCAATTTGGTATGCTCAAAGTTCCTTAAAATTTCTTTCAGCAAATCTAAGCCTTGTCTTTTTTGACTTGTGGCTCTAATAAAATTTTAATGGATGATGATATTGTATGGCACTTCACATGTATTAATTTACCTCTTTTCGCAAAGATCATATTTTTACTTAAAACACTGATTTTCGTGGATTTTTGTGGTGGGATTCTTTCCCCATTAAAGTAACTGCTTAAAACCCAAGTCTTAAAACAGGGTACCCTTACACGTTTGCTGCCAAGAAATTCTAAAAAAGGACTATACCTTTGATTTAAAAATTGTACATCATTCAGGTTTCTCAAGTGGTGGGTTAAGACTCCTTGTTCACTGTCCAAAATCTCTCAGATAGCTATTGGGGTTTTTTTATCAAAACCCATAATTTATCAAAACCTGTAAATGCTTTGAAATTATTAAATCTTTCAAAGTGGACAGTGTAAAAGTCTTGAAAGTTAAGATTATTCAAGGAGACCTTTGTGACAGTCTGGGGTTGATACGTGTAAATATGAATGCTTAAAGGTTCTACGTATTTTTCTATAGACGGAGAACATTTATTGATATAGTTGTGTGTTAGGAGTACATCTCCCTCATTTTATCTGAGATTCTGCTTTCTCTGACTTACTCTCTAGACCCTGTATTTTGACACTACATTTTCATAGTTTCTCAGCTAAAATGTGTGCCTTGTTTAATTGTCTTGTATTTTGTTTATTTTTCAAGTATGAACATGCTTATTGATTTCTCTAGGACTACTTTTACACCTGAACTAAACAGATACAAATTTAACCAACCAATAGTAAACCTTCTTTTCTAATATTAAAGCTCCCATCTATTCTGATTGCTCTGATATTACATCTCTTGATCAACCCTGTTGACTCTTTTAGTGTGAGTTTATTGGTGCTGTGGTGTATCACTGACACCAGCAGTGGGTATAATACTGTGGAGTATTAACGTGACGTGGCTTCACATCTTAAGATGACATACAACATCTTAACATGACATGGCTTAAAACTAATTATTTTAAAAATTTGAGTTATGGTATTTCAGACTACTAAATTTTTTCCTAATCTTCATTTTATTGCTGCAAAGTTGAAACAAATATTAGAATCAGAAGGTGTATAAGGCTATTGTCAGGTGAGGCTGTAACGTTAAGAAGGCTGTATGTGATTAAATAAGAGTGGTCTGTGAAAAAATCTGATATAAGTAATGATAAGGAAAAAAGAAAGGTAAATGTTGAACTGCTGGACTGATGGGTAGGCTTGTGACAGTAAACCAAAAAAAAACCAGCATAGGAAGGCAACTTGAGAGAATGCTGAGAGATGCAGAAACTTGGTGAGAAGTGCAGCTAACCTGTTAGATAATAAAAGGCTGCAAGAATATCAAAGAGCATGTAATGCATTTCATTATACACATTTGAAAGTACATAAGGTAGATGTTTCATTAATTTGGAAACGATTAAAAGTTGAACTGGAAAATATATCTTTTCAAGTTTGGATTTTACATTCTAACCAGCAAAAGGAGGTAATTCACATGTATGGACAGGTGCTGTTGAGAGTGTTTATTATTGAATCACGGAATAGCTGAGTTTGGAAGATCATCTTGTCTGATGCCCCTGCTCCAGAAGGGTCATCTGGAGCCTGTTGCCCTGGACACTCTCTGGATGGGTTTTGAGTATCTCCAAGGACGGAGGCTCCACAGCCTCTCTGGGCAACCTGTGCAGGTGCTTAGTCAAATGTGCCTTTTAGAACAAATAATATGAAAAGTAGAGTTAAAATGCATGGGTTTTTTTTGTTGTTAGAGAGATGAACAGCATTAATTCAGGGCGTCCAATTTAGAAGTACTTAAATTAATTAGTCAAATCATAGACTTTAGTTTTGGGAGCAGTTAATTAGCTTCAATGGACCCTGCTGGTGTGGAAGGCACTTCTCTCTGTTCATCCTGCCTGTTGAGTTTCCACTCCTTTCCTTATACATGGTAAAATAGATGTAAAAAATTACCTAACCGTAGGTTTACCTGGGGAAGGTGAGGGGGAATGAGGTTTGTTTTCAGATGGCACGAGTGGGTGGACAGAATCAGGGGCTGTGTCTTCACACTTCAGCAGCTTCCATTTATGGTGTATTAAACTACTCCTGAAATTTTTATTTAGAAGAGAAGGAAAAATGAAGCCCACCAAAAGAGTCAAAGGGATTAAACACACAGTTCAGGATGAGAAAAAAGGAAAACAAAAAATGAACATATGAAAGAAAAATGTTGCAGCTCATTGTTCTTGAAGCTCTTATGTTGCAAACTTAGAATGTACATGAAGCAAATACTTCAATTTTATTAATTTTGTACGGGTTTTTTTGATTTTGAAGTATTTCAGATACTTGCTTTCATACTTGATAACAGTCGAGGCTTTGACTCAGCATTTCCTTGCACCAGAGGAATGTGGGTTATCTCTCATACCTGACTGTCTTTTAAAATAGGGGGCTGTAAAATCATACAGGATTTGTCAGTTGAGTGAAAAATTGTCACTGAAAATTAGCCAAAAAATTTTGTAATCATAAACCATACATTTCTATAGCGCTATTTTGGAACTATGTGAAATTAGAGAAGTGGAATCCTCGGGTGCATTAACCCTTCTTGCCTCTGATGTTCACACCGTTGACTTTCAGCTGTAGATGGTATAAAGCTTTGAAAAATAGCCCACAACCAAGCAAACAAAACCAACCAGCATTAGAGCTGTTTCCTTTTACAATTATTAACTCAGTTTAAATTAATGTTTGTCTTCATTTAATAAGCTGCCCAGGGGTTGCTGCAGCAAATATAGGCACATATTGACATATGCTTCTCATTCGGACATTTCACTTAGTCCTCTGTGAAGTATTTAATGAGTTCCTTACTGACGTACATTAAATAAGAACTTCAGGCTAGAAAACCTGTACCTGAAAAATGGAGGAGAAAATACAGGTGTTTTTACGAGACGCTAATAAAATACCTTCTTCTGGATCATAACTGCCTCTTCCTTTTACCTTTCTAAAGTGTAATATAACACAAGTAGGTTTTGGTCTTTGACAGGTGCAGGGGAGAAGTTGTTCTCTTATGGTGCCCTAAATATCACCACGTGCAATGCTGAGCACTGTGTGATCAAGTATTCTACACTACAGAAGAAGTCAAAGAGTATAAAAGGAACAGGAGCTCTGGCAAAGCTGTAACAATGAATTTCTAGCCTGTGAGTGAGTCCCTGAGGGAAAACACAGCTTCAATTTGGAGCATTGTACTATACGGGTATACATTAGAAACACGAAACCTTCAAAACCAATTTTAAAATACAAAGGGAATCTCCAAAAAAGTTCAGATTCCCATATTGACCAGGAAGCATTGGGGAGTCCTGGTGCAGGACCTAAGGCTGAGGTGGCCACAAACGGACTGGAAACAGGAGAAAACTGGAATGTGTTCCAGTGGAATGGAGACAGACTCCAGCAGTTGCACCCAGTCGTATCTTCGGTCACCTCTGAAATAAAAAGAAAGTCAGAAATGAGTCAGACTCAACTGACTCTACAGTAGGAAGATTTTCATTTTGAAAATATAAGGTAATTCGGCAGTTTTCAAATAAAACAAACTCACTTTGGGTAAGTAAAAATAACAATGGATAATTACAGAGCCCAAACCATCCTGCTGTGCAGCATCTCGGCGTTGGATGCTGAGGATCTCTAAAGCAGGTGGCTGCGTGCAGCTGCCAAACATCATCTTCACCTCATTAGTAGTCAGTAAAGCAACATCAGAAGAGCGAGTTGCAGATGGCAGCAAGAGAAAATGCACAGAAGAACTAACAAAAAGAGTCCTTGAGTACGTCCCTTTACTTGCAAAATAAAGCAATTTACTGTAAATGTCTTAGAGGCAGAAGATTGTTGCTGTGAATTAGCGTAGTTTCGAGTGGAGGTCTGTTTCTGGGGAACACGAGGAAAAAACAGCTGCAAGCTTCCTTTCATTATGTGCACAAATGCAACAGGAAAGGTAATATTTATTATGAATTATAAATCTGTTTTATTTAAATATAGGGCTGTTAGTTTCTCTCCCACAGAGGACTCCTTTCTAGCTGACTCCATTCTATTGCAATCTTTAACCTTTTTTTTTGTTTGTTTGTTTCTTCTCTTGGCAACTTGTTCCCTATTGAAGCCAGTTAATCTACTAAACCTGTTCTTCTTTGGATATGTTTAACCTGCCCCTTATTCCTCAGCGCCACCATGTATGCAGAAGGTGAATCTGGTCCCCTGTGATGGGACTGGTTCAAAGTTAGGTATGTGCCACCTTGGCTGCCTTCTGGCTGCCTCTCGGAACGGGCAGGAGCTGAATCATAACTGCTTTTCCCTGAATGAGCCACAAATGTTGCTTTGGCTTTTCCACCCAACCACAACTTGTAATCAACATGGAGGAACCGTCTAGCTTTGTCATCTCTACCTGCCAAATTTGGCTGAAGTTGGCCAACCGCTCAAAGTCAGGGAGGTGATGTGGTGGAGAGGGCCAAGGAGCCAGGAGTAAGAAGATGACTGCCAATGCAATTGTACTGTAAGTTGTTAATAATTTTAACAAACTGGATGAAAGTCTCTGGTCAGTTCTGGTGGGCGTTCTGTTTGATGGAACACTCTTTGAATGCTGGGGAAAAGAAGCGGTGTGAAGACCAGGTTACCGAACTTCTCTGGAGAATGCTGGTAGAGGTTCCTCTAACAGCTGTTCTCTAAGGTATGTGTCTTCACAGTAGTACAGCAGAAAAATCTGTGTGGTGACTTGGGAGGAGTCTAGAGGGAGCGGGACAGTAGTTCCTTGGTGAAACTGCAGGGCAGCTGGGCAATAAAGATCAAACCTCTGCAAAATAACATGGTTGCTCTGTAAAAATTGGAAGTCCCTCAAAGCCAACTGATAACATGACCATTATAGCTTTCATATGTCAGGAGTATCGATTCAACAAAGTCCTCTACTTTACAGGTGGGTCAAGATTTTCCCAAGGATGGGTCAAGGGCTTAAACAGGCATGGTTTCAGAATAGTTTGCTCAGAATAATCTCTCTTACAAAATTGGAATTTTTTTTCTGTCATCACCTGTGCTGTGTCGGTCAGTGACCCCTCTTCTGATACCTGTCACTTCAAGTTGCCATTTTTATGCTGAACTGTCAGAGAAGACAGCAGCAGCTTCGTCTTGCATCCTGTGAATCATTGGGAGTTAATAAGTCAAAAAGCTACCTTTGGTAATCCTTGTCTTTTCCACTCTTCGGGACGGTTGGATAATGACATCATGGATACAAAAAGCAACTACACCTTTGTGGTCTGTGACTGAAGAGTTCAACAAATCGTGGGATGACTAGCTCTTTCAAAAAGTTCTCTTCAGTTACAAGAGAACCTCAATCCTTTTAAATTTTGGGGGTTTATACTCGGAATTTTTCCATACTGAAGTTTTTGTTTGCTCACTTAAGCTTCTGAGACTGAGAGTATATTTACACCTGAATTTGGAGAACTTTATTTTAGATATAATCTTGATTAAGTGAAGAATAATTTTAAGAAAACCTAAACTATTTATGAACTAGATGAAATTAGTGCACTTATTTCAGCTGGAAAAATAATTTTTGAAAAGTCTGAATGCTAAAGGACATTTACGAGTGTTTCTTTCAACTCCCCAACAGGCATATAGGTTTTCTGACCACTACTCCAAATTGTGTCAAAAATACTTTTTAAAAGGTACACGTGTACATTGTGGTTTTACTTAAAAATAGAGAGAGCTCTTTTGCATGGTATAGTAAGGAGCAGGGGAAAGCATAAGGCAAACTCTAATTGAAGCGTGTAGAATAAATGAGTTTTCTTCAATCCTTATCTACTTCACGTGACACTAATTTTTTCCGTCAATTTCAAAGGAAGGAGGATGTAAAAAAAAAAATACTATGTATATATACACACACAGAGATAGTGCCAGATCTCAGACTTAATTGCCTCGTTGGCCTTGGCCTTGATCTTTTCCAGAAGATGTAACAGGAAGTGGCAAGAGGGACAGAAATGTAATCAGCTGGGCTATTACAGAGAAACAATGCGGCTAAGTACCTTCCTGGCAGTGTGTTGCTGGTTTTATCCATTCAGCAAATGTAATTTATTTATACATCTGTCAATAAATACAAGGTGGCATCCAATAATGAGTACAGCAGGGACTTAAGCAGGAGTGTATTGCTGTGTTTGACATAAAGGTCAACCTTGGGAAAGGGGCTTGAAATTAACATTTCTTGAAAACTCTTTTTCCTTCCACTGAGGCTATCTCTTAATTCCAGCAATTTTCTCCGCTGGATAAGCCGAGAGAGCATACATTTTGATTGTATAAAAGGAGGGAGGAGGTGATGAAACTTTAAAAAAATTTCAACTGGCATTGCATTCTGGTGATAAGAATGGGACTTTATGCAGCACAGAAGAGATTACCTGAAGTAGAATTGGGAAGCAAATTGTATTTACAAAAGATGGCATGATTTTTCCTAATAGGTGTTCAAAACAGGCTATTCACTCACATATTCTGCTGAGCTTGACTAGAAATAACTTCATTTCAAACAGGACAAATCTGATTGAAGGTAAAAGCATTCCCCTCTCGCAGATACTTGTCTAAAGGATTTGCATTAAATTTTCTTGATGGGAGCACAGCAGTATTTTATTCTGCATCTGCATGAGCTGGTAATGTGGAAAATGAAAATACAAATCGTGTCCTTGATTGCTTCATGCTTCAGCCACTTGAATGACGAGATTTATGTCTGCAATTATGGAAGAGATGTTGCAATATGATAGTTTGACAATAACTGTCACAATTATATTACATTACCAAAATATAGATTCAACTTATTCTTGAAGTTAAGAGCATTGAAATTACAGTTTAAGGACCGGGCGTATTTTCCTGTGGTTTTATATTGTTTTTAATATAGCCAGGGTATTTTTAAAAAAAAAAAAGGTAGTATGTATAAATGTTGTGAGTTATTAGTGAGATACAGGCATGTCAAAGGTGTCATGTGCTGCGGAGTTCCACGAGGTACACACAGGGCTGTTGTGAAATTCCTTGTCATGATACGTATCAACGAGATGTGCACGTGCTACTTCTGAGTCCATTATGTTTTTTCTCCCTCTGTATAGATCCTGGAATTGGTGAAGGGCATGCATTACCAGCTGGCCTGTCAGAAGTACTTTGAGTTGACACACGATGTAAGTAGCTACTAATTTTTCTTAAACTATAGTCAGCAGCATTATCTTGAGAAAGGCCTTGGAAATCGTGAATAAAGACCGGAGACTGTTCGCAGTTTTCACATCTATCGTTAGCTGCCTTGCCTTGTAGTTTCCATTTCAGTCATTTAAAATATGCTTCAAATCTTCTTTTGTAATTTTCTGCATTTAAGTATTAATGTTATTAGTACCCTGAACGTTACAAGATGTAGTAGAAGGTTATGCTTTCTTGCTGAAAATGTAAACGTTGTTGGGTTCTGTCTATTTCAAGCCATTTAACTTTTTCAATATCTCATTTTTAAACAAATTGTGGTTTTTTTTAACCCATTATGCAAGCTTGGTATTTTGATATATACCTTATAAAATAAAGAAAATGGGTCTAAGAAGTTTAACTAAAACTAATCTTACATAGTTAATATTGTTAATTTTCACTTGATATTTTTTCATGTCTTTGGTCAGGTGTGATTAGTTTTTGAATCAAGATGAACATTCTTAGGGCTTTTCTGTTTGCTTAATCGTAAGTTTCTGCAACACATTAAAGCAAGATCCTCCACAAAATTGGAAGATAGTGAATGGTTGCAGTCCATCTCCTATGTGATTTCTTGATTCAAAGACCCAGTTTACCCATTGGTTCTAGATTCTTTGCTGCCAAGAAAAAAAAAAGAGGAGCGCTGGCCCATCTTATACCTTTAGTCTCTCCACAACTCCAAAAATGGAAACATCCCTTTCAAGCATCAGAATATGGAACAGCCTTGCTAAAAATATGGATGAGGATTAATGACCCACCCAGAGACATTCACCATTGACTTTTTTATTCTCACTGCTTTTCACATTTGATTTAAATGGATGTGTTTGTCTCCATAAATTTCCAGCAATCATATGTGTGCATGTGGATAAGCCGAATACTCTGAAAAGTATACTCTGAAAAGTATACAGTTGCTTTGGCAGCTGTAATTTGAAAGTAACGCTGTCTTACAGTCTTAGAAAATGATAAAAAAGGAAACTGAAAACTATACATAATTTGAAATTAAATAACACATGCCCTATGTAAGGCTTATTCAGTAGAAATAATATTTCCCCAAGGTCAACATTCACCAAACGATAAATCGGCACAGCGCCGAAGATCTGTTATGTTTTAGGAAATCTGGCTCTCCATTCTTCTGTGGCAAATTGCAGAATAGCATTATTTTTTTCACTCTTTCTTTATTTAATATAAAGATCTGTCTTTGCTCCTTGTGCTAAGACTCATCTTTCTCCTCTGCTGTTGTTAAGTATTTTACTTCAGTGAGAGAAAGCAGAATGCACAGACGGTTTTAGAGCATTCTGCTGTTAAACCTGTTACCAGCCTGCTTGGAATTATTTCTTTTTTTGTCCTACAACTATATGCTTTAGTAAATTTTTTATTTTTTTTCATTGGTTGGTCAAAAGATGTATCTTTGAAGCTGGTGCCAGTGAATCAGACAATCACACCTTTGTTTTCCTGCATATCACTAGCAGAGCTTTTCAGCGAAGGAAATTTCTGAAGAATTGGTCAGCATAACATTGATGGTTATTGTTTCTTCAAAGAGGTGAACAATCCCCAGTAAAATTTTCCTAGAAATAATTGACTGGCTCACGTGGAGAATTTCAGCTTCAATTATGTAAAAATTCTACCAAGTAAGTGTTTGCTATGTGTTGGGCAGAGCTGTTAGTGTTACCTAGAAGTCTTGAAAATGACAGTGCGTACGTGGGTATGATCTACTGTGAATGACTCTGTAGTGGAGACTTGTTTAAGGTTATGATATTTTTCTAAGTTCACAGCACCAGTTGCACGCGGTGTCCACTTCAGGACTCTCTTTGCATTTCCTCCCCATTTTCCTGTCTCAGGTTTCTACTGTATCTTGTACTCACGCTGGCAGCAGCTTTGCTGTTGGCTTCAGTAGAATCATAGAATCATCTCGGTCAGAAGGGACCTTTAAGGCCATCTAGTTCAACCCTCCTGCAGTCAGCAGGGACCCCCCAACTAGACCAGGTTGCCCAGGGCCTCGTCGAGCCTCACCTTGAATATCTCCAGGGATGAGGCCTCAACCACCTCCCTGGGCAACCTGTTTCAGTGCTCCACCACCCCAATAGTAAAGAACTTATTCCTAATGTCTAATCTAAATCTGCTTTTCTCCAGTTTAAAGCCATTGCCCCTTGTTCTGTCATTGACAGCCTTTGTAAACAGGTTCTCCCCAGCCTTCCTGTAGCCCCCCTCAGGTACTAGAAAGGCTGCCAATCGGTCTTCCCGGAGCCTCCTCTTCTCCAGGCTGAACAACCCCAGCTCCCTCAGCCTGTCCTCATGGCAGAGGTGCTCCAACCCCCTGATCATCCTCGTGACCCTCCTCTGGACCTGCTCCATCAGGTCCATCTCTTTCCTCGCTTGAGGGCTCCAGACCTGCACACAGCACTCCAGGTGAGGTCTCACCAGAGCAGAGCAAAGCAGAAGAATCACCTCTCTGGACCTGCTGGCAACGCATCTCTTGATGCAGCCCAAGCTGGGATTGGCCTTCTGGGCTGCAAGTGCCCACTGCCTGCTCATGTCCAGCTTCTCATCCACCAGCACCCCCAAGTCCCTTTCCTCAGGGCTGCTTTCTAATCCCTCACCCCCCAGTCTGTCCTGATGGTCAGGATTGTTCTGGCCCAAGTGCAGAACCTTGCATTTGCTCTTGTTGAACCTCATGAGGTTCACCTGGGCCCACCTCTCCAGCCTGTCCAGGTCCTTCTGGATGACATCCCACCCCTCAGGTGTATCGACACCACCACATAGCTTGGTGTTGTCTGCAAACTTGCTGACGGTGCTCTCTATCCCTATGTCTATATCATTGATAAGAATGTTGAACAGTACTGACCAGCACAGACCCTTGAGGGACACCACTTGTCACTTCTCTCCATCTGGACTTAAGGCCATTGAGTACCACCCTCTGGATGCGACCATCTGGCCAATTCCTTACCCACTGAACAGTCCACCCATCGAATCTGTATCTCCCAAGTCCCTTTCCTCAGGGCTGCTTTCTAATCCCTCACCCCCCAGTCTGTCCTGATGGTCAGGATTGTTCTGGCCCAAGTGCAGAACCTTGCATTTGCTCTTGTTGAACCTCATGAGGTTCACCTGGGCCCACCTCTCCAGCCTGTCCAGGTCCTTCTGGATGACATCCCACCCCTCAGGTGTATCGACACCACCACATAGCTTGGTGTTGTCTGCAAACTTGCTGACGGTGCTCTCTATCCCTATGTCTATATCATTGATAAGAATGTTGAACAGTACTGACCAGCACAGACCCTTGAGGGACACCACTTGTCACTTCTCTCCATCTGGACTTAAGGCCATTGAGTACCACCCTCTGGATGCGACCATCTGGCCAATTCCTTACCCACTGAACAGTCCACCCATCGAATCTGTATCTCTCCAATTTGGTGAGCAGGATGTTGTGGGGGACCATGTCAAAGGCCTTACAGAAGTCCAGATAGATCAGACAGATCCCATCCCCAGTTGTCCCTCTATCATAGAAGGCCACTAGGTTTGTCAGGCAGGACCTGCCCCTAGGAAAGCCATGTTGGCTGTCCTGAATCACCTCCCTGTCCTCCATGTACCCAAGCATGGCATCTAGAAGGATCTGTTCCATGATCTTCCCAGGCACAGAGGTGAGGCTGACAGGTGGGTGGTTCCCAGGGTCCTCCTTTCTACCCTTTTGAAAAAGGAGTGGGATGTTTCCTTTCTTCCAGTCCGCAGGGACTTCACCTGACTGCCACGACTTTTCAGATATCATGGCAAGTGTCTTGGCAAGGGCATCAGCCCGTTCCTTCAGGACTCTGGGGTGTATTTCATCAGGTCCCATGGACTTGTATATCTTCAGGATCCTCGGTTGATGGCGTGCCTTGGCTTCACTTGCAGGATCTCACCACCCTCACAACAAAGAAGTTCCTCCCCACATCTCATCTCACCTCCATCTCCCCTCTTTCAGGGTCAAACCCTTCCCCCTCCTCCTCTCCCTCCCCTCCCTGATGACCCAATGTTAGGAAGCCTTCCTTTACCAAGGGGCTGGCCAACCCCTGGCACTGGCGTCCTGGGGGGGTGGTTGAGGCCACCTTGTTGAAGAGGCGTTTAGACAGTGCCCTTCCGAATGGGCTTCTGGGGTGATTTGGGGTGCTTTTGGTGCAGTGGGGAGGCCAAGGCGGGCTGCGGAGCCCATGGCGGTGGGAGGCGAGGCCGGGTGGGCTTGTCCCCAGGCTTTGGGGGGGAGTGTGTGGCGAGCCCTGTCCCCGGCGGAGGGGACGCTGGGCGGGTTGCAGAGCAAAGCCTTGCAGGCCGTGTTGTGGTGTGTGTGTGTCCCATGTGGGTGGGCAAGGGCTGTGCGTGTGGTGGGGGCTGGGTGCTGCTTTGTGCGTGGGGCCGTGTCCGTGGGTCCCGCAGGGAGCCCTCTGTCCTGGCTGCCCCTGGGCAAGGGGACGGGGAGATGCCCCCGGCCACTGCCCCCCCGCTGCTGGTGGCTGCTCCCTGGGGGCAGCTCCTTGCCCTTTGGGGCTCCTGGGCTCCCCTTTGGGGCTCCTCGGGGCTGTGGCACCTGGGGGGGGCTGATTCCCGCTGCCCCCTGCCCTCCCTCCCTCTCCCCTCTCCCCCCCCACACCCCCCCAGGCACCCAGCGCTTCTGCAGAAACAGCTTTTATTGGCAGCACAAGAGAGAGACAAGGTCCTATGGAAGCTCCTCTAAACCCCTCCCTC
>NW_015090857.1:1241759-1242626 GCF_001431845.1 Calidris pugnax | reverse complement strand
CGACCCCCCAGGTCCCCTGGGACTTTGTGAGCGTCTCCGTCCCAAAGGGCCCCCAGCGCTCCTGGGACTCTGGTGATGGCTCCACACCCAAGACCCCCCAGGGCTGCTGGGTCTCTTCAGGAACCTCTATCTCCAACTCCCTCCAGACCCCCCGGGACTCAGGTGCCGTGTCAGTCCCGAATTCCCCCCACAGCTCCTGGGATGCTGGTGATGACTCTCGCTCCACACCCCGCCAGGACTCCAGGGACTCAGATGACTTCTCTGTCCCCACATCTCCCCAGGCCCCTTGGGACTCAGAACACGTCTCAGTCCCCACATCCTGCCAGGTCTCCTGGGACTCTGATGATACTTCCATAGCCACATCTGCCCCCGACTCCTGGTCCTCCAGGGACGTCTCTGTCCCCAAGTCACCCCAGGGCTCCTGGGACACCGGGGATGACGCTCTCTCCACATCCCCCCAGAGCTCCTGGGACTTCATCTCCTGCAGCAGTTTGTCCAGGGAGCGCACGGCCTCCCTCACCTCCTCCAGGCCATGCCTCATTCTCCATAGATGTTTGGGCGGAATGAGGGAGTGGAAATTGCAGCGGGGGACGGGTGCCCCAGTGTCCCCAGGGTCCCCAGGCCTGGGGCTGGTGCCAGGACTGGCCTGGGAGACCCCTGCCACCTCCCCGCAGCTGGCAGAGAGCCTCAGATCTTCCTGCAGAGGCACCTCCTGAGCCTCTGCGAGGTCCCCAGGGTCTTGGCTGTCCCAGGTGGCGCTGGTGTCGGAGGAGCTGATGGTGATGGTGCTGCTCGGGGGTGTCTCTGCGGGGGTGGCCGTGCTGGAGCTGCTGGCCCATGCGGAGGGTCCCTGGAGGTGCTGGAGGC
>NW_015090857.1:1127658-1238910 GCF_001431845.1 Calidris pugnax | reverse complement strand
TCCCTGGTGGTGGGGCCTGGGTGGTCCATGGGGCTGCCGCCACGGTGGGTGCCCAGGCTTCCCAGAAGGGCTGTTCCTGCCTGGGCAGTGGAACCAGGGGGGCTGAGCCTGAAAGAGAGACAGGGGTGATGGCCATGGTCACCTCCTGCGCCCTTGGCCCTGAGAGCATCCCCGGGCTGTGGGTCGGGGTCGGTGCCTGCCTTGGGGGTAGAAGGTTTGGGGGAGCACAACAGTGTGAAAGATCTGCGGTGCTGCAGGGTCCCAGGGTCCTTTGGGTGGGAGCCACTGTGGTGGCAGCGCCATCGTCGGTCCCCTGGGTCTGTCTGCTGCTAAGGACTCTTTGGTCACCAGGGATGGAATGTTGGGGCTCCCTGGGCCCCCCCCGAAAATACTGTTGCATGTCTTGACAAATCTAAATATCCGTGGCTTTACTAAACCTCACATCTATCTCATTTTTTTAATAATGCATGTACAGATTGCTTAGCTTGAATTTGCATAGAATCATAGAATTATAGAATGGTCCAGGCCGGAAGGGACCTCCAAAGGCCATCTAGTCCGACCTCCCCACAGTCAGCAGGGACACCCCCAACTAGACCAGGTTGCCCAGGGCCTCGTCGAGCCTCAGCTTGAATATCTCCAGGGAAGGGGCCTCAACCACCTCCCTGGGCAACCTCTTCCAGTGCTCCACCACCCTCACAGTAAAGAACTTTCTCCTCATCTCCAATCTCAATCTACTCCCCTCCAGCTTGAAGCCATTGCCCCTCGTCCTGTCACTGCAGGCCTTTGTAAACAGGCTCTCCCCAGCCTTCCTGTAGCCCCCCTCAGGTACTAGAAAGGCTGCCATTAGGTCTCCCCGCAGCCTCCTCTTCTCCAGGCTGAACAACCCCAGCTCCCTCAGCCTGTCCTCGTGGCAGAGGTGCTCCAACCCCCTGATCATCCTCGTGGCCCTCCTCTGGACCCGCTCCAGAAGGTCCATGTCCTTCCTCTATTGAGGGCCCCAGACCTGCACACAGCGCTCCAGGTGAGGTCTCACCAGAGCAGAGTAAAGGGGCAGGGGTGTCATCTGCAAACCAGCTGATGGTGCTCTCAATCCCTCTGTCTCTGTCGTTGATCAAAGTGTTCAACAGTATCGGTCCCAGCACAGACCCTTGAGGGACACCACTTGTCCCTGCTCTCCATCTGGACTTCAAGCCATTGAGTACCACCCTCTGGATGCCACCAGCCAGCTAGTTCCTTCTGCACTGAACAGTCCACCCCTCAAATCCATATCCCTCTGTCGGAGTGGGAGACGGACCCCGAGTAACGATGGAGCCTCAATATGAGGTGGATCGTTCTCTCTTTGTACAAAGTCTCTCCAGACAGGCAAGCAGAGCACGCGCCAGCGGTAGCTCTACGATTGGCTGACAATCTCTGTTCACGCGACTGGAGCGCTCACACAATCGGTGCAGACCCCTTGTCCACGTGCAGCAACATTCTCTCATCTCCTGGATGCCGTCCCGTTTATCTTATCTACCAAGTAGCTGCTGCTTCTTCCTTCTGCTTTTCCCAGGAGAGTTCAGGGTCATCTCCAGGCCTTTATCTCCATCAAAGACTGGGTTGCTCCTCACAATGAAATGGTGCCCCTTTTCACCCAGCCATTCCTCCACATCCCTCCAATATGGCAAGGAGGATGTTGTGGGGGACCGTGTCAAAGGCCTTACAGAAGTCCAGATAGATCACATCCCCAGGTCATCCCTTATCTACTGACCTAGTCGCTGTATCATAGAAGGCCACTAGGTTAGCCTAGAAGGCCACCAGTAGCCTGGTGCTTGGCACTATGACTGCGCTAATAAATCCAGCGGGACTAGAGGGAGAATGTTTCGATCTATTTTTCTGGGGAGGTGGGTTGTGTGTGTCTTTGCACCTCGGTGCTACTGGTTCGAATTGCACAGGTTACCTAAAATCTGCTTCTCTGCGTGCTCTGTCTAAACTGGACTTGTTAACTTCATTGCTGTGCCTCCCCTGAACTTTCATTTCACTATCTTGCGACCACAGAACAAAAACAACCATCATGTGTGTGGTCCAGCACATTGTCTTCGAGCAGGAACTAATCCGTTAAGGCAATGTACACATTAAGTCTTTCAGTAGGTGTGGGAAAGGAGAGTGCTCCATGTAGCCTGTGAATGGTTTTACCATATTTTTCCAGGTCTGGAGTATTAGGGCATACTCCTTTTTGGGAAGGTTGTTTTATAAATGATGAGACCGTAATTTGATCCAGACAAGCTGTCCCATGTATGTAAAGAAAAGAAAAGGAGGCCTTTTGACTTGATAGAATTATGACTGAATGGCCTGTAGGTTGGATATTTTCAAGCATTATCATATTTTAATAAGAATCAAGCATAAACTATGTTTATATGGTAACAGTACAGTAAGCATTCAATTATTGCCAAAATACTAACATATCTCTTTTGATGGTCAAATTTGGATTTTAAGCCATATACGGAAAGCATCATAACTGTTTCAAGTTCTAATGTTTTGTACTTGAGTTCATATTAAGCTATTTCATTTTGATGAGCCCTTTTAGATAAATTTTATATTATACTAAAGTGAGGATAAGGTGGGAGGCAAATAAACCCTGAAAATGTAAGCAGTGTAACCATAACCCAAAGGAAATAGTCAAACTAATGAGGAATGCCTGTCACAGTCACAATAACGTCAAGATTGTATTTTACTTTAGTTGATAGAATTGGATGGCAACTCAAAATAGAGAAAAATGTTTCCAGACCAACAGTTTGGAGATCCTGGCTACGTATATGCAATCAAGTAAAAGAGAGTGATGATATCAGATAGGAACTACAAGTAGGTTAAATAAGTGTTCTTGTGACAGCTTGCCTGTAGAAATAATTAGTGCTTCGAAATCTGATTGTGTATAAATCCACGGTATAAATCTGGTCTTTTAAGGGCCTGAGCATTATGAATAAATCAGAAAGCCCAACTGGCTAATGCCTGTGTTAATATCCCACCATTCCTGTCGGTTCTGTTCTGAATGAACTAATGCTGTTCGCGTCGTTTGCATGAATATTGCTGTATTTGTTACTTGTTGCAGTTACAGCTGTAACAGCTGATTATTTGTATATTAATATTCACCTCTAAATGTTTTATTCTTGCATCCTGATATTTTACAATTCTTGTGTAATTTTAAGAAGTAAATGAAATCTGACACGCAGCAAACTTTCTGGTACAGAAGAATCACTTTTGAATAGTTTATTTTAAAACATTTTTAAAACCCGTTTTTATTAGTTCTTTGTGATCAAGTCACAAGAACGTGGGACTTTTTGTTGCTGTTGTTAAAAAAAAAAAAAGGGATGTGGTTAATTGATATAACTTACTGCAGCACCCTGATTGCTCCACCTGGTTTTTCTGTAGTCTTAGCCTTTTCACTCAGAATGATACATGTTATAAGCTGAAATTTTTGACTGCATAGAAAATACATTTTTTTCTTTGGGCGTAGTGGATTCCAGACGGATTTACAGGTGTGAATGGATGAAGCTGTTAGAGAAATCTAGTTTATTTCTGGTAGTAAGTTTCAGGTAACTCACAGCTAACTTAATGATGCGGCTTTTTAAATTGATGTGCTTTGATCTGTATTACCTATCAGCATTGTAAAACTTCCAGAAAGTAGCATGAGCAGTCTAACATAAAAAAGCCAGGAAGTTTGTTTATGCCTCACCTCCATTTTTGTGGACAAGTTTCTTGTGTATTTCCAGCCAGAGCAGAATATTTTTATTTAGAGAACCTTGTTGAAGATTGCACAGACTTGTTTATGTATCGCTATATCTCAAATGAAGATGATGGTGAAGAGAACTTCCCCTTTCTCTCTTCAGGCTCTTAAAAATAGGTGATAAAACGAATGGGCAGAATTCTTTTAATTAAAATAGGGTACATGGAGTCATACTACAATTTCAACTAATAACCTGTAAAGAGCTTTTAGCCAGATACTGTCAATCACCTCTGAAAACATTCTCCATTCATTCAATGAGCTGCTCCTACAGCATTTTCCAATTTGTTGGGGAGATAAGAGTTTAGAACAAAATTAAGAGTTCCAAAGTGAATCTTAAATTGGTCTGAAGAAACCAGACTTTTAAGGTTAAAAAAAATAGAACTAATTAAGAACTTCTACCAAAGCCAGCTTTTCACTGTATCACTTCTTTTTAAGCCTTTTTGGTGTAAAGAAGTAATTTAGTTCCCACATAATGGAAATGGGTGCATGGGTGAAAGCTGGCTGGATGAAACTCACCCAGATAAGACTGAAATGAAATTCAGCAGTGGCTTCAGGTTTCTTTTGCTTTGTGCCTTTGAGTGCCAAATTAGTCTGCTCAGCCTGTCACGTATTTTTTTAGATCTTTCAAGCAAGGTCGGTTACTACGGTTGCCAATGTCATCTTTGTGTCAGAATTAGGTTTCATTGTATTTGTCGTCGTTTGCTGATGGAGCTAAGCTCATTGGTGGTGGTGCATTGAGTCAGGGGTCCATTTAAAATGCACATTGAGTCTCTGCTCTATGATTTTTTTTCACAAGTGGCTGAAATTTAAACTGGTGGGTTTTGGCATATTAAATCAACCCCGGTGTATGCCCTTACGAGACACCGTGTGTGCAAAGTTGCCCGTTATGCTTGAATTGGCCCCATCTCTCTGGGGAAAAGGGAAGATAGCAGGAGCAGAAAATTGCCAGTGTAAGGCTCTTAGTCTTCCTTGGTTTATTGTATCCCAGGTTTGGGAAATTTTCTGTTATGTCAGAGCAGTATTTTTCTCAAAATCTTCTTGGTGTTTGCATGAAGTGCCAGGCAGATAAAAGGTTCAGAAGCACCTTTCTAAAGTAAGCATTTCCAACTTCTGAGCCCCCGAAAAAAGATACAAAGGTTATAACTGAGATTTGTGGTAAGTGAGAACAGCTTACTTTTAAAACTGAAAGCTTTGTTGATTTGAAATATTTGCTGAGCGTCAATTGAACGTTCATTTGTCAAGTAATTATGGAGCTGAAGGAATGTACTTACTAACTGGAAAGGAGCAGTAAAAATATGCTGCATCTTATGCTAGTTTTCTGTATTCTTATCCACTGAAGATTAAGTGTTCTGTGGTATCGGTTGTGGATCTAGTTTCAGGATGCTGGTGTTGGCACTGAGGGAGCAGAGCTAATCTTGATCTGTTGGTCTTCTCTCTTAGCCTGCTGCCTTGTAAATATTGAATTTTTGCTACTGGAAAAAACAGGGAAAGAGGTGAAGCTACCCGTTTCCATTCACAGTTCCACACTGATGCTTAAGATCTCAATTTATAAGTTAACTTCTAGTAGTATTTTTTACTGCCATTTGCACTCTAGACTTGTCTCAGTCCCCCTTTTTGCATAGGGAAATGCTGTTTTAAGATGTAGGTTCAATTGTCAATCTGTAAAGGTATGACATTTTTACTTTGTTTTGTATGTTTTGGGATGTTTTTTTTTTTCTTTACAACAGCAAAGACAGTATGAAATGCTCTTTGAATATGCCAAAATAGTCATGTCAATCTGTAAAGGTATGACATTTTTACTTACTCTGTTTTGTATGTTTTGGGATGGTTTTTTTCTTTACAACAGCAAAGACAGTGTGAAATGCTATTTGAATATGCCAAAATAGTCACTTTCATTCTAACAGGAAAGAAGAAATTTTGTGATGGAAGTGAATCTGTGCCATGCTTATGTTTGCTGGGACAGTATTTTACAAACTGATGCCTTTTTCTTCAACAAAGTTGAAAGTTAATAAATTGCTAATTAATTTGTTCCTGAATGTGAAAAAGATTGGGGTTTTTTGAAATAAATATAATAACTCGCTCTTCCTTTCCTTTGTGCAGGTCGATGACATTGGGTTTTCTTTGAATCATCCTAATCAGTATTTTGCAGAGAGTCAAAGGCTATTAAGTGGCGGAAGAGAACCGAAGAAGGAACTGAGTAATTCAGGAAACTCCCAACAAAAAAGTAATAGTCAGGAAAGCGTGAATTCAAGTTCTACTCCCACCTCTTCAAATCCAACAGCTGATGCAGACCTGGAGGGACTGGAGGCATACTTCACTGAAGACTAAGCAGCTAGTGGTTTGTGGGGTTTGGTTGGTTTTGGGGGGGTTTTGTTCATTTGTTTTGGTTTTTCCTTCTTTCTTTCATTCTTTCCCTTCTCTAGCTGAATTTGTGCCTATACTAAGAAATATGCATTCACTACCTGGAAGCCACGGGCATTTAGTGCTTTGAATAGGGCTGAAGAAAAGAAAAATAGATACTGAAGCTGTAATTCCATCCGTAATTATTTTCGCTGGTTTAGGATACTGTTTTATACGGCATGTTGAAGGATGGGAAATGAAAGTTCCTTCCCAATTATGAGGTGATTTTTGTCTAACTTGTTTTCCTTCAAAAGCTTTAAATATTTTTATCCCATTTTTGGTCACTTTTATATGTTTCTTCTTAATAAATAAATTGCAAAGCAAAGGTTTGTGGTATTTTCTTTTTAGCTGTACTTGGATGGTAATTAAGTAGGAGTTCTTATGATCAAAATTACCCTCTGGAGGAGTCTGTCTGTCTCTTTTCTTCATGAGGAGCTGAGGGAAATCAGCTTCTCCCGTTTGTGTACCTTGACACTAAATTTAGAGAGCGGGTTTTGGTGCTTGAAATAGAACATAAGCAGAGTTTAGATACCTGTACGTAGGAAGGTAATCCAAAAAGCTGATAATCCACCAACTGACTCATCTTGAAGAAGCTAAACACGTATTAGTGTATATTCCTTTTTGGTTTTAAAGCTTCCTTGATGTCTGAGCGTGGCTGGAGCCTCCTGTGTTACGCCGAGTGGCATTCAATCGAGCGGTGGCCAGTGTGTGTTGGGTGGAAGCTCTGGGTAGAGCTGGTATTTTATATCACACTGGTAGAGTATTCTCCCAGGGATTTGAAAGGTGTTTTATTTTATCTGATGTTCAAGGAGTTTCAAAACAACATTGCCCCTTCTCTGGAGAGCGACCTAGCTGCTGGTATAACATACTGTTTGTTCTCTCTTCTCTGAATCCCAAAAATGCAATGTGAGTAAACCACACTGTGTATAATTATTTGGCTGTAATGTGGAATTGCCAGACCAATACAGAAAGAAGAGTGAGTAGAACATTTTTGGAGATGTGTGATATCACCCCAGGTGAACTCTAGAGAGAAGAGAGAACAATCCCCATGATTGGTATCCTACTCGTGATGAGCAACGTGGGACCCTGACTGTGTGCTGTTGATCCCAGGACCCCGAGGGGCGGTGGAAAGGTGTGTGCAATACCAGAGAAAGGGAGCCTGTGAGTATGTAACATCTGCTCGTTTTGTTAGATGTTTTATTTTCTGTCCGAGGGGCGGTGGAAAGGTGTGTGCAATACTAGAGGAAGGGAGACTGTGAGTATGTAACATCTGCTTGTTTTATTTTGTTAGATGTTTTATTTTCTGCACAAGAATTGACTGATTTAGACTACTAAGATTGTGACTGGACTAAAGACTTTTTGATTACTGTTGAGATTTTGGGCTGGCTGTAAATCTTTGGCTTCTCATATGTAGAGTGTTCCTTTAAGGACACAGAACTCATCTCATATGTAGAGTGTTCCTTTAAGGACACACAACTCATAGAATCACAGAAGCACAGTATCCTAGAATTGCCTGGGTTGGAAGGGACCTTTGAGGTCATCTAGCCAAACCATCAACCTCAATCTTCTCTAAACTAAAAAGACCCAAGGCCCTCAGTCCTTTGAGGTCATCTAGCCAAACCATCAACCTAAATCTTCTCTAAACTAAAAAGACCCAAGTCCTTCAGTCTCTCCTCATAAGAGAGATGCTCCAGGCCCCTCATCATCTCTGTAGCCTCTGCTGTCCCCTCTCCAGCAGTTCCCTGTCCTTCTTGAACTGGGGAGCCCAGAACTGGACCCAGTGCTCCAGATGGGGCCTCACCAGGGGCAGTGCAGGGAGTGCTCCAGATGGGGCCTCCCCAGGGGCAGTGCAGGTTACCTTGACCAGCTGCTTAGAAAACTCAGACATCTTATCTTACATGAAGTTGAATGCCCAGTGTATAGCTACACGAGGAGATCATCAAGTTGATTGGGACTAATGTTTTTAATTGTGTGAACTAAAATTAAGTGGTAGGAATATACTAGAAGTACCTTATTTCTTCTCTCTACCAGTACGTTGAAGGTTGTTGGCATTTCCTTATTTTAATTAAACCCAAACAAACATCACTACTGTATGCTATTCCTGGGAGTTTCTGAAGAGTTTTAATTTTCAGCTGTCACTGAATGATTGGCATTTCCTTATTTTAATTAAACCCAAACAAACATCACTACTGTATGCTATTCCTGGGCATTTTTGAAGAGTTTTAATTTTCAACTGTCGCTGAATGATTCTTTCGGGAATGAAAAGTTGGCTCTTCTCTGTCCCCTAAATAAATAAATGCATTCGGCGTCTCTCTTCAGCGTATCATGGTGATAATATCTTCTGGGCTCAGTGTGGTGACAGTCTTGCACAAACATCACTACTGTATGCTATTCCTGGGCATTTTTGAAGAGTTTTAATTTTCAACTGTCGCTGAATGATTCTTTCGGGAATGAAAAGTTGGCTCTTCTCTGTCCCTTACATAAATAAATGCATTCGGCGTATCTCTTCAGCGTATCATGGTGTTAATGTCTTGTGGGCTCAGTGTGGTGAGAGTCTTGGGTGCAAATCCTTGAATGATGCTTAACCTAAATCTACTCTCTGGAAGTGGGTTTTTTTTTTTTTGCCTGTGTGGATAATTTGCAGTGTTTCGCTGAGCAGAATCTACCGTGTGAATTAGCTGTGTGGCCGGGTCATGCCTGCGGAGGGGAAATGATGAAAGCCATGGGTTACTCTGCATCTGTTTGTTCTGCCAGGTGGAAGACTGAAGTCTAATAAACCAATACACTTCTCAGCCAGTCTCTGTGGGATGTTGGTAAGAGACTGGTAAAATCTTAAACCTCCCAAGGGTGAAGGAAAGAGCGTGAGGTTTCCGTTGGCAGTCGCTCCCGCTGTTGCTCACCGTTCAGAGCAGCTGTTGGCACTGAGTCCAGCTTGGTCCTTGGGGTCACAGAGTGGCTTTTGAAGAGGGAAGGGAGGGATAAAAGCACCAATATGTTTATTTTCTGCGTGGGTGAACTGTTGCGGAGTAGTGAGCTAAGGGGGACATGGGCTGTTGGCTGCACGCATCGAAAAGAACCGTCAGATCCCTAGAAAAACAAGAGGTCTTGTGGGTGACGTCTGAAGGACTTTGTTTATAACTCATGGTTATTAGAAGACAAATATACCTCCAAAAAAATATTCCTTTAGAGATTTTAATTTCTATGAATGCCCAGAATCACACTATCAGAAGAATTGTGACGTTAAACCTGGTTGTTTGGCTTAAAAAAATAAAAAAAAATATTAAAAATATCCTTATGCATAAGCAAAGTAGTAGGAAATGATCACTTCAGGGCATAGTACTCATGATTATGGGCTGTGGTTACTATTCACAACGACTAATGGATGGGTGATTCAACCCCAAGAGCTTTTTTGTCTTTGGCAGGCAGCAGGCCTTTCCATTTGTGCGTGTTCTCTCCGAGCAGCGTTTCGGTGGAAAACACTCCCCGCGTGGGTTTTTGGTGCCAGCTTTGCTCTTCAAAATAGGTTTGGCTGAATGGAAACATTCAGATGAACTTCACGTTGTCATTGTCTCGTTTTGGCGCTTCAGGGCATAGTACTCATGATTATGGGCTGTGGTTACTATTCACAACGACTAATGGATGGGTGATTCAACCCCAAGAGCTTTTTTGTCTTTGGCAGGCAGCAGGCCTTTCCATTTGTGCGTGTTCTCTCCGAGCAGCGTTTCGGTGGAAAACACTCCCCGCATGGGTTTTTGATGCCAGCTTTGATCTTCAAAATAGGTTTGGCCGAATGGAAACATTCAGATGAACTTCATGTTGTCATTGTCTCATTTTGTGTTCAGGGAATCGGGAAGAGGGAAAATATGGCACCGGGAACATGTGTAGACCTGTCTGCTTCCTTCATTGGTCTGTGGGAAGCCGAGGGGTCCTTAAATGATAACTTCTCACCAGGGTTGCAATATTTTGGTCGTTTTTTTCCCAAAGAAGAACACAATTTCCATTTCTCATCTCCCATCACTATACTGAGATGCCATGTGATGGGAATTCCTGTCCTGTGACTTTGGAGCATCGACAGGCTGGAGTGTGGCAAAAACAAGGCACCTGTCCCTGAAAGACAAAAACTGTCCAGATTCGTTTAACCTGCTGCTGCTACAACACACTTTTCTCTATGGAAGATGCAGGTTATAAGGAGCCTACAGTGCAAAGTGCAGCACTTGGCATCTTATTCATGTTTGAATACAAATCAGACAGCAGCTTCCACTGCTCAGCTTAAAAAACACTGGAAAAAAAATACACTTTGAAATGATAAGGAAATGGTTGGTAGGTTGTAATAATATTATTTTGTGTAATAATTTCCAGAGGAGCTATTGTGGTACGGTCTCATTGTTCATGCTCTCATTGCACAAGAATAGAGCAAGACAGTATATTTATTTTTTTTCCTCTGCTGTCCCCTCTCCAGCAGTTCCCTGTCCTTCTTGAACTGGGGAGCCCAGAACTGGACCCAGTGCTCCAGATGGGGCCTCCCCAGGGGCAGTGCAGGTTACCTTGACCAGCTGCTTAGAAAACTCAGATGTCTGTCTTACATGAAGTTGAATGCCCAGTGTATAGCTGCACGAGGAGATCATCAAGTTGATTCGGACTAATGTTTTTAATTGTATGAACTAAAATTAAGTGGTAGGAATATACTAGAAGTACCTTATTTCTTCTCTCTACCAGTACGTTGAAGGTTGTTGGCATTTCCTTATTTTAATTAAACCCAAACAAACATCACTACTGTATGCTATTCCTGGGCATTTTTGAAGAGTTTTAATTTTCAACTGTCGCTGAATGATTCTTTCGGGAATGAAAAGTTGGCTCTTCTCTGTCCCCTAAATAAATAAATGCATTCGGCGTCTCTCTTCAGCGTATCATGGTGATAATATCTTCTGGGCTCAGTGTGGTGACAGTCTTGCGTGCAAATCCTTGAATGATGCTTAACCTAAATCTCCTCTCTGGAAGTGGGTTTTTTTTTTTTTGCCTGTGTGGATAATTTGCAGTGTTTCGCTGAGCAGAATCTACCGTGTGAATTAGCTGTGTGGCCGGGTCATGCCTGCGGAGGGGAAATGATGAAAGCCATGGGTTACTCTGCATCTGTTTGTTCTGCCAGGTGGAAGACTGAAGTCTAATAAACACACACGTCTCAGCCAGTCTCTGTGGGATGTTGGTAAGAGACTGGTAAAATCTTAACTTCCCAAGGGTGAAGGAAAGAGCGTGAGGTTTCCCTTGGCAGTCGCTCCCGCTGTTGCTCACCGTTCAGAGCAGCTGTTGGCACTGAGTCCAGCTTGGTCCTTGGGGTCACAGAGTGGCTTTTGAAGAGGGAAGGGAGGGATAAAAGCACCAATATGTTTATTTTCTGCGTGGGTGAACTGTTGCGGAGTAGTGAGCTAAGGGGGACATGGGCTGTTGGCTGCACGCATCGAAAAGAACCGTCAGATCCCTAGAAAAACAAGAGGTCTTGTGGGTGACGTCTGAAGGACTTTGTTTATAACTCATGGTTATTAGAAGACAAATATACCTCCAAAAAAATATTCCTTTAGAGATTTTAATTTCTATGAGTGCCCAGAATCACACTATCAGAAGATTTGTGACGTTAAACCTGGTTGTTTGGCTTAAAAAAATTAAAAAAAAATTAAAAATATCCTTACGTGTAAGCAAAATAGTATGAGGTGATTGCTTCAGGGCATAGTACTCATGATTATGGGCTGTGGTTACTATTCACAACGACTAATGGATGGGTGATTCAACCCCAAGAGCTTTTTTGTCTTTGGCAGGCAGCAGGCCTTTCCATTTGTGCGTGTTCTCTCCGAGCAGCGTTTCGGTGGAAAACACTCCCCGCATGGGTTTTTGATGCCAGCTTTGATCTTCAAAATAGGTTTGGCCGAATGGAAACATTCAGATGAACTTCATGTTGTCATTGTCTCATTTTGTGTTCAGGGAATCGGGAAGAGGGAAAATATGGCACCAGGAACATGTGTAGACCTGTCTGCTTCCTTCATTGGTCTGTGGGAAGCCGAGGGGTCCTTAAATGATAACTTCTCACCAGGGTTGCAATATTTTGGTCGTTTTTTTCCCAAAGAAGAACACAATTTCCATTTCTCATCTCCCGTCACTATACTGAGATGCCATGTGATGGGAATTCCTGTCCTGTGACTTTGGAGCATCGACAGGCTGGAGTGTGGCAAAAACAAGGCACCTGTCCCTGAAAGACAAAAACTGTCCAGATTCGTTTAACCTGCTGCTGCTACAACACACTTTTCTCTATGGAAGATGCAGGTTATAAGGAGCCTACAGTGCAAAGTGCAGCACTTGGCATCTTATTCATGTTTGAATACAAATCAGACAGCAGCTTCCACTGCTCAGCTTAAAAAACACTGGAAAAAAAATACACTTTGAAATGATAAGGAAATGGTTGGTAGGTTGTAATAATATTATTTTGTGTAATAATTTCCAGAGGAGCTATTGTGGTACGGTCTCATTGTTCATGCTCTCATTGCACAAGAATAGAGCAAGACAGTATATTTATTTTTTTTTGGTCTTCAACAGCTTACAATTTAAATTATGAGATATTGTGATAAGTGAATGTAACAAATATGAGGGGCAGATGATTAAAAAAAAAAAAGGAAAGGGCCGTGACCAGAAGGTGTTTTTACACAGATACGTTGTTGTATAAATTGAAGGTTTGAGGTGGGTTGTTAAAATAGAGGCGTTAATTATGTCCGTGGTCTCAGCTGGCCACTTGCCTCTCCAATATGAGCTGGCAATTTACCACAGCTATTGTGGCAGAAACGGGTGCCGAGGAAGGATTTGAAATCAATGAATACAAAGCAGGAAAACACACAAAATCAAATTGCATGCTAAATAACCCTGAGCTGAAGCCTGCGCCTCCCTTACTCTCCGAGTTCTCTTGCTGTCCACAAACTTCTCAGGATCTTTGACAATACAGAAGCTTTTGTTTGAAGAGGGGCCCTCACTTGCCGGCCCTTCGTTTTGCGTTCTTGATGTGACATTGCAGCTGTAACCAAAGACATGGGAATCCTGGCTGCTCCTTGAAACCAGCTGGATGCTTCTGAATTTTAGGCAGGCGCATGGGCTGAATTGCAAACTGTCTGCACCTTTCCAGCTGGTGATAACAGCCTGAAGGACATTTATTTTAAATTTACACTGATGCACGTAGATGAAAATAGATCCAACAGCTTGGGCCTGTCATGCCTTTCATAGACTTGATTTCAACTATTGCTGTCCAAGCCATGGCTTAAGGAGAGTAACTGTTGTCCCTGTTGCTGATCAGGACGCTCCTTAGGTTGTGTGTAGAAGCCTGTGAGTGACAGCAGTTCAAAAACCACTGGCTGGGAAGGCTGTATGAGTGTTCCTGCATCTGCAAACCCAGCGCAGATTCATTGATACCTGCTTGAGGAAAGGAGAAAGGAGGAGTTTCAGATGGTTAGCTGAGAAGGAGGCACAGCCAGCACAGACCAGTAGAACCAGGTGGTCCTTTTCCCCAGGGATCATTTCCATACATACTGCTGCATGTACTGCACTTCTGCTTCGCATATACCTACAGGAGAAGGATGCTTTGGTGGCTGACAAGACCTCCATTCATGATGTTCCTCCTCTCAGTCCAGAAAGCTCTACCTGTTCCCTTGCCTGGGACTTCTGCAGAAAGAAGAGCTCAGGTATTTGTTTTATCATTGTCCAAGTCTCCCGTGCTCACCCTTGTAACCTTTTTGCCAGCTTATAATGACCTTTTTATTAGGCTTTATGTTTTCTTTCTCAAAGACACACTTGTGTCATGTGAGCATTTTGACACACGGCAGCCCTGCTCCCATGTCCAACATTAATGGCACGTGCAGATGGTTTGCACGTTACTCCAAAAAGAAATGCTTCAGAGTCAGGTTTCTCGGTGCAGAGCTTTCAGCTCTGCCTTGTTCAGGGAAAAACATCCACAGTAGCTGGCAATTCTAATTTGCTATGAGTAAAAATACATTGGCTTTGAGTGACACTGGGCTAACGCACATCGTGAAATGCCATTTCAAATTTGTCATTTCAGCTATGTTAGCTCTTAGGTGTCACTTCATAATTATCTATAGAGATTATTTTAATGTATGGGGGTTTGGTGCACTAAATTACATTTATGAGTGATCGCAAGGGCATCTAGAGCCTGGATTTCTTTGCTTGTTTCAAAGCAAATAAAACTAAGTAAATATTAGGCAGACAAACTAGTCATGATTCCTCCTGTCTTGAAAGGCCTCCTGTTTGAAGGAAGCTCTGTAATCCAGGTGAGAAATACTGGAGCTGCTTGCAGTCCCTCAGTCACACCTCTAATTCCTATAGCATAGAATGGCAGTAACGAGCTTGATATATCCGCGTTGCCTATCCAGTATGTTATTTGTTCTGATAGGCAAACCTTAAATTTTCATAGTTATTGCTGCTGCTGCTTTGAACTCCCTGAGCATTTGGAATGGAGATGAGTGTGTTCGACCTGATGAAGCTGAGAGAGCGAGTCCCGTAGTTACCCAGCCCATATCTCATCCCTGGCAGCTCTAACTGGCCGGATGCTCAGGAAAAGGAAGAGGACAAGGGGCAATGATTCTTCTACGGGCAGTCCATGAATTTTTAAAACAGGTTTTGAAGTAATGCGTGTTTTTCACCTTCGTGTGCTTGTGTAACAGTAGTTCCCGTGATGTGTGATGGGAAAAAAACCCACTGCCTTTCTGTTATTTTAAGAGGGGTGCCTTTATGTTGTGTGATGAAGAAACAGCAACTAACTGTTCTTTTCACCTTTTCAATAGAACAGGTCCTCGCTGTCCTTCCTCGGTTATCGCTTTCCTAAACAGGAGAGCCCTCATGTGTTTAATAGTTCTGCACGTGGATGTCCTTCTATGCCTCTGATATTTCTTCTTCCTGTGTCTTTTCTCTATGCAGTTTATCTCTAGCCCAGCCTTTGAGTTGTGTTTTCAGTCCCGGTGCTGCTCGGTGACTGTCGCAACGTGGCTGAGGAGTCTCACCACGCACCCAGAGGCAGGAGCTCACATCTCACCTGGGACCTGGATGAAGGCTGCTGCCAGCTGACTCGGCTGTGAGTGGGTACTCAGTGATTTCGGCTGGGGGTAACCAAAGGTGGCTGGACACGATGCAGAGAAAATGACTCTCTTGTGTTTTCTTGGCTGCAGAAACTGAGATGCCTCAAACACATCTACCTGATAAGGATCTGGAGAGCACCTCTGAGGAGAAAAACCTAGCAGTCCTGGTGAACAACAGGATGACCATGAGCCAGCAATGTGCCCTTGTGGCCAAAAAGGCCAATTGGCATCCTGGGGGGCATCACGAAGAGTGTGGAAAACCTCAAGGGAGGTCCTCTGCCCTGGTGAGGCCCCATCTGGAGCACTGGGTCCAGCGCTGGGCTCCCCAGTTCAAGAAGGACAGGGAACTGCTGGAGAGGGGACAGCAGAGGCTACAAAGATGATGAGGGGCCTGGAGCATCTCCCTGATGAGGAGAGGCTGAGGGACTTGGGTCTTTTTAGTCTAGAGAAGACTGAGGGGGGATCTAATCAGTGCTTATAAATACTTAACGGGAGGGTGTCAGGAGGATGCGGCCGGTCTTTTTTCAGTGGTGCCCAGGGACAGGACAAGAGGAAATGGGCACTTGAATATAAGAAGTTCCACCTAAGCATGAGGAGGAACTTCTTTTCCTTTGAGGGTGGCAGAGCCCTGGAAGAGGCTGCCTAGGAAGGTGGTGGAGTCTCCTTCTCTGGAGACATTCAAACCCCACCTGGACACGTTCCTGTGGGACCTGCTCTGGGTGGACCTTCTTTGGCAGGGGGTTGGACTAGATGATCTCCAGAGGTCCCTTCCAACCCCATGTGATTCTGTGTGATCTGTGCTTGAGACTGACCTGCGTGACTATTTATGAGGGTATGTAGCTCAGTGAATTGTCTAGGCAATGCAGTGGAAGCAAGTGATTCCGTAGCTAAGAGTTCACAACAGCACCTATTTTTTCTAATTTAATCTCTCATATCGTTCTAATGTTATTTACCAAGAAAGAAAACAAACATGTCTTGTAACTGGAATATATATATAGGAGGCGGGAGTAAATTAAACAGTTATAATAGGAAGGATTTTTCATAATATTGTTTTTCATAACAAATCTAAACCATTTTAAACTTTGTCATACTTCGTGATGAATGCTGAGATTAATATAATAACTTCATTTATATGAAGTACAATCTAGGCCACTCCATAGAGCTCAGAGTGCTCTGTTTCAAACACTTCAAACATCATCTGCCTCAAGCAAAAGCTTCAGCTGTAGTAAGAAATCTATCACTAAAAAAAAAAGGGGTCTTATATAAAAAAGATCCTTATTTAAAAAACCCCAAACAAACAGGGAGGGGTGGATTCTGTCTTCACTTCTAGCTCTGAGAGAAAGGATAAATACAGGGCACCCGAGGTTCTGTAAATTGTTATATGTTTTGTTTTCAGAAAATTGGTTGTAGGTGTGACAAACACGATTTATTGTCCCTTTGGAGTCCGTACAGACACTTGATTGGTTTCAGTGTTGTGAAAGCCAAAGCAAGCCCCATCTTTTATCACCATCCGCTCCTACGAGAGATCTTGAAGCTGAGACGAAATGCCCCAAATATAAACTATTCTTATAATTACCAATTGACCGAAGAATAAGATTGTGTACGCTTTGTAAACACTTTCTCTTGTTCTGAGCATCACAAACCTCATAGTCTCTAAACACAGGTATTTCAGGTTGATAAATGTCTTTGTATTTGAAGGCGGTGTTCTGTACTCTCGTCCTGTGGTTATAGAGCCAGAGTGAAACTTTACCTTCAGCAATCTTCACACCCTAGCTTATGTGCTGCAGCAAATGATTTTGGGTTGCCCCCATAAAACTGATCGATTTTGTATTTTAATTATTGTTTTATAATTATTGTTTTATACGTAACTATTCACAATTTGTAATATGCCAATCATTACGCAGCCAAACAAAGCAACAAAAATCTCTTTTGCTTGGCAGATTTGGTTGACTACAGAATAAGGAAACTCCTGTTTCTGTTAACAACTTTAATGCAACCTAACATTATATGCCAAACGGATTTTTGGATACTTGGGATATCCAAAGTGGATGCCTGGGCACCTGATTAACTGAACTGCAATACTAATATATTAGGGTTAAAGAGCCGTGCCTGGGGCTAAGGAAGAAACGTATCCTGTCTCCCTCTGACGTCTTCCTAGCAGTAAAATTCTTTATTTAACAGAGATACCAGTTGAATACATTCAGTATAGTTCTTGACCAGTGAAAACATGCTCAAAACATGGTCACTTTATTAATTTCTGTCTGCCATTCCAGAACTTGCTTTAAAGGAGACCATTTTATTTATTTATTTATTAATAGTACTTTCAGAAACAGAAGCCTGTTAAAGGAATGGAGTTGCATAAGGAAATTTATGATTCTTGAGCACGCTTCCAGCTGTTTGGCCTTTACCTTGTTTCTGATTTGGAACGGGTGATTGAAGTGTTGCTTTGTGTTTCTCCACAGGTAGTTCAGTAAGCAAATGCTTTTGTTCCTGACAAAAGACTGGAGAGGAATAAAAATTCATTTTACTGCAGTTGCTTTCTGAGCTTTGAGTTCCAAGGACGTGGCAGCAAAGAGTCTAAAAAGATCCCTAACGAGAAAGTCAAAAAGGCAAAATATTTTTTTTTTTTTACTTCACTCCATTAAATAAGGCCTGAAGTCTGTGCTGGAGGGAAGGTGTTTCCCTTCTCCTGGACCCCCAGCCTTTGTGGGAGAGAGAGTGCTTCCCTCTGCTGAGCAGCATCCAGGCTGGGGAGATTCCTTGCCTTTGGCTGGGGCTGCTCTTGTATGCACTCAGTCACTTGCTTTTCCTTTTCTGAGCAGGCATACATTCCTACAGTCTCCCCTGATTTGGAGGAAGTCAGTTTTCTATTTTCAGAACATGTTTTATTTGCTCTCCACTCCTGATTAACATACAGAATATACTGTTCTGTGCCAGATGTTCTGTCTTTTGCCTCACTCCTTGAATTTTTAGTTGCAGGGAGAGGTGCACATTTGGGAGCTATTCCATAGTAATTCCTTTTTCTTAAATGGTGGGGTAAGAAGCTGTACTAACGAGGATCACTCAGGAGGTCACACCGCCAGTGGCAGCTGTCAGGTTGTACTGTGAGCCGCAGATGGTAGCTGAATATAGTCAGAAATAAATGCTTTGTCACAACAGACTGCGGGCAAAACTTACTATTTCTGTGTTCTGACATGCAGATTTCTCATTAATGTGCTACAAAATGGCATATCTTAGGCATAAGTATAGGTAAAAGCAGTCCCTAAATGTGATTTTTTTTTTTTTAAATTTGATTTAATCAATGTTTGAAAAATGAAAACACTCTATGGCCTGCAGGGGGAAAGCAGTTTCATCTACCTCCATTCCGAAAGGATACAGAATGGTTTGCAAAGAGCATAAAGAAAATCTGTGGAGTCACATCTTCCAGCTGTGTGAACAGGCACAGGGCTCAGCTTGTGTGACAAAACGTGGTGAGTGGGGGCTCAGTGGGTAATCCTGCCAAGCAAAGAAGGTTTGCGTCCCATCAGAGCTGGGTGGAATGTCATCAGAGGTAGGTGGAATAAGGTTTTGCCTGGGAGATGATGGGAAGACCATTAAGAAATAATGAGAAAAAAAATGTCTTGCTTGCTTACCAGAAACTGCCAGAGTTTAATGCCAGATGCGAGCCTAAGGCCAAATGTTTCCAGAATTTTGACCTGATTGCAAACCCTTCTATCCATTTACAGTGAAGTTTGGTGAGTCCGAGCCTGTATCTAGACCTCTCATAGGTCATAGATGTCATACCCCTAAAATAGTGTGTTCTCCCTGGGAAGCTGTGAGGAAGGGTGCAAATCTGGAGTTTGCTGTCTAAAAGCTCTGCAGTGATGCAGGTGAAGTAACAGATTCTACTGCAGACACTGGCTTTTCCTACGCCGTTAATCTCTTCACCTCTCCATGATGCTTTTGAGAAAACTCACGGCCCTCTTCTTGATGAGCTCAAGCTGGGAGGGAGGTGGACACGTTGGAGACAGGGCTGCACATCTGCCCACATTGTGCTGGTGGTGGGCAGGGGACAACTTCATAGAATGTTAGAGTTGGAAGGGACCTTAAAGATCATCAAGTTCCAACCCCCTGCCCTGGGCAGGGACACCTCCCACCAGACCAGGTTGCTCCAAGCCCCATCCAGCCTGGCCTTGAACCCCTCCAGGGATGGGGCAGCCACAGCTTCTCTGGGCAACCTGTTCCAGTGTCTCACCACCCTCACAGCAAAGAATTTCTTCCTGATATCTAATCTCAATCTCCCCTCTTCCAATTTAAAACCGTTCCCCCTTGTCCTGTCACTGCTCTCCCTGACACAGAGTCTCTCCCCAGCTCTCCTGTAGCCCCCTTTAGGTACCAAAAGGCTCCTCTAAGGTCTCCCCAGAGCCTTCTCTTCTCCAGGCTGAACAACCCCAGCTCTCTCAGCCTGTCCTCATAGGGGAGCAGATGTGTTTCGCCTTTTGGTTCCTCCCAGGCTTGAATTGTGTTATATTTTCTGTGTAACAGGAGCACATGAAAAGCGAAGGACTCTGCTTGCTGGAGCCCTGGACGAGGCTTTGGTTGTCTATGGAAAGCTTGTGGCTCGTGGCTTTGGTTGTGTATGGAAAAAGCTCATGGCTTTGGTTGTGTATGGAAAGCTGCTAATTTCATAAGGCTTTGAAAAAAAACGCCTTTTTTTTTTTTTCTCTGAAGTGACAAATTTAAGGCAGAGCTTGACGTTATTACAAACAAAGGAGAGCAGCTTGCAGGGCTGTTCAAAAGGCGAGGAAAATGCCTTCCTATGAGGTGGGGGAATGGGAAGTGACTAATAGAGCCTCCAGCTCCCGTGTGCCAGCAGCGGGCAGAGAAATACCAGTGTGGGGACACGCTGGAAATGTTGGGCAAAAGTAAGTGAAATGCATTCATTTTCCCTGGTTAAAAATGAACGGGATTCCTGCCAGCTTGGCAGGGACAACCCAGTGTCACCTTTCTTGCCACTCAGAGACCGTGTTGCAGAGCCCGGGAGAGTTTGTGTTCAACTTGAGATGTGGCTGTGGGTTTCCCTGGTGGTCTGTGGCAAATTGCCTCCCTCCTTCACCTGCAAGGCAGAGGGAACCGTCCCTCCTTAACCCCACCTCTGGCCCTGTCTATACCGTGTGGATTGTATCTCCTAGTTTGTGTAGTGTGTATCAAGAGGGTTCTTTCAGCTGGATTCTCCAAGCTTGCCCACAATGACAATGAGTAATGATAGAAGTTTTCTTTCCAGGTGCTCGATGTGTAAGGATGGATTTTACTTGAGCAAAAACGTTGGATTATAATAGAAACAATATTCCAGGTGGCCTCCTCTAGCATTCTGGTGCTAAAAGTTCTGGGTGTTTGGGGCAATCCTAGTTGCTAACTCTGTAATGTTTTGGATCTCTGGGGACACTAGATGTCCATCTGGCATTTGATATTACCTTCAAATCTCCTGTCCTTCTAGCAGCTCACCTGGAATTGTTCCTCCTGCCCTATCACAAGGTATCCTCTGCATGTCTCCCAAGGGCTGCCTGTGTGTGAGGGCAGCAGCCTGGTGTACCTAAGGCAGAAAATGGGAACGTCCTTCTGAAGGCTGCTCTTGCCTTGAGTTTCCTCTTCTGCTCCATTTGTTTTAATAGGTCAGACCATCCATGAAACATCCATTGTGAGCAGCTCCGTCCCACTCCTTCGGAGTGTGAACCCCCCTGTTTATGTTATTTGCAGTGTTGTGGGTATCTAATTATTTTGAATGTTCTGTTTATCTGTGCTTGCGTTTCCTCCCAGCACAGCTGGTGTGACTTGTGTCGGAAGCTTAGAGAAGAGGATCCCAGCTGGATGCTTTTGACCAGCTCAGCTGTTCTGTTTATTTCTGTTTCCAACACAAAAGCTCTGAAAGTTGGTTAAATACTTTAGAATTTCTTTCCTACCCTAGTGAGACGCTGCAGGGTCAAGCAGGTCAAAACAAGAGCCAGGATTGGTGTGTGGATGCCAGCTTCTCTTAAGATATTTCTTTACACGTATGCAAGATTTAATTACTTAAACTGTATTTAACTAACTAGCTAAACTAACCTATGAGCTAGGTTAGAGGGGATTTGCAAGGCAGAAGCGAAGACCGGTTTTTTACAGACTAGGAAAAATGGTAGTGAAGAAGTGCCCCAGAAGGAAAAGTGCAGTAATCAAACTGGGACATGAGTGGAGGAAAAGAAAAATAATAGATCTTAACAGGTTTGACTGACATAGGCTATAAGAGAGGGAAGGGGGAACTGGAGATGACCCTCAAGGTATGAGGCCAAAAATAGAGCATTGTGGATGTGACATTTCTAACAAAGAACTGGGGGAGAAGACAGAGGATGAATTAAGGTTTTGATTTTATTTGCACTAAGCTTGCTATGTCAGGGAACCTTACAGTGGGAACTGCCAGCGAGACAGCACAACCTGCAAATGTGAGAGGAATTCAGGTTTTTAGTGGCTGGAAAATTTCCGAGTCTTAATGAGATGGCAGCAAGGTTGTTATTTATGATGTCTCTGGTGCATAGTTCAAAAGAAACTGGAACACAGCTATGAATTCACTGCACTTAGAGGGAAAGAGAATAAAAAAAACTAAAAAAAAAAAAAAGCAGCAGACATATAGCTTCCTAAAATGATGCCCTGGAGCCTTTTGGTAGAGCTTGTAACTTATGATCCTGCATTTTGCCGATTTTGTTAGGAAATGTTGAGACTGGTTATCATCTTGCAGACTGCATGATATACCCAAACTCAGTTTTGGTCAGTCTGGCTTTCTCCTGGCCAAGAAACACTCAGTACGTTTTAGGGGTTTAATTGGGTTTGCATTTCAGTTTGATAGCTCCTGAGTGCTGTAGATTGGGCATCAATTTGTTCTTTTTCTCCAGTTCTGCTTGGCATCTGTTCTGCTCAGTGGGACAACAGGAGGTTTAAAGTGGATTAAAATTGGGTAATGTGCCAAGGCGCCAGTAATAAATACAGGGAAGAACAAAACTTTCAGATATAACTCATGAAAGGGTGGGGTGGAGAGGAGGGAAACGCAGCTGTATTTTTGGATGGAAATCCTGACAGGTCTATCAGTCAAGATGAAATCTCGCATTACACAGTGTTTGTAGTCTAGAAATTCCCCTAATTGCTTTGCTGAAATCCTTACAAATTGATCCGCAGATTGCATTGAAATCGTTTCTCTCTCTACCGAAATGTCATTTTTTTGCTAATAATGGACAATTTGAAACAGGAAATGAATAATGTGCAATCCATTTGAAATTTTAAAGGTAAGTTCATGGAGGCAGAATGTAATCTGCCAAGCAGAAGCGAGGTCGCTACCTGCTCTCCTCTGATAAATGTCACAGGGTGTTTAGCGACCGTGGGAGGGTAGGTCTTTGCAGTCAACTCATCCTTGTAGATTCAAATCGATTTTGAGGTATTTGCACCAGTGTTTGTGATATTACAGGTTGAAATTCATTGCGCTACAGTCTTTGGGCATGCTTTCCTCATCCCTATCAGGGTTTAACAACATCAGGCTAATTGCTTTCTTACTGCTGGAATAGGGAGCGTGATGGGTTTTGGTGTTTTGTGACAGCTTCCTGGAATAGGACCAGCTGTGCAGGGTCTGGAGGGACCTGCTGCTCTCTGACTTCCACCAGGAACTCTTCAGAGAAGCTCTGTGGGACATAAACGCAGTCAGTTATGATTTTATAAGGTCCAAACATGCAAATCTTTTTATACAGCACGTGTACTAAGCTATTGGCACCTATTGAAAATGTGCTACTTTATAAAGTGCATTTCAGGAGATCAAACCTTTTTTTCACAATTTCCAGTAAATAATTAGGAAACTATGTAAACCACTTAACTAGGCCACAAAATGTTTCAACTTTAATGAAACGGAGGTGTAAAAGCCTCAGATACTGTTTACATTAAAGAGATGGGCTGTTGAGCTTTTCCATAACAGCAGCATCAAGACTCAAAATATAAATAATTAGTTGAATTTGCAGACACTTGGCTGTATTGCAACTTTAATATAATTTCATTGATTCTCCCTATAGCTCATATACATTTATATTTGAGCAGAAAAGGGGTAGAGAGCAGAGCTGGGAAGCCCTTACCTTAAAGTAAATGAGATCGATTTTTACTTAACTTTCTCTAGGAATGCTGAATAGTTTAACAGGAATTGTACCCCAGTGATTACGATGAGAAAATAATTGCACTATTAAGAATAATCACCACCTGGGATTTACCTCTGAGCGTTTGCCTCGTGTGTGCATATAAAATATGTTCTTAACAAGAGAAACCAACGTGTAATTATAGGTATTTAAGCTCTGTTACAATGAAGCAATTGCTTAAATTTGAAATCACACTTTACAGTATTTAAAAAGAGTATATATTTTTTCTGATAATAACTTAGGACAATTCTATTCAGTTATAATCCCTCCCTATACGGCAGCTTTTTTCAATTTTCCAGTTGAATTGTTGATTCTAAGCTTACAAAAATGCAAGGATTGAAGTGCTTTGTGCAAACTGTGTATGTGTGTGTTTATTACAGATGATTGGAAAGTTTTTGATACAGGGAAATTATCATCTGTCGAAATTAAAAAGTTTTGGGCAAATGTTTCAAGGGGGTGCCTGTTACAAAGGCTCCTCACTCAGGTTCTGGCTTTGTATGTGCAGGAAGAAGCTTGAGAGTGCCTTGACGGCAGCGGCGCTTGCGCTGGGTTTAGAAGACCACAGGTCAAGCCTCATGATTTTGGTGATTACCACTCCGTTTAGACTGTTTAAGACTTCGTTTAGAGAATTACAGTTTCTAGCAATTTGTCGACACCAAAAAAACTCCCCTCCAAGCCATATGTAGAGTGTAGGAGCTTGGTTTTGTAATCTCCTTTCTTGGACAACTTAAAATCACTCCCTTAGGGGTCCAGAGGCTGCAGATTGGAGGCCAGTCATTTTGTTTGTATGTGCAGCAAGCAGTATAGTGGCTGGGGATCTGCTGGGAAACACAGCGTCTCAAGGCATGGTGATTTAACACTGGGTATCTCCAGCAGTTCTCTTACCACCATGTTTTTCTCTTGTCCCTTCCTGAAGCCGTGTACAGTTTTTCCAGCTGATCCTTGCAACAGACAAAGCTCAGTGGGGAAAGTCTCTTCTCGCAGGTAATTAGTGATAGAACAAGAGGGAATGGCTTCAAGCTCCAACAGGGTAGGTTTAGACTGAACATTAGGAAGGAATTTTTCACAGAAAGAGTGGTCAGAGACTGGAATAGGCTGCCCAGGGAGGTGGTTGAGTCACCATCCCTGGATGTGTTTAAGAGTTGTTTAGATGTGGTGTTGGGGGATATGGTGTAGGGGAGAACTTTGTAGAGTAGGGTTGCTGGTTGGACTCGATGATCCCAAGGGTCTTTTCCAACCTAAATGATTCTATGATTTTATTAAGGATTTTTTTTTCTTTTCTGCCCAGCTGCATTATAAATGTAAGGTGGTGCATACTTTCCAACCTAAATGATTCTATGATTTTTTTTAAGGAGTTTTTTTTTCTTTTCTGGCCAGCTGCATTATAAACGTGAGGTGGTGCGTGTGATGCACCGAAACACAGCGTCTCAAGGCATGGTGATTTAACACTGGGTATCTCCAGCAGTTCTCTTACCACCATGTTTTTCTCTTGTCCCTTCCTGAAGCCGTGTACAGTTTTTCCAGCTGATCCTTGCAACAGACAAAGCTCAGTGGGGAAAGTCTCTTCTCGCAGGTAATTAGTGATAGAACAAGAGGGAATGGCTTCAAGCTCCAACAGGGTAGGTTTAGACTGAACATTAGGAAGGAATTTTTCACAGAAAGAGTGGTCAGAGACTGGAATAGGCTGCCCAGGGAGGTGGTTGAGTCACCATCCCTGGATGTGTTTAAGAGTTGTTTAGATGTGGTGTTGGGGGATATGGTGTAGGGGAGAACTTTGTAGAGTAGGGTTGCTGGTTGGACTCGATGATCCCAAGGGTCTTTTCCAACCTAAATGATTCTATGATTTTATTAAGGATTTTTTTTTCTTTTCTGCCCAGCTGCATTATAAATGTAAGGTGGTGCATACGATGCACCCAGTAACAGGTACGCGAGAACAGGCAGCAGCTCATAAGCAGATGTGTTTGTTTTCGTGGCATTGCAGCTGGGAGATTAACATGGCTTGTTTTCTGGATGACACCAAGGTCACAATTCTAGCCTAAGGGACATTATTACTTACTTGCTGGTATTTTTTTTTACTAAAAAAGATTGCAACTTGAGCCCAAAATGACAGATGAAGTTGTTGTTTATATATGAAATCGGTCACATTAGTGCCTGGAAATTAGCATAACAGATACGAAACTCCTGCTTGAATTTCAAAAGACGGCTTCCTTTTCCAGCCCCCTATGGATCACATTTGAGGTCATTAAGTCATTAGCAGGCAGCAGGGAAATTGTAATTTTGCGTTTCTTCAACCTAACGATTCCTCTGTGCCGGCCCTTTTTTACTCACGTTTTCACTTCTACTTGAGTTGGTTACTGACACGATCTCTGAACAAACCTACTGGTTATATAAGAAAAGATGAGAATCTGAGTAAAGCCGTTAAATCTACATTTATAAAATTATCTCCCTGGACTTAATTATCACTATCCTTCTGGATGCTCTGGTTCTCCACTTATCCCTTGACTTTGTTCTCTTGTTTGATAATACAACTACTCATAATCCATGTAAGCCTTGCAATATATTTCACTCACTTGCTGACATTTCACTTTGTTGTTGATATTCATCACTAGGTATCCCAAAAATGCCTGTCAATTAATCATTTGTTGGTTTGCAGAGTGTTATTAGAGCCAGGGACTAAGCAACCGGCTTTCAAATGAGGCAGCATTTGTCAGTTCATGTGACTCTCACTATGAAGAAAGAGAAATTGTACCGCGCTGTGGCCAGAAGCCCTTAGGACGGTTGGAGTACAAGGCACACACTGGATGAAATCCTACTGGAGCTTTTGAAGATATCTTTCAACTTCAGGGGGTTTTGGCTCCTTCAAGCCTTATCTGTTGTGATCCGCTGATTATTCTGTCTCATGATCAAAAAAAGTCTGGAATCCAGTGTGGCCTTTAAATGCCGTTTTGAAAATTATACTTTCCAGGAATTTTAAGAATGTGAGATGGCTGCAGCAACTGCACAAATTTCATACATTTACTTTGCTTCAGACTTTGGAAGAAATCAGTAACTGAAAAGCCACTTTTTTTGCTAATACTCACTTCACTTTTCTATGCATAATTTCATGCTTTCCATCTGTTCTATGTATTGGAGGTTTGGGGGGTTTGGTTTTGTTTTGTTGTGGAATTTTTTGTTTGTTTGTTTTGGATCTTCAGACTTTGGAAGAAATCAGTAACTGAAAAGCCACTTTTTTTGGTAATACTCCCTTCACTTTTCTATGCATAATTTCATGCTTTCCATCTGTTCTATGTATTGGAGGTTTGGTTTGGTTTTGTTTTGGATTTTTTGTTTGTTTGTTTTGGATTTTTTTTTGTTTTGTTTGTTTGTTTTTTAATGGGAGCAGGCTATTTCTGCAAGAATGAGCAGGGTTCTGAAAACCAACAGCAACCGTGACCATGGATGGAGGTGGAGGATGAGCTGCACAGCACAGCCCAACACCTGGGGCAGGGTCTACAACTACCCTGAAAGGAGGGTGTAGAGAGGTGGGGGTCGGCCTCTTCTCCCAAGGGAATAATGACAGGAGCAGAGGAAATGGTCTGAAGTTGGGGCAGGGGAGGTTTAGATTAGATGACTTTCCTGAGAGGGTGGTCAGGCACTGGAACATCCTGCCCAGGGAGGTGGTGGAGTCACCATCCCTGGAGGTGTTTAAGAAATGTGTAGACGTGGCACTTCAGGGCGTGCTCTAGTGCCCGAGATTGTTGGGTTTTGGTTGGGGTTTTTTTGTGTGTATGGTTGGACTCGATGATCTCAGGGGTCCCTTCCAACCATGAAGATTCTGTGATTCTGAGTGTCACCACTGTCAGGAGCTGCTGGGGGCTGCACAGGCCCCAGAATCAATGGAAGGCTGTGGCCACAGCTGGAACTGGGACTTGAGAGCCAGGATATGTATATACAGACACATGTGATCTATATGTTTATATAAATATACATGTGCATACAGCTTGCATAGGGTGATGTATGCTGGAGGCAGTGCTGCTGCAGCAGCCGTGCTGGTGTTGTGTGTCTGCAGAGCCCTGCAGTAAAGGTGCAGATGCAGACGCCGCTTTTGTAACACTATTTCCTCAAACAGCCCAAATAAGCAGATAAAAGCCTACCTGTACTTACTTTAGGGCTTCCCCTGGCAGAGCTTAGCTGGCTTTGAGATAACGATTTGCATTTATTTATTTATTTAACATTCATAACTAACACAGCTGTTCCAGCAAAGCTTTACAGGGTAGCCTTAGCCCTGATGAAATGACCACTGTAGTGCTAACCTTTGCGCAGTGCTGTATTTTAGGCAGGGCTCACTCCATTTTTAATGGGATGTTCAATGTAACATAGTACTGCAATCTGTCAGTCAATAAAAATGCTGTTTCCTCCCCAGCCTATACCCGTGCTCACCTGTTACGGTGATATTGAAACGATGCCAGTGGCGTTGTGTTTGTAAATAGTGCCAGATTGGGACTGCATGCTCCATTCTGTAAGATCATTTCTGTTGAGGAACGTGGACATCACTCAATTAAGCAGCCCTCTTTGTTTCTCCTGGATTTCTCCTTGGCTTTTGCTCCTGGGGAGGCAGATCCTGCAGGTGGCTTTATTTGTGGCTCAGGAAGAAGACACAGTGTGGTGTGCTCACGCCGGATTTATCATCATCTTGTCTGCCTTGAGAAGGAAGCTGCAGACGTTATGATGGATGGAGGATGGCTCAACCAATTTTGCTGTGGTTTCTGTAAGTGGCATTCTCCATCTTTGGACAGAGAGACATGGTGCAATTTCTCGTGGCTGTGCTGCACGATGGAGCTCTGATCTCTCGCTCTTTACTCTCTCTGCAAATGACCACTGCCTTTTAAAGGAGTTTTGCCTGATTGAGCACTCGAGTTGCTGTACGGCGGTGTTTGGCCGTGGTTCAGAAGAGAGGCTGCTCCTCAGCACTCCCACCCCTGATTCTCGGGGGGTAAAAGTACTGCAGCATCATGCCAGGGTCATGGATAGCATAAACTCCCCAAATAATTTGGTTGCAAATTAGATATATACACCCAGGGAAGAGGATACTAATGAATTCATGCTAATAGAGAGCTTTGTCATTTAAACTGAGCTCTAGTAACAGCTACCCTTTATTTATATTAATATGATTTTGAATTGTTTCCAGTGCATTATCACTAAAGGGACATATTGTTAGATAAGAATATTAACGTGTTCCCTGAAGAACAGAATTCAGTATTGTCTTCTTATTTGTTATCCCAGCTTGCTTCTCACTGCAGATTTATTCCATCCCCATCTGCCTCACGTTCCTTTTAAACAAAGCTCCAAAATAAATGACTCCAGATAGATGTAATTTTCCTCTGGCTTGTCTGTGGCGATGTTTCCTCAGTGCCTGTGGGGAGGAGGACTTTCTCGGCCCCTTGCCACCCCCTGGCTCTGCGGGAGCTGCATGCACTCACCGTGGGGTCGGGGGAGCTGGCAGTGGCCAGGGCTCTATGGGTCCCTAGGGAGCAATATGGGCCCCTGTGGAACCCTATGGGCATCTACAAGCACCTACAGGCACCTATGGATCCCTATAGAACCTGACAAAACCCTATGGACCCCTGCAGGCACTTAGAAACCCTACAGGTCCCTGCTGAACCCTACAGGCCCCTGTGGTCTCCTGTGGAAATCTACAGACCCCTGTGGGTCCCTACAGAACCCTACAGTCTCCTGTGGAACTCTGCAGAACCCTACAGGCCCCTATGGAACTCTTTGGAACCCTATGGACCCCTACAGACTTCTGCGGACCCCTAAGGAACACTACAGGCCCCTACGGACCCTTACAGACCCTTATGAGAACGTACGAGCACTTACAGGCATTATGGACCGCTACGGAACCCTACAGGCCTCTACGGGCCCCTGGGGAACAATATGGAACCCTACGGAAACCTACAGAACCCTACAGGCCCCTACCGAACCCTGCAAAACCCTACAGACCACTAAGGACCCTATTCTGGGGGTGGTGGGACAGGGGAGGCTGGAGGTGCAGGACCATGCCATGCATCTCCCCGCTTGAAGGGCTGTGCGGAGACGGGTGGGGGGCGGTTATGGGCCTGATGACTCAGACCGTGGTAATTTGGCTCGTCTCCCGCTGACTGCATGGCAGTAGGAAGTGGCTTTTTTTCTCCTTAATCAGATGAACGAACACAAGATGTGACTGTTCCCTACTGGCTATGTTGTATTAAGTTCTGAAAAAAAGCCCAGAGATTAAATAACACCCCCAGAAATCAATCTCACTAGCTACTTATTGGGTTCCCCCCCCTCCTCAGCCCTAGTATGCAATGAAGATTTAAAAGCCTAAACTGCAGTAAAAAAAGTCAGAAGATGAATATTCTGCTTTCAGGCATTGACTTACTTTTTTTTTTTTTTTAGAAGAAGGAAAGTTTCTGTATGCAATTTAGAGAATTCTGTATTATAAAATGACAGTGAAGTAACTTTGGCAGTAGAAAAATAACTGGTGCGCATTTTATTTGTTCTCTGCTATTCTTAGTTAGGGAATGAATCTTCTCTTTGCACCATGAGGTTCAGCTATAGGTTTTAACAAAAACAGTTTGGGATCAGCTCAGAAACCGTGATGTCTCCTTGCACTAAGGAAATATCTCCTAGTCAGCCATGGAAGAAATCCGTATCTTTCTCAGCTAGCAGCATTAGAAAACTTGCCTTTCAAAGTGTTTGATAAAATAGGTTAGTCTACAGAATTAGCTAAAGAAGATCGGGTATTTTGGGTTAGAATAGCCTCCAAGATGGTTCTAATCTGTACCAGAACTGGGCACAGCCTCTTTCTTTCCTGAAGTGGCCTGCAAAGCCAGCCTCTGGGTGTCTTCATGCCCCAGTGTGCCAGACAGATCAGGCCTGATTTGAGAAAATCAAAACCAATTTTTCTCCCTGTCACTTTTGAAAGGTTGCTGCTCGCCCCCCCACCCCAACAAGACTAAACATGTTGCCAGATATGTCTGGTGGCTGTTAATTAGGAGTTATTTTTACTTACCCCCTCAAAAAAAAAAAAATCAACAACCCCCCAGGCTTATCTAAAGAAAAGCAGAAAAATGTCAGTCTTACTGTGTAGAGAGTAATGCCGGTCGATTTGTCCCACTGTGTACAGTCGGGCTTGTGGCTACATGCAGGCGCTGGATTCATCCAGGCAGATATCCATTAGGTTCATCTGTTTCATGTTGACATAAACTCAAGTGCTCTCAACAGGGGCTTGTTGTGCTGAGACTGTCACCTTGAGTAATGGCTGCTCGTGTGATAACTCAATGTAACTATTGGAGAGCGAATGACTTACCGAGGCTTTTTGTCGAACCGGTATACAGCACAAATTCAAGATTTTATAAATGAAGACCAGTGCCTGTTGCAATAAATCAGAGTATTTGTTGTTCCCTCTACTTCCAGCTTTAATTTATGCCCATAATCAGATGAACCAGTTGTGATTACAGACTTACTTTTGCTGTTGAAGGTGGCAGTGGTAAAATGCTCCTCTAATGATCTTGCTTTCAAAACCCTCCAAAATTTCTCCCAGCTGTCCCAGGAGAAGCTTATTGGCTCAGCGCCACTGACCTCAGAAACAGCATACCCATCAGTGACCCAAGTCTCCAAATCTCCAGACCCAAGTCTCTCCTCATCAAGCAATGAGGAGAGAGTTGCAATGAAGAAAGGTGGGCAACTGAGCGGGTTCATGGTTACGGAGGGATGGAGTGGGTTTGAGGAATGACAAGACTGAAGCCTCTGAGCAATTCTGTGTCTCTGGTCCTAATTTCTTGGGAAAGGGCTGTTGTTCTGGTACAGTCAGTAGCGTTAAATGAACATTTTGTTGTACAGCTTTTTCTTTTTGGGATGTAATGGTGCCTTTTTCTATTTTTGCTAATGTAGGCTGGATACATTTCTTTAATGGCAATCAGGATATATGGGTTTGCTTTCTTCCTTTGGCGATGGCATTTTTATGGCATTCCCTGATCTGATCTGGAGGGAATTTGCACAGGATGTTGTACGAGGCATTCAATAGTTCAGTCTTCTTGGGGTTGTGGCTGGCAAATCTGACTTGCATGGAGAGTGATAAAATAGCTCTGATGTTTCTGTTACACTGGTTGTGGTGGTGTCCCCCAAAATCAGTAAGAAACCTAAGTGCCAACTGCCTTGTTTTTTCTAGAGTGGACCAGTATGAAGGCTAATTTTGCCACAGACTATGCTAATGGTGAATGATGGTGTCTACCATGTTTCTAGGCTGGTGGGATACTGTAGTTGAGCATGCTGGAAACAGGTTCTCACTTACAATGCTGTGTTTGGAGAGAATTTGCTTGGCAGCAATTTTGGGAAAAGGAACGTGAACAGCCTGATGTGCAGGGCTGCCATAGACCAAGGGGATCATGTTTTTGCCCCATGTGATTGCTCTGTCTCCGTAGAAATGATCCTGCACACTGGGAACAGAGTAGGTTAGGCAGAAGGGGGAATTTGAAATTATTCTATATTTAGTTGTAATGGCTTCTGAAAAGCAGTTGCTTCCTCCAGGCTCCTTCCCTTGCTTCACTTTTGTTGTGATAAGGGGAGAAGACTGATTTTTGGTTTTTTTTTCTTTTCTTTTCTGATTTACAGTGGGAAATATCTTGGTTAGAGTTTAATGTTACTTCTGTCATATGGTAGTCTTTAGCAGGGGAACACTTACCTCAGCACCCAAATTCCCCGCACAGTCTGCACACCCCAGGTCTGGCAATTTCAGCAGTTTTAGATTAAATGCATTTTCTTCTCACTCATGTCGTCTTTCCACAAGAAGCTTCACCCATTTTGTTCCAGTACGGATACTAGGATGCTTGGTGCTTCACAGGCGTAAAGCACAAGTTCTCTTCAGCTCCACCTCAGAGGATTCACGTGGAGAAATGTTTTTGGTAGCCAGTACAAAGTATGAAGTCTTCATGTAAAGTTCACTGATGTTTCTGAGACATTCTGAGGACCACCTGATTCCTAGGCATTTGTTTGACATACATAATATGGAGTGAATGGCAGGGGAGTTAGAACAAGATGATCTTTAAGGTCTCTTCCAACCCAAACCATTCTATGATAATGACAGCCCAAAAGACTGCAAACCAGCTTCAATATTTTAATCTGCCTTTTCTACAAGGGGAGGGAGATGTTTCCTGGCATTCCTCCACAGCTCTGCACAGCCTAAAATTAAATTGCTAGAATGCAGCCTTAAGAGATTTTAATTTACATTTCAATCGTCCAAAGTAGCAGTTAGTAAATCTCCTTGTTGGAGTAAGGTTCTGGTTAATCACTAAAGCGTTTGATATTGGGGAGAAATAGATGTTTAACTTTGAGAGTTAAGGTATCATTTCCTTTCCTGTGGCAGGGGATGAGCACAGGAATTTTGCCCCTCTAATAGAAGGGCTTAAAAAGTATCAACCCACAGCTTTTATTTACTGCCACCTCAGCTGAGGAGCGGCACGGGAGGAGCAGGCTTGTGTACAGCACCACTGCTCAGGCTGTGTGGGGAGGAGCACTGCAGTCCCTCCTCACCTCCCACCCCTGTCCCTCCTCCTGTGATTTATCATCTCACTGGAGCCAAACAAAGGGGGTAAATAAGGTCAAGAAGTGTCATTTCATGCATAGACAGAGGAGGCAGGTGCCTAGAAAATCAGGGACACAACCATCTATAGAGGGATCTGGACAGATTGGATCAATGGGCCAAGGCCAGTGGGATGAGGTTTAACAGGGCCAAGTGCATTTTGGTCACAACAACCCCAGGCAACGCTACAGGCTCGGGGAAGAGTGGCTGGAAAGCTGCCCAGCAGAAAAAGACCTGGGGGTGTTGGTGGACAGCCGGCTGAACATGAGCCAGCAGTGTGCCCAGGTGGCCAAGAAGGCCAACGGCATCCTGGCCTGGATCAGGAACAGCGTGGCCAGCAGGAGTAGGGCAGTTACAGTGCCTCTGGACTGTGCACTGGTGGGGCCTCACCTCGAGGGCTGTGTTCAGATCTGGTAGTGGCTTTTCCAGCCTGTGTTTGTAGTGGCTGTGCCAAGGGTGTGTATGTGACCCTTAAAACACCTGATGAGGACATCCTAGGCTGTAGGGCAATGCTGTAGTGTATGAAACTGCTGTACCTTTATAAGTCTCCACCTTGGACTAGGACATGTCTGGGATTTGCTGCTGTAGACAGTAGATGCAATTGGTGCCTGTCACTTGCAATGCCAATATCTAGAGGTGTGCTTAAAAACCCCCTGAAACAGATGAGGGAAGACATCCCCAGTACAAAATCCTTTTAATGAAGTTAGTCTGAAGAATTCCACTTCATAGCCCTTCTGTGGAGTTACTGTCTTTCTACTTTTGTTGCTTTATTTTTTTCCTTTGGTAGGAAAAACATATTGCAGTTGTGGAAAAAAACCCCTTATGGTAAAGTAATGCTGAGCAACTTTCATCTGGCATCAAAGTGACTTTCGATACAAGCAGTTGAAATGTTAAAAGTTGTGTTTCCATAAATTGAGAGGGCACGTTAGATGGTAGACTATTCATCTGAGCGTCAGCACGGAGTTTCCTCAAGCAGAAACAAAAAGGTAAGCTTCAAGCATCCATCTGATTAGAAGCCAAAGGGATCTAATTTTATCACTGAGCATGATGTGAGGTCGCCTTTCAGGGTGTTCCCCTCTTCCTCCCCCCTTTATACTTTCCCTGTTGTGCTCTGTTGTCCTTGCTTATGATGTGTTTTGGGTCTTTTCTGGAAAATAAAATTCCCAGTCTCATCTCCCAGACCCACATGTGCACTGCCTGCTCTGTGAATCCCACAAGGTGTTTCTGTGTGTGTTGGAAAAATGAGTTGGGCTGACAGATACAAGTGCAGTATGTTTACCTGAAACTTAAAACCCAAAGCCCCCAAAACTGAGAAGCTGCTTCCTCAGCAGGACTATTGTTGCTTGAAGGTCACCTCTCAGATTACCATGGGAGCAGCTACAGGTGTTGACAGGTGCCATAAGTGCTAGATGACATTACAAGAAATGGAGCCAGCTACCATGTGTGAGCTACTGTAAAGAAGCGCCTTGAATGCATTAAAAAAGAATAAAAAAATATAGGAAATGAATGTATGAGGCAGTTGGTGACCTCTGATAGTGTGGATCTGACTCCCTTAATGCTTGACAAATGGTTTAAGCTCAGTAGCTGGCTTTGGAGGAATGGAGCATGCACTCAGTCCGAGCGTAAGCATTTTTTCCAGAGTATCACAGAAGTTAATGTGCTACAGTAAAAGCAGCTGCTTTATTTAATGACTCATTTCATCATGTAATTCCTGTCTCTAGCTATGAAATGCCAGCAGTTTTCAAGATGACTGGGAGTGTCCCAGCAATGATGTGCCTGTCGTCTTGTTTATACGGGAAGAAGCAAACGAGCTGTAAATGATTTCCATCAATGCTGGAGGTGTCTTCTTCTGACTGGGCCTAACATGGTGGCCCTCAGGTCATCTATATCTCATGCCAGGCAGAAACCTTTCCTTGCTCCTTCCCCTGCTTCCTACTGCTCAAAAACGTCATGTGATTACAGGTAAAATGCCAAAAAATGTTTTAGAAGAGTTCTGGTGCTGGACTGCAGACTCTGCAGGGAGGCGCTGGGGTTTCTCTCATGCAACACAGATGGGGATCTTGCTCAGCAATCCTACTCTAACACTTGCCACTCCTCTTTTCTTCATCCTCTGTCACTGAGGAAGGAAATTGAGGTCCAGTAACTAATCTGGTAAATAATAAATGGTGATCATAAATTATGCTTCTTTATGGAATACGCTGGAGCAGATGTGGTTGCCTACAATCACACATGTTTCTTGTTTCTCCAGAAAAGGGATATTTTAAAGATGATATACAATAACATATAATTATTCAGCGAGCGTTAACTAACTAGAGGATGATGCAATGCAGTTGTATCTTTTGTATTGAAAAATGAGAACAGTTCTGCTTGTTCTTATTCAAAGTCATCAAGTGAATTCAGCTTTTAGTGTTGCCGAGCAAACATGCTTTCAGGGATGTTTCTAATTTGCACATAAAGCTATTTTTTCAATCTTGGTGTGATCAGCACTTCATGTACTCTTCTAGCTTGTTCTTCATAGCTGATTCCTTCAGACATTGCTTTATGGTCCTGCCTGGTATGGGTTCAGTTCAAAATGGCCATGGCCAAATTCCTAGGAGGTCCAGAAAAGATGTGCAAGGCCACATAAAAAGTATACAATCCATAAAGTTTGTTTTAAAGTTGTAGCACGCCAAAGGAGTCATTGCAGCTCCAGTTGGGAGGAAAAAAAAAAAAAAGAAAAAAGAAAAAAAAGTATGTTCTAAGGATGTTTTTAACCAACAAGTTGGAAGTAAAGCTTGTGGCCTTCCAGGTAGTTTCTCTGGGTGCAGTTATTTTAGTCCAGTTCACGGATAATTTTGATCGTCCATATCCTGGTGTTCCATGAGCGGCTGTGCTGCGCAGGTGGATGGGCAGGAGCAATGGAGAGAAGGGGTGACCTTCATCTCCCAGTGTCACCAGAGGAGCTGTGCTGAGTGATCGGGTGTCAGAGGCTCCCCATCCCATGGGGACCTGTTTGGCTGTGGGAAGTGATCTGCAGCTGATCCTGGGAGTTATTACAAGTGGTTAAACCCATACTTCTCCCGAGTGAGTGTGCTCATAAATCTGTGTGATAATATGTGAGATGAGGTGAAGATTGGCTAAAAAGATATAACAACCTCTAACCTAGCTAAACATACAGCTTTCTTATCTGACATGCTTTTTACAGTTTAACATTTGCTCTGGTAGTTTTTGTAATGTCCTGTCTTTACACTCTGAAGAATTGAACTTCTTTTTTTCTCCATTGACACATTTCTATCAAACAGGGAAATATTTTTTCCTGTGTGCTTTTCTCCCATGTATTGTCCCCTTTTTTCTTTGTCTTCCAGCGTACTGCAGTCCCCTCGAAAGCCTCTTGTGACCATTGTGTTGGATCAAAGTTCAGAGTTGATTGCTTTCCAGCAGAGACTCCCCTTGGCCTCTTGTTCATACGCTCACTTGTCTACATTAAGTAGAAAAGAGCTCTTTTTCTTGACTCATTGTTTATCTGTTTCCCAGTTTACCAAAGCCTGGTGATAAAACTGTATTAGGTTACTCTTCATTTGTAAGTAGCAACATGCCCTTTTCTGTCGTGACTGGAGGTGAAATAGCCTCAGGATAAAGGAAAACAGAAATACAGAACATCCCTATTGTGGTGACACGACCTTGAAGGGGTTCCCCTTTATCATAAACTCTCTCTGCCCCTTGCGTCTGGGGAGGGCTGCTAGGGCTGGGAGAAACCATATGTTTATTTTCTGAGTTTTTCTGTCAGTGCCCAAGGTGAGTAATTGGAATTTCATTCTCTCATTGCATGTCCAGAATTCACATCTTAAAGGGCAGTTTATCTCTGGAGAGCTAATAAATAAAGGTACATTTTTAGTACATTTCATTTCCTGTGCGTATACAGACTTGGATTTAGTTTTACTCATTGCAGATGAATTTCCTAATTTTTTTTCTGCTTATTTTCTTCTTGCTCTGGGCCCTGCAGATGCACCCGGAAAGAACTGAAATGGATTTTCTTCTGACTTTCTCAACACAAAAGAACTATTAAGTAAGTTCTGGTTTGTGGTGCCAAGTTGAGCCCCTGCTTACATCTTTGGGAGGAAACTAAAGGCACAGGGAAAGGTTGTAGCCTGTGAAAACTTCAGTGATGGAAGTTGTATGACTCAGGAGTAACACAGAAGGAGCTTGGGGTTAGCTGGAGTCAGAAATACCCGTATTCTTATTTGTGAAACAAACAATTCTTGTGTAAATCATGAAGACATGACAAACCCTTTTATGCTGTTTGTGCAGAATTCGTTTGCAAAGTTGAGTTGCTTTTGGAATGAGGTTTTGTTAGAGACATACCATTGAGACCCAGCTTGAAGATGAATAAAACTGTCAGGCACTACTTCATGTATGACCATTTCCTCTGCAGCATGCGATAATGTTCCATTGCAGAAGTTAGGCTCAGTTTTAAGTGTTTTTTAGCTATATTGTCAATAGCATCCATCAGTAGGAGGAGACACAGGTGGCAGCATGTTTCCCCTCCAGTCCAGCTTTCATGGTCACAGGTCCACAGTTTCGGGGTAGGAGGTGTGAAGGCAAAGACAGTGAGTGTTTCTTTTATTGGTAATATCATCCATGTCCATGTAATGCCATTATTCCAATAGGCAAAGATGAGCCTCCATAGCTCTAGTTTCACTCCTACAGGGAATGAAAGAGTAAAGCAGCACTATCACCATTAAGTAGACCTCTGGTCTTCACACAGAGTTTGGTGGTGTGCAGGGATCACAGAAAAGGCATTTTTTGGCAAGGTTATTGAGAAGGGAAATATCTGTGTAGGTCCCTGGAGTTTTGGTTTATTTGGGGTTTTTGAACAACACAGGCTTACTAGAAAATTTTGTTAGGGTCTGATGGCCTCAGCAAGCAACTGGTTTCTGCCACAGCATCAGAAATCAGGTATGCAAAATACCAACAAGTCTGGATTTTGTTATCCAGGAGAGTGTGTGTTCAGGCATATTTTAGGGTCCCTTAAAAAATAAAAACCATTGTGTTTAAGGTCCCATACAAAATCGTATTCAATGGCAGGTATTGGAACTGAAAAAGGGGAATCTGTAAACCTTTCCAGGCTTACCTGCAAGCTCTCAAAGCTTCCACCAGACATGCAGAACTCCTGTGCTTTTGATAGAGAAATTTCTATGTGAAGCTTCATTATAAAAGAAATTGATACTAGAAAACCGAAATGCTTGTAGCAGACTCCTGTGCCTGGGGAAACGCTGGCTTCTCAGGGCCCCAGATAATTTTAGCAACAAGCATCCTCCACCCAACGAGGCCGGGCTTGTTCATTCAGCCGGGCAGGCTCAGGTGCAGTTTTTGTCCAGGTGTAGCCCAGCAGAGCAGGTCCTCCCTGGTCCCACTCTAATCCATCCTAGACTGGCTGCAGAGCAGGGAGAGCAATTTGGGGAGAAACTGCAGGCTGATCTTCTAGCAAAATGTACTTTTAATAACAGAAATGTAGTGGGAAAAAAAGGAGGAGGGAAGGTGGGAGAGAACTCTCTGCATCCCCTCTCTATCAGGCTGGGATTTGGGGCTGCCCTTCCTCTCCCAATGGGACCACAGGCACCCTCTCCTTCTCCGGCCAGGGTGCATGGCATCATAGAGTTGTCTAGGGTGGAAGGGACCTTTAAGATCATCGAGTCCAACCATTAACCTAACATTGACAAAAAACATCACTAAACCATATCGCTAAGCACCATGTCTACCCATCTTTTAAATACCTCTGGGGATGGTGACTCAACCTCTTCCCTGTTCCAATGCTTTTCAACCCTTTCTGTGAAGATTTTTTCCCTAATATCCAAGCTAAACCTTCGCAGCTTAACTTCCTCTTGTCCCGAAACTTGTTACTTGGGATAAGAGATGGACCCCTTACCTCCAGGGATGGTGACTCAACCTCTTCACTGTTCCAATGCTTTTCAACCCTTTTTGTTAAGATTTTTTCCCTAATATGCAACCTAAACCTTCCCTGGCTTAACTTCCTCTTGTCCCAAAACTTGTTACTTGGGATAAGAGATGGATCCCTATCTCACTACACCCTCCTTTCAGGTAGTCGTAGAGAGCGAGAAGGTCACACCTCAGCTTACTTTTCTCCAGGCTGAACACCCCCAGCTCCCTCAGCCTCTCCTCATAAAACTTGTGCTCCAAACCCCTCACCAGCTTCGTTGCCCTTCATGGGGTGCTGTTAGCTGCCCACTCAATGGCTGTATTTCTGGCAGGACATGCTAAAATTCTCATAACTGTTTCTCAAGAAGAGAAAAAACAGTGCATGGATTATTTTTCCTTGTCCTGTCCATCCCAAGTTTAATTCAGCAAACCGCCATGCAAAGCACTGCAGCCTCATGGACATTTTCAGGCAAAAGTTTTGTGAAGTAAACATAAAGCCCTCCTTTGAAAATTACGATCCCATTCCATTTTTCTTCAGCATAACACCTTCTTTAATAATGACTCTCCTCTTGTCACTTTTCATCTATGGAGAACTGAAGTAGATAAATCTATATTCATCTGTATTAACTACAAATTGGTTACAACTTCAAATTGGCTTAAATTGCCACTACAACTTCAATAGAAAAAGATACATGTTTTTGTTTAAGGTTAAACTGTGTGGACTTTACCTTGTTGAAAAGAAGGGGTAGACACTGTTCTGTTACTCTTGTCCATATGGATGTTGCACTACTGCACTATCTGGTAGCAATGCTATAGATAAGGTTTTTTTGACATTTCCATTCTCATTTGTATTCAGGTACATTGCACATAGTTAATGATGGCTGACAGTTTGCTGCTTCAGAAACAAAATGAGAAGCTAAAATCTCAATGCGTATCTATTTCCAGTGATTGAAATGGCAAGGACAAAAATTGCCCTCATGCTGTGGACAGTGATTGCATCAAATAATTAACAGAACTTTTGCTGCTTAGTTTATTGGATCTCCTGAAAATACTTGTTAGCTACAGTGGCACAGTAATGATGGATATGACAGATGAAATCCCACCAAATCATTAAATATATATTTCCCATACAAACCTGCAGTGCTAAAGGACAATTCTGAGTTTGGGTCTCTGTTCCATGTCTTGTTGCAAAGTGCACGTAGGCATTCTGCCAAGCACTAGATTGTTTAGGAGTTTGAGACCATCGGATGAGGAACAAAGAAAAAAAGTAATGTAATTTTTAGTTAAAATATTGTATATACTCTCTGAAGCAACTGATTGTGATATATAATGTCACTCACTAAGTGCTGAAAGACAGAGCTAGGTATTGAGAGTGTCCTGTACCTGCACTATTTTTAGAAGGATAATTTGTGTTTCATGCAGACCTCTCCTGGGTGCATGTGTTATGTATTTGTGATGACTTGCATAACAGTATTATCGGGTGTGGGTTGTTTTTTATTTTTAAGTAAGAAATCTATCTGTCACTGCTTTTTCTAACAGCATATTCCAGCAGAGAGCCCTTGCCTGCCCAGAGGGAAACCCATCCCTGGGATCTAACCACAATTTCAAACAAGAGAGGGATTTCAGTACGTTACGGAGTCCTGCATATTGGCTGGCTGCTTCTCAAGTTAAAGATTTATAATATATTTAATATGGATGAAAACTGGAACCACGAGTTGTAAACTATTAATGGAAGAGCAGCGGACTTGTGCAATCAGGTAAGGTCACTTGCTATGCACCGTCAGGAGAGAATAGATTTGGTATCATTCAGATCAATGCACGTCAGTACATTCTCTTAAAGCATCCCAATTTCCAGGCAGCCTGCAAATGCTAACCATTTCCTGAAGCAATTAATGAAGTACAATGCAAAAGAAAAGCAGAGATGAAAAGAAAATAACATTGAAATATCAGCTGTAAAAGATGGAGTAAATCTCATGTCACTTCTGGCTTAGTCATAGCTAAGTGCTGTTAATCATCTACTCTTTGTAGCATTGGCAGGTGAACGTCTGAGATTTTAGGTGATTTATACGCCTTGTTGTTCACTTTGCAATGCAAATGACTGGAAGTGCATGTGGTCGGTTGCCAAATGTCAGCTGGGAAGAGGTAACCTGCCGCTTTCTGTGCTCTGGGAGTACCTCGACCTCCTCTTGACTCATTCCCACAGGATGTATAACCTTTTTCTAATGTGATCGTAAACATCTGGTTGTGTCAGTACCACCATACTGTCAGAATATCTCATCTTTCCGGATCCTGTAGCATAACTCTTTGTGCTGTAAATATTTACAGTAGCATATGACCAAGCTCTGGGGTCATGAATCTGGCAGTATTGCCTTTGGCACTCACAGACCAAAGGCCAAACAGAAACATTATGTCCAGCTAAATTCAAATGTGACTGTTTTAGAAGGAATAGATCTAAAAGAAGAATAAAAAGTAGACCATGACTTTTTGTGTGGACAGACAGGATAATAGAGTTTAGTTTATATAGGTTTAGTGATGATGTTCCTTGTTTGTTGTGTGGGTGTCTATTTTTGTCAGTTAGGTTGATGGTTGGACAAGATGATCTTTAAGGTCCCTTCCAACCTAGAAGATTCTGTGATTCTGTGATTCTGTGAATGGACCTGAAAAGGAAAAGACAGTTTCAATCCTTTCATTTTTCTTGTACAAGCACTAATTAAACCTGTTGGGCCAAATGATTCCCTCTCTGATTCTTCCAAGGGCATTAAGTACCCTGAAGATAATGTCTCTGTTTCAGAAGCATCTATAGCAAAGCCCAAGGAATGCCCAGGTTGAAACGTAGATGTTTTATATATATTTATAAGGTGCTGATTGTTTGATGTAAGTTCAGATTCCATGTTACTAAAAGGAGCCTGGCCTTCATCCTGCCACGGGGTAGGAAATTCCTGCAGCTGTTGGGCTCAAGCCTCACACTGCAATCTTCTGGTGCCACAGAAATTGCTTTAAAATGGTCTTCAAAAGCTAAAAACCTGTGTAACACTTAAAAGAAAAAGAAAAGGTGAAACCTTTAAGCTGTCATTATTCTTTAGGTGTTTGTGTAAACCCCCAGTCCTCTCTCAATGTCTTTAATATTGATTCAGTTATTTCTGAGTACCTAAGGACAAAATTTGTGAGTCACAATAATGGCAAGAAATAACTACTTGTTTCTCACCAACTTTTTCTAGCATTGTGTTCTCTTCAAGCTTAAAATCATCTAGTTCTCCCTTAGGAAAGAGACAGCAGTTTATCAAACTTTTTGCAGAAAGGAAAATCTGTACGTGGCCCAGTTGTCTGGTTCAGTTTGGCACTTCACATTTAGTTGTCTTTTAAGAGAAGAATAATATACTTTGGCAGTTACTTTAATGGGAGAATGCTAAGCTGCTGTTGGGTAGAGCTATATATTTTCTTTCAGGGTAGTGTTGTCTTGTTGTTACTATTCACTTTTTGGGTTGCATTAAATTATTTGTTAAAGGCACTAAACTCTTTGTGCTCCCAGGATAGGTAGTTGACTAATTGGCTTTAGCTGAAAATTGATGTAATGCTATGAAATACAAGATCCATTGCTGTCTGCAACTGTGATGGTCCCCAGAAGACAGGATGTGTTCTAAATATCACCTTTTACAGTTCAGGTAGAAAAGATATTATCATTTAATTTTCCAACACTGCATATTCACATCCTATCAAGCAGCCTGCAAATCTCTGCACTCTTATGAAGATTGCTGACAAATTTCAGCTTACTTGGATTGGATTTTCAATTTTTTTGAGCAGCCAGTGTGTACAGATTTGAAAGTTTCTTGTAGTGAGTGTGTCAATGACTTGAGAAGTCATTGTATGCCTGCAGAGTTCCCTATAGATTTTCAGATCTCTTTCTCCTTTCCTGAACCTTTGTCAAACCTTTTTTTGTTAATCTGTAGTAGTTTTTCTATGTTCTTCAATATTTTATAAGCCTATTTAATCAGTCCATTATACAGCAGTATAAAAGTCACTTGAATGATATGTTCTCCAATAGTCATAACTTGGCTCAACACCAACAGGATAAACAGCTCCATAGATCTTTCTACATTACCACCTATTTATTCTTTTCTCAGACTTGACTTATAGGATAGAGTTTATTTATTTATCTGTATCTAAGCAGTGATGCCACGTACCTCTACTCGGTTAGCAAGTCTGTGTGACTGCAGAACTCTTCAGTCATACTTAAATTATGTTTATCTCCAAGTTTTTCATTTCATGTCATCTTATCATACACATTAAAAGTGGATCTAGAGACTGTTGAGGTAAGTCTGAAGCTTTGCACTGATTTCTGTCCGTGTGGGAACACCCAGACTTTTATAGGACAAAGATAAGTTGGAAATACCTTTGTCTGTTATCTGTTAAGTAATTTATAATTAGCATTTATTATTTAAAGTAAAAGCATGTCATCCTGACATCTAGTGAATGCTATGTCCTAACAACAGAACCTTTTGTTAAGCTGACTCTTGCCATTCAGAAAAGCTGTCTTAAAGTTTTTAATTAGTTCTAATTATGCAGCTTCCTGGATTGTAGTAACATATTTCACGAAAGTCTGTTTTCTTCACCGTTGACTGCCGCAATTCAATGCAGTAATATTAACCCATCATTACACATTTCAAAACCTGACAAATTCACGTACTGTTTGAAAGGAGGCTTTCCCCGGTTAATATATATAGAAGGAGTTCATATTTGTTCTGCAAGTCATTTCTCACTTCTGAAATTCATTCCCTGCAATGTGCAAAGGTTGTGTTAGGTTTCTGCATGTGGTTTCAGATTTACGGCTGCAGTGGTATTGCTAATCACAGGAGGCAAGTCTGAGATGGAAAAAAGAGTTAGGAATGGTTGGCAGTTCCCTGAGAAGCTATATTAAATGTTCAGGTATGAATCATTTCAATGAGGAGCAAGTGCTGTAAGAAAAAGGTTAAAAAGGTAAAAGCAAATTCCAAGTCTAAAAAGAGCGGATGTGGAGATTTGGTCAAGTTACTGAGGATGAATTGTAAAGAATGAAATAGGAATGAGAGAGAAAAATCAGAAAAACCAAGACAAAGACAAGCAAACCAAGAACATGCAGTATAAAATACATAATTATACAAGTACAACAGCAAGAAGAAAAATCTTCCACTCAGTTCCAGGGAACTACAGGCTGGTCAGCCTCACCTCTGTGCCTGGCAAGATCATGGAGCAGATCCTCCTGGAATCGCTGCTAAGGCACATGGAAAATAAGGAGGTGATTGGTGACAGCAAACACGACTTCACAAAGGGCAAATCATGCCTGACAAATTTGGTGGCCTTCTACGAATGCGCTATAGCATTGGTAGACAAGGGGAGAGCAACAAATGTCATCTACCTGGACTTATGCAAAGAGTTTGACACTGTCCCACATGTCATCATGGTCTCTAAACTGGAGAGACATGGATTTGATGGATGGACCACTCAGTGGATCTGGCTAGATGGTCACACTCAAAGGGTTGCAGTCAACGGCTCGATGTCCAAGTGGAAGGCAGTGACGAGTGGTGTTCCTTGGGTCAGTACAGGGAGCCAGTGCTGTTCAACATCTTTGTCAGCAACATGGACAGTGGGATAGAGAGCACCCTCAGCAAGTTTGCTGATGACACCAAGCTGTGTGGTGTGGTCGACATGCTGGTGGGAAGGGATGCCATCCAGAGGATGGGGAGGACTCTTTATCAGGGAATGTAGCAATAGGACAAGGGGAAACGGTTTTAAGTGGAAAGGGGGGAGATTTAGATGAGGTATCAGGAAGAAATTCTTGACTGTGAGGGTGGTGAGGCATATCGCTCTTAGTTGTGGTTTGCCAAAGTAAAATACCTTATGTTTCAGAAAGCAGTTATAGGAAATATTCACTATTAACCTTTTATTGTGTCCCCTCTCTTTTTTGTTTATAACATGCTTGTTTTCCTTGGCTGCCTGTTATCTCATGAAGTTTATGGTTCTTAGAGCAGAGATTGGGCTTTTTTGCAGCACCTGCTAAAATAGGCACCTAGATACCTGTTACAGTCCTTTGTCAAATGATATTAAAAATATAATCCCTAGAAAACCTTTGCTTATAAATATACAAAAATCAAACTGTCTGAAACCCTACTGCGAAGGAATATGGGGTTTTTTGGGAGGGGAAGTAAAAGAAATGAAGAAATGTTCTAATTTATCTTGATGTTGGATAGAAATTTAGAGAGTTTGCCCCATTATTATAAACCATTGTGTTATGTTCGACTATGCAAGTTAATCAATAATTTTATCTTCATTTACAATAGAAAAGTTAAAAGTCCTAAGAATGGCCAGGGTGCATTCCAGTTTGAATTGCGTTGAGAAAAGTGGGACTGGCCTGAAACTTTTCTGAATGTTGAATTTAATTTACCTTAAGTGAGTCTTACGTAAGCAACACTTAAAGGATTCATGCCATGCAGTTCAGGCAATGCATTTTGGCTAAGTTGAATGTGTATGTACATGAAATAACAGATGTTTGAGGGCTTCTTTTTCTCCTTAACTTCTATCTTAGCAACACCTATCTAAAACCATAAATTATGTCTTAGAAACATCCTTAGAAGTGTGGAAACACTGCTGCAGTGGCACTGTTCTTACCATTCAAAAGATCAAGCCTTTCAGGACAGAAAAATCAGTAAGGGCCTTTGTACTGTGTCATTCTGTCCTTATTTTGAGGCTCGGCCAACCAACCTTCCTTCCTTCTTTCCTTCCTTCGTTCCTTCCTGTTAAATTAGTTTATTATTCATATATTCCTCACTGTGAGTATATTAAATATACCACAGGGATAATCAAAGCAGCTGAAGTTTAGATACTGCATTTCCTTGCCGACAATTTATAGCAAAGCAGATGTGCATGCAAATTACACCTATCTTAATTCCAGAGATCACTATCTCAGTCAATTACTTTAAAATAACTTACATCTTTGACACATAAAATGTGATGAAGAAGCTTTGATCTTGGATAAGGAAGGTGTCCGTAACTACCCAACCAAGGGCAGGACTGAAACATATGGTCACATTTTCCAGGCGTTCATTGACCTCATGGGAGCTCTCAGTAACAAATCAATGACAAGCTCTTCCACATATAAGAGTAAAAATCGTGTGCGTGTGTATCAGAGGTAATAAGACATGTGTCTTGTATTACAGATGATTTGCTTTTTGGGCAGATGGGTTTTAAAGAGCATGAAATACAGTGTTTTCTCTACCTGAAAAAAGCAGTGACATTTTAACTGAAAATGCATCAAAAAAAAAAAACAACCCACAAAAACCCCACCACATGCTTCTACACAGAAGAGCACAAAGACTGAAGCATCATGATACTTTGTACAATTGATTTTTCCCTTTCCTCTTCTCACTTATGCCAATTTTATTGCAGTGCTGTCTCTGTAGAAGCCCCTTGTATTCTTGTACTGGCGCTGCTGCCTTCCTCAAAAGTTAGTGCAGCCTCCATTAGTCTCAAGAGACAGTCTCTCCTAAAGAGACCTGTCAGAAAAGGCACTCAGCACTTCTGACAAATAACTGTCAAGGCTTTGATTCTGCAGAGTGGAATAATTAGTAGTAGCCTTTCATTTGGCAAGTCCTGTTGCCTGAACCCTTCTGTTCACAGTTGTCAAATGTGTGTATTTAACCCAGGAGTTTTCACGTGGCAGATGGTGTGATTAAAACCACACTGAGGACTAGCTACTTTCAGAGGTCCCATAAATGCTTGCAGTCTTCCAATATCGTTTTTACCCTCTTCTTCAGGGACAAGCACCATTGACTGAGAAGGGGTACTAGACTATTCCCAGCAAAACAAACATTTTCCCATACTGGGCAGGAAGAATTCAGTAACAGCAGGATGATTTTGCTGTGGGCACAACTATGATTGTGTAAGGTCCACCTTGCATGGACCTATACGCTGAGTGGTCTGCAACGTAGTCGCACCATGAGCCGAACAGAGTTCTGTTATTTTTATTTTTTTTTCTATTGTTCTGTGTCCTTTTAGTTTTGTACCATCTTTTCCCTGTCCTCTCCCTTTCTTTGTTGGTGTAATTGCAACTGGTTAAACAATAACAACAAAATTTTTAACATCTCTCCTTTCTGCTGGACATTGAAAGTATTGATTTATAACATTCCCTGTGCATGTTTCTTTTCTCGTTCCAGGGTTTATTGGAAGGCAGATTGGTCGTTAAGACATGCATTTTTTTTTGTTCTCTGAATGCAAGACCCTGATAGGACACATAAAAAACTGCTCCTCCGTTTCTGCTGAAAACAAACCCAAAAAAGTGTTACCAAGTCATGTTTCAGTTATATCTCTTCCATGGAGTGCAATAACCTTCCTTAAGCATTTCTGTTTGTTGGCAAGATGCTGTGAGTACGAAGCTTTCCCTCCTCCCCCCTGTTTCTTCATATCTTCTCTTTTCATTTTCTGGGTTTTATTTGCAAGCAGTATGATGGTGCTTTGTCCGCAAACCTGGAATATTGTTGCTACACTGCTCCTTTTAAAACCCACCAGGTTCTGATGAAAAAGAGATACATTTAGAAGCTCAGTCTGGTGTCCACAGTGAGTCTTTCCACTGATACCTTGTCAGCCGCTGGTTCAACAATGAACAGAAAAGCTCCCAGGAAAAGGTTTTATGAATAGGAAAAGTCTTGTATATGTGTCTAATAGAAAACACTTCTGAACAGTAAAAATACAGTGCCTGGTGATTTATGATTTATATCTCCCTTGCAGAAAGTATGAAGAGAAATATTCCTCTATAGAATTTGGCAAACCAGTAAAAAGAACAGTTTCAGTTTACTATGGTGCATATACATCCTTCTAGTGTACCTGTACCTCCGCTGTTTATCTTTGGTTTTATTTTCCCTCATCCTGTTGTTCTCAGGTGAATTTATGCACGCACTCGTGCATTGTCATACTGGCTTTGTCTTGCCCACTCTTGTTTTGTTCTCACATCTTGTATGTTTGAAATGAGTTAAATATAAAAAAGAAAGAGAAAAACCTCTGTTGCAGGTTTTGCTTCACATCATCTCCGAAGAGGGTAGTTCATTGCTATGCTAATGGGGAGCACGTGGCGCAGGGTAATTGTTGCAAAATATTCCTCGCAGACATCCATCATTTCCTATTGTTGAACACTAAATATTCTGCTCACAGTAAGGATGTAATTCACTCTGGGCAACAAGACACCGAGCTTCATGCTGCTCTAATTGCAACAAACCTCTGCAGTGTTTAGCCCTGGTGGTGCACGAGCAGAGTCCACTCTCGATAAACCACCGTGCTGCAGTGTGGGTGCTGGCAATAACATACACGCAGCTGAGGAAGGTCAACTGTGAAATGAATTTATAAGAGAAATTGACAGGTCACAAAAACTCTGATTTGATTCTAACAGGACTGATTTACTTGGACTGTGTGTATGGCAGATGTTTATAGAGTGTAGAATATATGTAGTGAGGGCATGGATATAATACTGCTCTACAGACCTGGAAAATTTCCATATTCCAGCCAGAAAGAACAGACTATCCATGAGGTTAGACTAGATGATCATAGTCATTCCTCATCTCCGTAAAATTTATGAATGAAAGCAGAGTGGTCCACAAAACCTACTAACAACTTGGCTTGGCAGACCTGGTTTTCTTTGCAAGCATTTAGATGAAGCAGTAATGGAAAAAAAATAATAAGAAGACGTCTTGAAGCTCCTTAAGCTCCTTTGTAAAATGAAGGGATAATAATCATTCTGAACTACCCAAGGATGTTTTGTGGCTTGTTTAGTGCTTTCACTGCACGTTCAAGATTCTCGTATAAAAGGCACTGCTATACACAAGTGCTGAGTATTGCTATTATTAATAAAGGACCATAATGGTTCTAAATTTAGAGTTATAGCTCAATATAGAGTTTAAGCTCTTTGCCTGGGTTACAGCCACGAGGGTCTGCAAGTAAGCAGTCCCTGTCAATTATCGACAATGACATATGTAAGATAGTGGCTGCTAGTGTCTCATTATTTTGATTTGAAGACACCGTAGCAGGAACATTCAGAATGCTAAAACCCCAAGAGAAGATGAACATGCTGATAACAAAAGCATAAAGCTGTCAAAGGCAGAAAACCTGAGTATGTCTCCAAGCAGGGCTTTTGCCAAACCACAAGCTAAATGTGCCCTTTGAACACTGTAGCATATATTGTTCTCTACATCTTAAACATACTCGTGCTAGCAAAAAAACCTCACCACCCCCCCTATAAAAATGCTAAAGTTAACACTTTTGGATGTGTTTTTTGTATGCTGTGTGTTTAGAATAGCCATTGTGTGAAAGATGTAAAGGTTAGCTTACTTATGTCAGCATTTAAGGCTGCCTAGAAATGTAGGGTCAGCATTAGGAATTTTTGTTAGTTAGTAATGGGCTAGGAAACATTTATTAGGCCACACGCGATCATTGCCTGTTTGATCTTAACTCCAGCATCCACAGCCACTGGTTTGGAGCATGACATTCCCTTAGGGTGTGGAGAGGTGAGAAGGCCCTTGAGAAACATGGGCAGGCACTGGTGGCACATGGACTCTGGTGACTGGAAGGGGCAAGAGCAGTGGGCAGGGGGTACATGACCTACAGCAGCCACCATCGTGTCCGGTGTGGTGGGCCCACAGTTCTCCTTGGCAGGTAGAAGGGATGCTTTCAGGGGAAGTCTTGCCCGGTGAGTGTAATTCTGTACAGCAATTCCATACGGTAATTCCTGCCCTATAGGGGTGAGAGCCAGAGGACCCCCCATTTGGGACAAGCTGAGGGATGTCTTAGGATCTCTTTCAGTTTTATTTTCTGCAGATCTACTCTAGAGTAGCTCAGATGGATTTGAAAGGCTAATCAGAGAAATCCTGAAAGTGTGGTTAGTGCTGATGAGTTGTCACCAGTGTTCCTCCACCAAGTACTTCTACTTAAGGGGGAATTAAATAACGACCTTTCCATGTGTTTGTAAGGAATATTTTGTTTGACAGCAGCTAACATGCACCAGATGTAAAACATACTGCAAGTTCAGCTTCTCCTGGAAAAATAGTCAATGAATCCATGTTTAGTGGTTAAATTTGTTTTCTGTGGCATTAAGCTCATGTGTAAGAAGAGATACCTGCCCTTCCATCCTCTAATTTATTAGAGGGAAAGAAAAGAAAAAACGTATTTGAATAGCACAGATACCCTTCCTTAGTAAAGGTTAGACATGCTATTAACTCATTTATGTCCTGAAAAATAAGTACATGTATTGGACAACCACTATCTTTTTCCCCATAAAAGAAACATTTGTGCTTTTATTTTTGGAATTCACACTTTGAATTATTCAATAAAATATAAATAGGTGCTCGTGTAGCACACACTCACAGCAAGAACAAAATGCTGTCACAAAAGTGATCTGCCACAAAGGAGCCTGCTGTTACCATTTCTTTACTCTGCGGGCTCATGCTGCTGAAAGAAACGTGAGTCAAGCCTTACTCTTTGCAATAAGAAAATAAGGTAGTTGAATTATTTAACATACGAGAGATCAAAGAGATATGAATGCAAAAGGCCAGCAAGTAAGATCAATTACAGTGTTGAGGATTGTCAAGAGTTTCTTGTCTCCAGAGACATTTGTAAATCCTGTATCCATGAAAGTGATACACTCTTTATCTAGGTCAGGCCGCCAAATGAAATATATATTTATGTATTTTCCATTCCGGGCTAAATTTCATGCCAAAAATGTCATAAGGAAATATGAACAAACATATAGTGATAGTACCCATTAGCTTTGTGGTTACATTAAGCTTTCCTTTTAAGGCAGTTCGTTTTCTGTATCTATGTATGCCTACTTCTGTACCTCATTTTCAGGTAGATGTAACTGGCTCTGAGGAGGTGTGTGACCAAACTCATCTTCAGTCTGAAGACAGTGGAGTTTTGATAAAAGACCTTTACAAGCCAGGCAGCTCTCATTTTCTGGATGCTTCCTGCACTCCATGGTTTCTTCACACTCAAGACATCACAAACAGCAGGCTTTGCCAGGGCTCCTTCTTGCAGGCTGACGGGAGTTTCAGGAGGGAATTTCAGGGTGCTAACGGAGTGAAATATATATTTCATTAAAATGAATGTCTGTAAAAGGCAGTGATGGTGCCTCTGTACTGGGCACTGGTGAGGCCTCACCTCGAGGGCTGTGTTCAGATCTGGGCCCCTCACTACAAGAATGACATGGAGGTGCTGGAGCGTGTCCAGAGGAGAGCCACCAAGCTGGTGAGGGGTCTGGAGAACAAGTCCTACGAGGAGAGGCTGAGGGAACTGGGCATGTTTAGTTTGGAGAAGAGGAGGCTGAGGGGAGACCTCATTGCCCTCTACAACTCCCTGAAAGGAGGGTGGAGAGAGGTGGGGGTTGACCTCTTCTCCCAAGGGAATAATGACAGGAGCAGAGGAAATGGTCTGAAGTTGGGGCAGGGGAGGGTTAGATTAGATCTTGGGAAGAATGACTTTCCTGAGAGGGTGGTCAGGCACTGGAACAGGGAGGTGGCGGAGTCACCATCCCTGGAGGTATTTAAGAAATGTGTAGACATGGGGCACTTCAGGGCACGCTCTAGTGCCCGGGATTGTTGGGCTGTGTCTGTTTGTGGGTGGGTGTGGTATGTTTTGGCTTTTTTTTTCTTTTGCGATTGGACACGATGATCTCAAAGGTCCCTTCCAACCATGAAGATTCTGTGATTTTGTAAAGGGTGAAAAAATTGCTTTTTTGGTATGGGACAGGTCAAGGACAGAAAAATACAGTCCTGCCTAGAGGCTGACTTTGCTTTTCCTTAAGGAAATGAAGCGCGTGATTTTCTGCAGATCTTGACCTCTCTCTTGACAGCCTTGTCGCTCTCCCTGTTTTCTCAGGTTACCATTTGATCAGCTCTCCAGCCTGCTTTTTCTCTTTTAGGATGAAGACAGTAAACACCTTTGAAATGGCTATAAAACCTCCGCTGTCCAGAGCAAATTTGCAGAGCAAATAAGCTTTGGCTGCTTGATGACCCTCCGGAGGTCAGCTGCAGCAGCCCCAAATCAATCGGGAGTGCCTTTGCATGTAATAACAGTGAGGTCACCTCCGGCTTCCACTCTCACAGCTTACATCCTAAGGGTCATCATGTCACAAAATCACCTAAAAATAGAAAATGCCAAAACTTGAAGCTGAGAGAACGGTAAATTAGGGAAAGGACAAACCTTCCCCGAGTGAGGGAATAACACTGCCCTGGAAGGAGAGAGTCTTTCCTGGCCTCTGCCACAAAACTCCTGGCTGTTGCTTGTCCACTGACTTTTCTCAGGTGGTCGCTGGCTGTAAAGATCTCATTTTTTAGCCCCTGACTAAGTAGATCCAAATCGAATGTATCCATTTCAACTGCATCTCAATAATTACTTCCTAAAACTGCCCATTTCCGCTTCATTGCCTTAGAGAGAAGGTAGATGGCCAACTCTGGAATGGTGCCTACGCAGAATGCATCAAAGACTAGGTGAGTCTCACCCCTTTGTGAGGGGTGTTTTTTGTCAAACAATATTGCATTGTGCAAGGCCTGGGGCATCACACTGAACAATTGAAACAAAATGTGTTCATTTGGTTAAGTACTGCTTATTTTATTCAGTAGATGATGTGGTAGAGACTCTAAAGAACACGTTGTCATATGACACTGTAGTTTTTAACTGTATCATGGTGAATTTGCACAGACTGATGCTGTCTCTAAAACCTTAATTCTACCATTTTTAAAATTTTAAATGCTTGACTCTGCAGCGTTACTGGTTCTTCAAAAGAAATGCCTATGTATTTTGAGGGTTTTTAGAAGTCAAACTGAAAAAACCCCAGAGTTTTCACCTGCGAGGTTGGCTATCAACAGGACAGAACTGGAGCCTTCTATCGCACAGATCTGTGTCACTTCAGCAGCAAAATACCTGATAGCAGGTTGTCATCACCTGTGTTTGCCAGCAGTAAAGGAGAATGGAAAGCACCCTTTCGAAGGTACTTCACAGCCCATGGCAGATACCAGGGGAGTGGTGAGCTTTAGGAAGGTGGAATTATGCTCTGCATTTTGACGGGGAAGTTCCTTTGGTGATTAGAGATCCTTCTTGACTACATCTGTTAAGGTCTCTTCCTCAGCCCTGAAGTCAGACTTTTTTTCTCATCTAATCTCAATCTTATTGGCTTCTTAGCAGGTCTTTAGCCATTTCTTGTCCTAGTCCTAGTCCTTCCGTAATTTCCCCCTTGTCCCATGTGTTTTGCAGCAGATAGCAGTCCTCTCTTTGCCACCCGGGTGCCAGAGCTGGGAGTGTTTGAGACTTGGCAGTGAAGGCCACGGCCTGAGGTTTTGTTCTTGTGTTTTGCAATGTGCATCTGATAGCTGGGAGGAACAGTGGCAGGGGAAGACACAGGTTTGGAAGGGATCACTCTCATCTGCTGTATAAAAATGTGATAGCTGCAGGCAGGCTGCCTACAGTCGCTTTGGGAAAATCAGTGGCTCTCCAGGGGTAGGGAAGCCTCGTAGAAGTTATTCCCAATCTTCAGCAAGTGGCTGCGTGTCACACTTACCTTGTGGTTGTTTGCAGCATCTCCCCTGTCATGCTCCCAGAAATAGGAGCAAGGTGTGCAGGGGTCAGTGATGGTAAGGGGATAATGCATGGGTATTGCCACCAGCTGGCTTGAGATCAGTCCTGTCAACGGACTGAGGATGTGTGAAAGCCTGAGTTAGTCTTGAGAAGGCTGGGCTGAGCTGTGGCTCAAGTGTGGTTTCTGTCCTGCCTCACAGTGTGGGTCTTTACAATGATCAAATTATCAGTGTCGTAATAAAAGACAAGGCAGAGACCATGAGATGATGGCTGAAAAATTCAAACTTAATAATCTGACCTCGGGTTAGAAGTTCTTTTGGGGCTACAGTATTTCACGTAGACTTATCCAGGAGGGTTCTGTGCGTCCCTAAGTACAGACACGTGCTCTCCTCTGCCGAGCAGTTAATTTCCCTTGACTTTCTGAGTCACTGTGCACAGTACCCAACCAAACCAGCTGTCTTTAGGTGCTCACACCCAGACTTAGGTACATCCCTTGGAGCACACCAATTTGAAACTGTGACTTAGGAGCCGGACTAGAATTTGTACTGGAGCTGTGATGTACTTAAAAGAGAGAGAAAAAAAAATAAATAAGATTTTAAAAAAATTGGTAAGAAAAGCAAGATACTCTGCTAGTTTTTCTTGTGCCTTGCAGCTTTTTAATGCTGCCAGGGAAGCGGTCTTTACCCCTTTCCATCAAGCTATCTCTGTGTGGTCTCTGTAAGGAATGGATGTCTGGCACAGCAGCCAAAATCAGTGAGAAAACATAATATATTTGGGGACTCACGTCTTAAATGTGTTTAAACGTCAAACTGTTCAAATCCTGCCACCAGCTTTCCTGAGCATCCTAATCCCCTGCAGCACAGTGGGAAGAAGGTCAGTGCAGCGAGGGGATGGGCTCACAGTCCTGTTTGGAAATAAGGCACAGAAAACTGCAGATTTTGCTAGACCACCCCAAAGGAGTAATTCCTGAAAGCTTTGCTTTAAAGTTTTCTTGTTCTGTGCTACAAAAAGCAGCTGTCAAACCATTGGCAGGCTTGGTATTGAAAAGTGAACTTAAGCTGGGAAGGGGCAGATCATTTAACAGTGACACCACATAATTTGTGGTTACTCAAGTCCATATTTATCCTATTAATAAAGAGTTTGGCATTAACATTTTGTGTAAATGAGGATAATTTATTAAGTGGGGAAAAAAAAGAAACCAAGGAAAACAGATTGCTCCAGAGAGCAAAGAAATATATCACTGCAAACATACATAATGAGTGCAATTTATAAAGCACTTTTAATTAAAAGTTTCTAACTTGAATTATTTCATTTGGTTGCAAAATGTGAGTATGTTTTAGTAAGCCAAACTTCTCAGTTGATCTTTAGGCCCCTTTTAAGAGATAACATCTATTATGTTTATATCTATCTGTTTGTCATTAAGAAATTGCTTGTTTATTTATAATTTACCAAAGTGATGGAAGCACAGTATTTGGGGACTGTGCTTTTGTTCATCAGTGTTTCCCCTGAATTAATCTCCAGCTACCCAGGTCTTTTAACAATGACAATTATTCTTCTTTATAGGACTGATAAATAAAAACTGTACTTGCATCCTGCCTTTTATAACAGACTTAAATAACTATCCTCTAGCTTGGGAACATGAATGCCTACTGTTCCACTCTTCAAACATATGCTATACATTATGGTGTGCTTAAATATATACGCTATACACTATTGTGTGCTTAAATATACACCTAGAAAAGATGCATCTGCTACAATGTGGTGCCTGACGTCTTCAGATGGTTGTTTGCTTTGAGCATATTAGTGAAGAAGGTTGTCTCACCCATGTCCCATAACAGCATTGATGTCGCACAAGAGCTTGCTGCACAGACTGAAGCAAAACTCCTTCCCAGGTTTTGAAAGCATTGAGCAATCAGAGAGAAAGTTGGGTGTGAATAGTAATGACAAGTGTTTTCTACCTTACGGTCCTCACTGCTACCAACAACACGTATCCACCTGAGATGGGGCCATGGACAGCTCTGGGAGCCCCCCCTTCTCCCTAATTTTAAGGTTCAGTATTAACAGCTCAGAAAAGTCTGGGGCATGAAGTAGGGGTTGGATGTCCAGTCAGAAAAATGACTTGGTATGGCTTTGAGATATTAAGCTTTAGTGGAAGGTAAAAAAATATTGTAGTTAAACAGAGATTGACCTACCTTGCTGGCTTTTTTTTCATGTATGTGCACTGTGTAGCCTCCCCCTGTGGTTCCTCCTGACCAGTAAAAATGACTTGATCAGTTGATTTTTTGGTAAAGATAGTATACCTCGTATTTAGTACACTTGGGAAGTGGTAGGTGAAAAATGAACTTGTGATACATCTCATTTACTAATATTCCCTCCTCTTGATGCCAAGCAGATTTAGACTTTGATTTATTCCCTGATCAGCATAACTTTTGGAGTAGGATCTGTGAGATTTATTTTTGAACCAGGGAAAAATGCTTCTCTCCCCAGGTGTAATGGAACACAAAGTGCTTTTCTGTCGAAACACCACAGTGAGATTTGGCCAGGTGACTCTTCAAAAGGCTGATGAACGGAGGAACTGAGTCTGTCCTTGAAGTGTCTTTCTTTACTCCCACAGAAGCCAAGTGCACTCGTGACACTTTTTTTTTTCCCAGTAAATCAGCAAAAGTTATCCTTAAGTAACCTTTAAAAATTACTAATAAGTGAAGTCACTATAAAAATAAAGGCCTTGCATCTGTGTCAAGAAAAAAAAACGTGCCAGCCCTTGCTGATACCTGCAAATAGCTCTTCTATTGATGTGTATTAGAAGTTGTATTTGGCCACAGGAAAGTGAAGGGAGCTGTATAAACCAGAAAAAGAAGAGGGCTCTTGAAGACCATTTCACTGAAGTTTAGAAGTGAGAAAATTAATTTTCTAACCTTCAAATTAAAAGCCCTCTGTGTAGATCCTGAGAGTTCTCTGTTCAGCTTTCATGAAATGCTGAAGTTTGCAGCTTCTTTCCGAGGCATTAAAGTCAGAATTTCTCCGTGTTTTTTTGGTTTTTTTTTTTTTTTTTTTTTTTAATTTTTAGTTAAAAATGATAAGGTTTATTTTCCCTCTGTTTTAGGACCTCAATCTTCCCAAGGACATAAACAAGTTTGTTTGCCAGTTGCCCCTCCTCCTGGTTGCCATCAGTTCTACTTGAGTAATCTCAGAGCTCGAAAAACTGACGTAAGTATAATATAATTTCATTTGGTATTGCAAGAGCTTCTTTCCTTTTTTCTCCGTGTAAGTTTTGAGAGTCAGGGAGCATTTTATGCTCAGTGATTTCCCTCCTACATGATCATTTTGCACTGTCAAGTGTGCAAAGAAAGAGCTAGGAAGCTGTCTTTGTCCTTTTCATAGTGCTGATAATCAACATGCTGCCCTTTGCGAGGCCACCATGTTCAAGTCCAGAATCCAACACCTTCTGAAGGAAACTGCCAGCACTTATCTTTGAATTGCTTTTTCTCTCTGCTCCAGACAAATGTTGGCATTGCTTTTCTGGCTTTTTGTAAGGAGACTACAGTCTTGGCTGAACTGATTTTCATAAACCCATGCTGACCCATGCTGACTGGACACTAGGAAAAAATTCTTCACGAAAGAGTGGTCAGACACTGGATTAGGCTGCCCAGGGAGGTGGTTGAGTCACCATCCCTGGCCATATTGTAGACTCGGTTAGATGGGGTGTTGGGGGATATGGTGTAGGGGAGAACTTTGTAGAGTAGGGTTGATGGTTGGACTCAATGATCCCAGGGGTCTTTTCCAACCTGAATGATTCTATTATTCTATGATCTGAGGAGCAAGTAAAGCATGGATGTGCTGAGACGTCCTTACTGCAAAGACTGCTTATATGTGTTTCAAAACCTCTCCCAGGCAATTGCACTAAAGTTTCTGAATGCTTTGATTTTCAGATGACAACGTGTGATGTGTGGAGAGCTTTTGGGCTTACTTCACCGTAGTCCTTTTGTTTCAAGGATGTGTGTCTTGATGTGTTTATATCTCATCCTGCTCCCTACCACAGTGCCCTGCATCCATTCAAGGCATTGACTACTGTTTAGACCATCACTCCCAAATAGCAGGGAGATATCCTGGTACCAAAAGACTATTATAGAAATTGGAAATATTATCATTATTGCATGGACAGATGATTTTGCTGCTTTTCCTACATGGAGATCTGATTTTTTTTTCTCTCCTGCTGTTCTTTATTTCATAAATCTCTGGAGTTAGGCAACTGCCAGGAGGTGGTGCTGATGCACTCCTCTTGTTCAGAAGCTGTGTGACGCCTCTGAACACACTGGAGTGAGAGACAGTTCAATTTTGGCAGGCATGCACAGGCTAACAGTATTCGGTTCCTTTTTTACATCACTTAAATTTCATGTCACCAAAGCTACCTGCAAATATTGTGCTGCTATATTGGCTCTGCTGTGAGGGAGAGCTGGACTAAAACACACTGCACAGCCTTCCAGTTACCAGGTTCCTCATCTGCAGGAAGGCAGTAGTGACGTGTAGAAACTACCTGAGAAAAGCATCAGAGATTAAGAAACCAACCTTCCTATCAGGCAATAAAGACACAATCTTCAAGTGTGAGTTGCTCATTTCATAAATGCATATAGTTTAAGAGCGGGGTTCAGAGTGATGTACAGTTGAATTGCCTGAGAAAGGTGGTGATATTTCCTTTGTACATCCCTGCATTGGCATGTTCCCATGCGACCTGGAAGCTTTGTGGAGCCCATTTCACCCGGTGAAGCAGACAGTGTTTCAAGTCAATGTATTCATAGAATCATAGAATGGTTAGAGTTGAAAGGGACCTTAAAGATCATCTAGTTCCAACCCCCCTGCCCTGGGCAGGGACACCTCCCACCAGACCAGGTTGCTCAAAACCCCATCCAGCCTGGCCTTGAACCCCTCCAGGGATGGGGCAGCCACAGCTTCTCTGGGCAACCTGGGCCAGACTCTCACCACCCTCACAGCAAAGAATTTCTTCCTTGTAGCTAATGCACAGCAAAGAATTTCTTCCTTGTATCTAATGTAAATCTACCGACTTTCAGTTTAAAACCATTACCCCTCATCCTATTGCTACGAGTTCCTCCCCATCTTTTCTGTAGCCCTTTAGATACTGGAAGACTATTATAAGGTCTCCCTGGAGTCTTCTCTTCTCCAGGCTGAACAACCCCAACTCTCTCAGCCTGTCTTCATAGGAGAGGTGCTCCATCCCTCTGGTCATCTTCGTGACCCTCTGCTGGACTTGCGCAAACAGGTCCATGTCCTTCTTATGTTGGGGGCCCCAAAGCTGAATGCAGTACTCCAGGTGGGGTCTCACCAGAGTGGAATAGAGGGGCAGAATCACCTCCCTTGACCTGCTGGCCAATGCATCTTAATCAGGACCGGCACAATCTTTTGCTCACCTTCCGTAGTCCAAGCATATCTCTGTTACAGGCTTGCCCGGAAAGAGTTAAAGCCCATTTTCTTCACGACCCTCTGGCAGCTCCTTGGCCCTCATTGGGCCCTGCTCTTCTGCCACAGCCCCTTAGTTTTCTGCTGTGGCTTCAGACAATATCTGCCTCACCTCAGACTTCTGGGTGATGGTCCAGCTATTGAAGGTCTTCTCATTCATGTTTTGCATGCTCAGCATGGCTGAACACCAGGCTCCTCTCCCTGTGGCTTCCACGAGCTCCAGCTTGCCCTACATCTTTCCTGCTGCTTGGCTGCTGCTCTCCTCTCTTCTGCCTTTTTCTTTCTTTAATAACTAATATACATGTATAACAGCCCCCCCTATTGTTTCTTCCCAGGGCTTTCCTTCTGTCTGTTTTTTAATGTCTAACATACAACAATTCTTGGTATAAGTATGGATTTTATAAGTATGTTTTTTTTTTTTTTTGGTCATCTTTTCCTATAGGCAGACATCATCTTCTGGCTGAAGGTCTGCTTCACAGTCATGCTCTGAGGTTTGTTGTCTGTCTTCAAAATGGCATAATCTGTAACAAATGTACCATGTAAGTAAGTTAAAAATACATTTATCTTTATTCCTACTTTGTCTGTGAATGCTTGATAGGCAAAGAAATATTCAGGAAGCCAGTGTCATAAAACTCTTGTGAGCACGAAAACTAAAACCCGACTGTTAAACCAGTAGTATAAAAGATTTGACCCCATACGGACAGATAAATCTGCGTGTCACATAAATTCTCTCCCTGGACAGTAATGCTCAGATTCACTGCTTCCAAGCATTTCCGAATTTCACATATGTATTTTTTTCTTTCACATAAAGGTCTGCCTCAGCATGACATCATGGCATTTACTCCTTCCCTCTGTTGCAAATCTGTCCTGAAGTTAACTGTAAATTCAGTCTTGTAACTAAGTTTAACTTGCAGAAGAATACGTACTCTTCAAGGAATTTTATGGCATTTTCTAAGGTTTAGTTCTCTTTCAAATGGCCTCATTTAAAAATACTAGACTATAAGGCAGTCTGAGCAGTGAAACTCATAACCTTTCATGTTTCTGCACGGACGGGAAGAAGCTGGTGCTCTGATTGGTTTCCTACACAAGTCTCTAGAGAGATAAATACAGCAAGGGAAATAGCAAAGACCTTGCTCTGCAATAATCTGTTTCAGTAAAGTCTGCTCTATAAGAAGGATTAAAGAGCTGTGACCAGGATCAAGTAAAATGTGAGCATATGATTGCTAGATAGGAGAGGGGCAAAATCGCTATGCTGAAGCCTAGAAGAATTGACAATATCCTCTGTGCTTCTGTTGCAATTGCCAAACCAATGTCTTTGTGTGTTGGTTTTTTTTTTTTTTCCAACCTGATTAATTAGCTTAACCTGGTCATTCCCCCCTGCCCCTCCTCCAGCCCCCTTTCTGCAATGGCATTAAAGCTTTTTTTTTTTTTTCATAAAGGTAATTTTCAATGAGATTTGGTTGAATAAGTGCAAATAACTGCATTTCTTTTGGGTCTGACTCACTGATATCTGGAAATAGTTATATTAGGAAATATTTCCATTAAAAAGGACTTACTTCCTCTTGTTCCTCTTGTTACAGATCATCACCAGACCAAGTTTACCAAGTCATCCTCTCAGGTTGTCTCTGACCCTCCCAGGTAAGACTGCAACAAGTTACTCACTTGCATCTCAGCATCACCCTAAAAAGAGGTGCTTCCAGGCATCTTGCTCATTAAGAAATGGCAAAACCTTCTATCCTTGCTCTCTTGCTGGATTATGTTTGTGACAGTCCTGTTTGAAAAGTATAAGTCTCAAATTGCTTATGGTCAGGCTTTATCTTGGCATATGACAGGAGCACGAAACAGGATCTCTCTGGAGCTACTGATTTATGCCGTGGTTTACTTTCTGCTGAGAGACCAGAAAAAGTTAGTCTCATTTACATCAAGAGGATATTTAGTTTAAATATTAGGAAAAGCTTTCTCGTTGGGGTAAATGCAACCTGCACAGTGACAGAGCATCTTGGGTTAATATTATGGAAGCAAATTTGATACGTGGGGGTCTGGAGGCAGGGCATCATGGCTTGGTACAAGGAGGGATATGAATTTTTCGGCCTGGTGCCTGTCTCTCGCTTGCCCAAAAGCTCATTCCTGAGGGTGCTGGGGTGACTTATTCTGGTGCAGCACTGCTCTGCTCTGGGCCAAAGTCTTCCTGAGCTCGCCCTTACCACCCATGTCCGGGGCTGCTGTAGGGGCAGAAAGAATACTCTGGGTACGTGCAGCTCCTCCTGTGCTCTGAAAACTGGGCTTTCTGCACCCACAGCCTGGGTCTCCAGACACCAGGGGAGGTGTGGTGGGGTGACACGCTCCCACAACCTCAGAGGAGGCAGCTGAGCGTCTCACTGAGGGCTGTCCTACGTGACCCCTTGAGCACCTTCTTCTTCTGCATTTCAATACTTCCATTACACAATAAGCCAGGAAAAAAATTAAACTCCATAAATACATCACCTATGACCCTGGAAATGGTAGTTTTGCAGAACTGCTTTCCTGTGTTTTTCATTCAAGGCGCATTGTGCTGTTCATTACAGTGTGTCAGTGTGACAGTAGCATTATTCTCTTATTTACAGTTCTTCCTTTCTCTTCAGCAGTGAAAATGAAAAGGAAATCAATGCCATTAAAGAGAATAATGACAAACTCACCTCCTGCAAGGTCTGTGCTCATATATTTATTTTTTTTTTCTGAATTCTCATCTCTGGATGTACTTGTTCAGGTGTGATGGAAGAATGGAAGAAAACTCCAGGAAAGCAACACTGCAAAAGAGACAAATACCGTGGTAGGCCACTGCATTCGCAAAAGGTTGAGAACACTCGGGTATCCTGCATCCTCCTCTGCCCCCCTGGCCTTTACAGAAATCTGCTGTATGATTAGAAATGTCAGGGATGAGGCTCAAGAAGATCAAATTAAATGACACAGGAGACAAGGGGAGCTGGTGCAATTCTGTACCAATCAAACAACACTCAAACTTCTGTAATATCATAGTGTCTTTCGGTCAATCTGTGGATCACAGGGTGAAGCCTCAGATCAAAGAGCGGTTAAAAATCCACCGAGGAAGTTCTCCATCAGACAAGACCCTGTGGTCTCTCACAATTTATTAAGTCGGAGCAGCACCTAACACTGAGCTGTGCCAGCAGGGCAGTATTTCATTTACTTTTTCTGTGCAATTCCGAACGAAAACCCTTTTATGAATTTCCAGATTGTGCGCAGAGTGTACAAGGAAAGGCACAATGTTTGGAAACCACTTGGGCTTTCAGAAGTAAGAGCCCTGCAAGCATGACTCGATACTCTCTGCAGGAGCCTTGCTGCTCTGTGCTGTGTCACTCGGTGAACTCTGTTGACTGCTCACTCCTTCCCCAGTGAGAATTTTACTGAGGAACCAAGCAAGAGGGAGAGAGGGCAGCGTGTGTATCCAGCTCGATGACTTTGCTCTAATGAGCGGGGCAGCCGTACAGCGTTTCCAGTTGCTGACTATAAAGGATGAAACGAGTCCCATTTGCATACTACTCTCAGGGAGAGTTTTTCATTAGCGAGGTTCACCTTCTTTGTGCTGTACCAGCCACTGCCTCTGAATCAACCCTCCTGGGCTGATAGGAAGCAATTTGGATGGGCTCAAGACCAGTTTAGTAAGATGAAAAATTTCACTGGATAATTTCCGGGCCAATATTTCATAGGTCTGCCTGCTTGCTAATTAACATACCTTGACTAGATCTGCCTGCAGCCAGAGTAGAGCCCATTAAGGCATGAGCTACCAAATTATGTAGTAAATAGTGTAACTTCATCCAAAGACCGGCTGCCTGTGCTTGATATGGCTCGGAGGTGCTAAATTTTGGCTGGCTGGAAGGAAATCTAAACAAAGATGAAAAGGAGGAAGGTGCAGACGGAGGCTGTGAGTGTGACCAGGGAACTCAATGCTGATCACAGGGGAGGAGGACAACGTCAGGGCAGACAGTGATGGGTACGGGCTGTAATCTGAGGTTAAACACGGAGAACACCTAGAGCAAATGATGGTACTGGCAGAGGAGCAGAAAGTGATAGGTTTTGGCACGGTTCATAACCATTACAGTAATGAAGCCACACAGCAGCATCCTGGCCAGCCGCACGCGCTGGTGGAGTCAGGACATCTACGGTCCCCAAAGGAAAGAAGAGCATATAAAGGGCTGTTGTATGCAAAATGTGCTTGTGTGAGGCAGAGAGAGAGAGAGAAAAAAAAAAGGGCTTAGTTAGTCTGTCTTGCTGAGAGGGAAATTGTTGAAAGAACAGAGTCTGCAATTGTTGGCGCAATAATTTCATTACAGCATGTTCAGGTACCTGGTGGCGATGCTCCCGACGTACAGAGGTTGCACACCTTGCAAGGGAATTTGTTGGGACTATCCTAGTAAGCACTGCATCCTGTATCCTCAGCACATTTCATACATCATGGCTGGTTTCCCCTGGGACAAAATATTTCTGTTTCAGCTGCATTACCCAAGAAATACACCTGCTCCTTTATGTAATCAGCACCATCTCTACAGAAGAGTAAATAGCTACACGTTTACCTGACACGGCAGATCTTAAAACATGCTTGTAAAATGACAAGTAACCATTGAGAATTAGCTTTGCAAAATCCTCCGTAAATGTTATAAATAAATAAAATAGGTAAAAGACACAGCTTTGTGCCATTTTCTCAATTCATTTGCATTTGTCCCTCTTGTGGGTAGCAGAGTCCTGGATAATCTATGCATATGTAGGAGTGCATATGTTTTTATGTGCTTTTAACCATTTATTCTAAACTCCTGTCAAACTGCTCCATGTTGGGCGTGTGTGTACATATGCATTAGAAAAATGCATTTGTAAATATAAGGGTAGATAATTTACATGTGTGTCTGACTGTGTGGTATGTAAGGTTGTCAAAAGAGGAGGCAAGAAAGTAGATTCACTGCCACTTTACTGCTGCTTTTGGAACATTTTCATTGCTACCTTCAAAATGCTGCCAGTTCTTCAGTTTGATGGGAGACTTTGCTGAGGAGCAGGATGGGGGTCACCAGCAGCTTAGTGGTGTCTTGTCTCTCTGAGAGGGAATGTCTCCTGGCTCACAGTATCTGAGCTCAGCAGTCACTGGAAACTGGAGGAGAAAGTATATCCTTGCCTTCTTCATAGCTTCGCAAACTTTGATCTTGCATGCAAGTGTGAGATCATCCTGTAGTCTTATTTCTACCCTTCCCCCTCCAACTACCTCAAGTGTTCTTCATATGGGCAGAGGAGGTACTTTTGCTGTAATTTCCCTGAAAACAAGTTAAGTTCTATTCTCACATAATAACAGAGTCATATTACAGATAATGTATATATACGTAGTGTGTGATTTTAGATGTTCAGTTTATATACATAGGTAATCTTTTAAGTATGTGCACATGGACTCATATTTGTGCGCGTACCTGCATCGTTTTCTAAAGACTGGACACATACAATTTTAAAATGAAAAACTAAAAATATTTTGTCTTTAAATAATACAAAATTTATTTCTGTTCTATAGCATATGATGTTGGTGTGGATGATTCCATAGACCCTCAGAGGTAAGTGTGTTGGGATACCTCACGTAAACGTGCTTACCTTACACAAGGCATGATTGCATTGTTGTGTGTGTGTATGACATAATTCCATAATGCAGGAGTATGTGTACATTTATCTATACTTCTAGGCTAACCCCACCAGACAAGGCTAAGTCCTTCTCAGCAGTGGGAAGCTGGCTTGAAGGCTAAGGCACCACCCATGGTGTTAGTGCAACACAGCGACTGCAGGAGAGGGAGCTGCTGTTTAAAATCTGTAAGAAGGTGCCTCAGCAGCGGGGCTGTCAGCCAGCGAGCGCGGCGTTCCCTCGCTGCTCCCTTCGGCCACAGCAGAGGATAATTCAGCACCATGCGAATCCTTAGCTGCCTGGAGGACCCTGAGGTCCTTTCAAATCAGGGGTTTTACAGTTCTTCTCAAGCCCCGGGAGATGCCGGTGCTCTTCTGCCTTGCAGAGATGAGGGAAGCTGCAGCGAGACTGAATTGTGGGAGGAATGGCTCAGGAAGAATCTCAGTGTAGCAGAGAAGTGAGGACAAAACCCCCTACCTCTTCCATTAATATATAGTAACAAAAGCAATACAACAGTCACAGAATCACAGAATCTTCTAGGTTGGAAGGGACCTTAAAGATCACCTTGTCCAACCGTCAACCTAACTGACAAAAATAGACACCCACACAACAAACAAGGAGCATCATCACTAAACCAGACCTCCCAGCACTACATCAACCCGTCTTTTGAACACCTCTAGGGATGGGGCCTCAACCACCTCCCTGGGCAGCCCATTCCAATGCCTGATAACCCTTTCAGTGATGGAGATTCTCACCCTTACTTTACCGTAGGGGAGTTACTGGCCATTCTCACACCTGATCCTACTTCAGCCCTTCCAGGAAGAAAGGAGGAGTGTTAATCCCCTTCCCTGCCATCTCTGCCCTCAGACCTGTGTTTGCCTCCCCTGCGGCTGAGGAGGGGTGGGCACCTCTCAGTAGAAGTCCTCAAGGAGAACCTCACCTTCGTGCAGGGGCAGGAGGGAGCAGCCTTGTCAAGGCAACGTCGCAGAAAATCCTCTTTCCAACTCCAGGCTGCTTTTTGGAACCCTCTGCTGAGGGTTACCCTGGTGCAGCAGAGCAGCAGGGACCTGTTTCCTTCCCACATCTGCTGTTCTTCACAGGGAATTGATAACACCTTTCTCACCATCACCAGGGAGATCTAAGCGAGGTGCCTCTCTGAGTGCTGTGATGTGTTCAGGTAGGCATGTTTGAAATTAATTTGCCTCCCCCATATTTCCTACAGGTTAAATTCCCGTTACTAATGAAATGAGCTTTCCGGTCAGACAGAGGGAACCTTCAGTTTGCGTTCTGTTTACTTAAAGAAGAGGTTAAAATGGTCGTCTAATAGAAAATACTGTATTTTCCTTTGTCTTATATGGCAAGTTGTTATTCAGGGCCCAATCCAGCAAAGCAGGAGCTCTTGCTACCCAATAGGGAAAGTACAAGTAGCATTACACTGCTTGAGTGTTGAAAGTCATAAATGATGCTCCTAAATGATCTACCTGGAAAGGTACCTTAGTGGTGTCACTGGAAAGTGGAAAAAAACCCACTGCTTTTTTTGGGCTGTGTTACATCTCATACGTATGTTAAAGATTGCAGGATGCAGAGTAGTGTGGAGTCAGAGCCATTCTGTGTTGTTTTTCAAAACCTTTTCTGTGTTTGAGCTGTGAGCTAGGATGCTCTAGCGCTTGCATAAAATCTGCAAAGCGCGTGGTCTTGTGAGTTGTATTTTTGTTTCAGCATGATTTAAAATCTCTCCTCTACGAACTGGTTGAATAACTGGTACCGTCCATTAGCTGAACTTAAGCATGGGATGATCAATAAAACATGAAATTCTCTAAGTACCTTGTCCTCAGAGCATTTAAGGACATAGCAGAGGAAGTGCCTCCGATAAAAGATCGTGTTCTTGTGATGGGAGTTTTCCAATTCCTTCCTTTCCCAATTCCTTCATTCTCTGCCTAAGAGCTGGTGACTGATGGAGAGAGGCTCTAAGCCTTAATGGTTGTTTTTTTGGGGGGGGGAGGGGTTTGATCATAACTTCTTGCAATGCACTGTGAGGGTCACATTTTCACAGCATCGTTATGAAGGGTAAGGGTGGGAGCAGAGGGCATGGGACTGAGTCAGGCTGTGGGCAGAGTGATCCATCCACCATCCATCACAGCACAAAGGCAGCCCGGGGGGGTCTGTTTCTGCTGTGGTGAGGGGCTCAGCACACAGCTGTTAGACAAATAGCAATAAATCAGGCCCAAGGAGAAACATATTTTCTAGATTCTCTCGTGCTCTCCCACATGCTTGTCCTAATGCAGGCAGAAAAACCTACTTTTTCTTGGTTTTCTAGGGAGGTTTTTGGGGGTATAACAGCATTGTAACTGCTTCTTGTAGAGAGAAGGTTTAGATGTGCCATAAGCTTTGTGTTGCTCCAGCCTTTTACTTTACAGGGAGATATTAAAATATGCACCTCAACTCATTTACTCCTCTGGATGGTCATAGACTTAAGAATACAAAAAATATTTTCAAATGTTGATGCTTTGCTCTGCTAGATATTGACTGAATAGATATTGCTTGTTTGTTTTCCTGTGATAGGATTTCTTTGTTACTTTAGCATTTGGATTATGTACTGTTTTGAGTTTGGACTTGCAGGATTCTGCAACAGCAAAATCAAAATACCTAGTGGCTCTTCTACCTGATTAATGAGCCACCATGAAAAAAATTAAATTCTTCGGTTAAAACCGTGGAATTAAACTATTTATGAGTCTGCATTTTCCCTGATATGCAAGTACCTGTTACAAGCTACTCCAAAAATACTTCTGAACATCTCTGGTTTGATACTGGCTTTGCAGACTTTTTCTTTGACTCACAACGGTGCCAGTATACACCAATATCTTACTTTTATAGTTTGTGGCTTCTTTGAATAGACAACAAACAGCTTTTTTGTTATACTGGGTCAGGGATCTGCCGTGCCACCTGCTGGGACGTATTCTGCCCCTCAGCTCTTCTCCTGACCTCACCTTTGCAAGCCTGAGAGCTTGGTAGTTGCCCTGCAGCAGCAGGGAAATGCCAGATCCAGGTGGTCTCCTGGCTCCTCCCCACTCAGCATTAGCTGTGGGCACTGCCTGCTGTGTCACAATGACATTGAGAGGTACCTGGGGATAAAATTACTGATTACAAAGCACTGGAGAGCTAAAAATAAGGCAGACGCAATTTTCTTCAGCTCTCACCAGAGCATGCAAACTCCATTACCAGATGATCCGAGGGCTGGAGCATCTCTCCTGTGAGGACAGGCTGAGAGAGCTGGGGTTGTTCAGCCTGGAGAAGAGAAGGCTCCGGGGAGACCTCATAGCAGCCTTCCAATATCTGAAGGGGGCTACAGGAAAGATGGGGAGGGACTCTTTATCAAAGAGTGTAGCAATAGGATGAGGGGTAATGGTTTTAACCTGAACGAGGGGAGATTTACATTAGAAATTAGGAAGAAATTCTTTATTGTGAGTGTCGTGATGCCCTGGAACAGGTTGCCCAGAGAAGCTGTGGCTGCCCCATCCCTGGAGGGGTTCAAGGCCAGGCTGGATGGGGTTTTGAGCACCCTGGTCTGGTGGGAGGTGTCCCTGCCCAGGGCAGGGGGGTTGGAACTGGATGATCTTTAGTTTAGTTTAGTTTGGAGAAGAGGAGGCTGAGGGGAGACCTCATTGCCCTCTACAACTCCCTGAAGGAAGGCTGTGGAGAGGTGGCTGGTGGCCTCTTCTCCCAAGGGAATAATGACAGGAGCAGAGGCAATGGTCTGAAGTTGGGGCAGGGGAGGGTTAGATGAGATATTGGGAAGAATGACTTTCCTGAGAGGGTGGTCAGGCACTGGAACAGCCTGCCCAGGGAGGTGGTGGAGTCACCATCCCTGGAGGTATTTGAGAAACGTGTGGATGTGGCTCTTCAGGGCATGCTCTAGTGCCTGGAATTGTTGGGTGTTGTCTGTCTGTGGGGGTTTTTTTGATGTGTGTCGGTTTTTTTTTCTGTGGTTGGACTCAATGATCTCGAAGGCAGGGCATGCTCTAGTGCCTGGAATTGTTGGGTTTTGTCTGTCTGTGGGGGTTTTTTTGATGTGTGTTGGTTTTTTTTTCTGTGGTTGGACTCAATGATCTCGAAGGTCCCTTCCAGCCATTAAGATTCTGTGATTCTGTGGTCTTTAAGGTCCCTTTACAACCCAAACCATTCTATGATTCTGTGTTGGCTACTTGATATTTCTAGCCTCTCTGAATTGGAGAATGAGTTTTCAAAGACTTATCTGAGTGTTGCTAGCTTTGCTTCACATGAGAGTGCCTTCAGTTTTTAGGCAAGCCTTCAGTTTAATGTGAAAGGTCCAACAAGCTATTGCAATGTCACTTCTTAAAATGTCACAGCCACCCATGCTTCCAGCTGCTACTGGAATGCAAACACTTCCTCTGTTTTTCAGGGGAAAGGAAAAAAAATCCATCTTTTTTTTTTTTTTTTTTTTTTTTTTGGTGCTTAAACAAAAAGACTGTGAGATTAACCTAAAAAACAAGGGTTAAAAACATTAATTCATTGTTTTCATTTTGTGTGTGGGATATTGCACAGGCCCCTCAGTAAACAATTGCTCTCTGATTTCAATTTCTTTTTTTTTCAGCTGCACAAGTTTTATGAAAGTCACACAGAACTACATGTACAACAAGGTGCCTCCATAACAGAAAGTATGAAGAATCAGAAAGATTAATGTAATGGTAAACTATAATACAGTGCCAAAAATAACAGTTCTTTGAATGTACGTTTAACAGATGAGTTGCTCATTCTACGGTAGTTGACTGTATAAGGCTATTTATGCATAAATCACTTAGTTCAGCCTGACTTCTGCATTGATGGGACATAATTGATCTTTAAAAGTTTTATGAAAGAATCACAGACTGTGAAATTAAAGGAGGTTCTGTTGTTTAACTTTGCATTTCTATCAACTGCCAGGAATATCACAACAGCAGAAAAATACCTGTTTTCTCCTGAGAAAGAACATTTTATAGATAATATTAAATCTGTAATTATATTCATTTATTACCGCAAAATATTTAGTACCATGATATTTTTCACTTTGTACCTAGAATTTCTAGAAGAAAAGGCAACAACATTGTGATAAATTGATTCACTTTCGGGAGGAATGATGGCAATATTTCATCAGCATCACACCTGAGTTGCAAGGCTCTTCTTTCAGAACAGCGTTAGATAACTCAGGCGTTGGAGAGATCTGGGTTTTGTGCCTGTGGGCTACCTGCCTTGCAGTTCTTCATAGGGTGTTATTTAGGAAATCGGGTCTGGTCAGGCAGGGATAAATGGGAAAACATTTTGCTTGTCCCTGTCATTTGGGAGCAGATGGACAAGGGAAGAGGAATGGGTAGAATCACACTGCTCTTCCACTGGCTGGTGTGAGTGTGATAATTTAGCACAAATACACTCCAGCAAATACACTCTAGCAGTGAATCCCTTTCCTCTGGGAGCTAGGAGGGAGCAATGGTCTCCTGAAACACAGCAGCCATCCCCCAGTACTCGGGCTGGGACACCAGCACCTTGCTATTGACTGTGCCCTGTGGCAAAAATGAAGGCATTAGTTATTGCTGTACTGGAGATTGTAATTAAGGTGTTGACAGTAGCCTGCTGCTACCTGCATAGTTTTAATGAATGCACTGGTTTCCTCACCTCCTTTTGCATCTTAGTTTTGAAATAATTACTCAACGACTTAATCTTCTTTGTTTCCTGGATTGTTTTTTTTTTTTTTTTTTTGGTAGGAGAGACTGTAATGAGTAGTGCCTGCACACCTCCCCCTTTATATCTTTAGCTGTTTATTTTTGAATATGTGTCAAATACCTCTGCGTGTTTTTCCAAGGCAGTTAATGCTTGGAAACTGGAAAAACAGGCAGAGAGCTGCCAGCCAGCCTGGCAATGGCTTTTGCTGCATAATATGTAATTTAATGTGTATCAGGGCTGAACAGAAGTGGAGAAGGGGATGGAAATTATTCCCCAGGCCTACGTACTTTCATGGACATGAAAAATAAATTGCTTAACCTTTCAGAGGAGCCCTGTGTGCTGCCGTGGCTTGCCTCAGACCCTGGTTGCGGCTGAGGGAGCCCTTCCCGTGGTCTGAGCCTGCTGGGTTTGCAATGGCCGCGTACAAACGCCTCCAGTGATTCATTCTGACCTTCTTCTGTGATATTTCCAAGTCCCTTGGGGCCCTCCTTGTGGCCGGTGTCCTGGTGACCCCTTGGTTCACCCTTAGCCCTCCACTTAGGGATTGGAAAGTGGGTGTTGAGGACTCTAAGGAGGATTTGCTGTGTGGCTGAAAGGAGGCAGTCTTGGGCCAAACATCCTGCAGGTGGATCTTGAAGGCACTGCTATACTATTGCTGTAAATTATTGACACAGAGTAGGAAAACCCATGCTTAACGCATCAAATGAAACAGAATGAAAATACCTGTCTCCTTCCCTCACACTTTCCCTATTATTGCCATCACCATCTAACATGGAGTTCCCACTGCAGACAAAATCACAGCAGAAGGACTATTTAGACAAATCTAGACGAGGGTTTGCCCACACAAACGCTGCAGTACGTCATGCAGTGTGATCCGTTGTAACCCAGACAGTTCTGTCTCTGGTTAAACCTTTGTGCTGTCAGATTTCGTCTGGTAATTTTCTTCTAATGTTGTTATGCGGCTGTAATGCCCAGTCAGAGAGTTGTGGGATTTGGGACACTTGCTGTGCCGTTCTCTGCTGCAAGAAAGTGATTTTTAATTTGGTGGGGTTCCTGCAAAGCTTTATTCTGTGCAATGATCTAACCAGGCGTATGAAGACCATGCCCTCTGCCTTGCTCTCCCAATGGATCTGTGTCGGATGAAAGAAGAACAGGAGAGTTTTCCATAGATCTCCAGGGAAAGTCACAAGAAAACTCCTGAAATTTGTGCAAGTACAGATGTCAGCGAGAGAGTTCAAAGAAACATAAAGTGTCAATGTATTGGGACTGGTGACTCAGCTATGGGGGAAAAAAAAAAAAGATGAAGACTCTGTAAATAGGTGGAGTGATTTATACCAAAGACAGGAACATGGGCTGTAGAGGTACTGGCAGATTAATAGGTATAATTATCATAATTCTACGGGAATCAGTTGAGTAATGACAGTATATATCAGGAAAGTGCAGAAGATCATTCCTAAGCCATTGACAGGGATCCAGGTAACCTGTAAAGAATTGTCCAAAAAGGAGGAAAATGGATCAGATCAAAGAGATGTTTCAGTAAAATTACACTCAATTAAGTGCACAGTTATATATAAAACATTTGTCTGAAAAATCTTCTTTCCTCCCCTAGTTAAATCTTCTGGCTGTATAAGCTGTGGACTAGCTGTTTGGAATAATTCACCACCAGGGATTTCAATATTCCCTTCAATAATGAGCAGAAAAATAAGTGACCTGTTAGGTTTTTTCTTTCGAATCAGTTTTTTTTTAACTTTTTTTTTTAATAAGATCAGGCCACTGAAGACAGGGGAATGGCCAAAATAGGTGGGAAGGCTCAGGCTGTGCTCTTTCCTCTTAGATCTGTGATGCTTACAGCCCGCTTCCTAAGAGAGCAGGGTATAACACACTGATGTTGCTGTTTGAGAGCGATTCCTCAAGACGGACAGGTGGTGTTTAAGGAAGCCAAGAAGAGGATTGACTTGGCAGAGTCGGAAGACGTATCACAGGTGTCCTGCCGCATAGGGACGGAGAATGGGACAGATGTGTCCAATTACTGCCCAATATTGCAGCTGTAGGAATACCTTCCCACCAGCCACATGCTCCAAGCAACGAACACGTACAGCCTTCATCTGCCCAAGGAGGTGCTTTAGCGTGGAGAAAGCTGAGCTTTGTCTTGTAAATACATCTTCCTTCAGTTGCTGGTGTTGGCACGTTTTGTTGTTTGCTGTGGTTGAGCCTCGGTTAAAACACGACAGGCTTTGATAGACTGCCTCAATTGTGTTTTCTTCTTTCCTCGATAACACCTATTGCGTTTTGCAGTATTCTGTAAAAAATGAACGCAGCTTGCTGATAGTAAGAAGCAGTCAGAAGAGAAACATGACATACGCAGAAAATTGATATTGTTTATGGATTTGATAATGCTGGCTCAAATGTCTGCGTAAAAAGAAGTTCCCTTTTGTTTTCTGTCAGAGTCACAATCACATCAAATGGTGCTTAAGTTCCACCTCAGGTAAATTATTCACCTCCTGGACTCTGCCAGAACTTTTAAACAGGGGTAGAAAAAGCAGAATTTATGATCCGCCAGAGGAGGCTCAGTGAATCCTGAAGGACCCGGTGCTTCTTTTAATGTAAAGCCTTTTTGGCCTCTGTTTTCCAGGCTCGGCTTTCAGCTTTCTAATTGGGTAATTTCCTCCACACAGTTCTGTTTTTGCTGGAATGAGCCGGCTTTGCTTCTCCTGCGGGTGGGCTACAGCTTCCTTGGATGGCGTGGCTGGGAGGCACTGACATGGCTGTGGCTTCCCTGCAAAGTGTGTATTGCTGTTCTCACTTCACAGATGGGGAAACGAAAGCACGGGGGTGAAGGGATTTGCCTAAGGCCACAGAATGAATCAGTGGCTCGCGCTGGATTAGTTATGGCTCAGGACATCCCTGCTGCCTGTCCTCGCTCCAGCACAGCCTTTCCAGTGCTGTGGGGAGGAACGGGGTCAGTTTCACCCTCTTCTGTGGAGAGGACGTGCAGGTGGCCTTACCCAAGGCCAAAAATCATCCTGCTGCCAATTGTTTTAAGAGACTTTGCTCTCCGAACGCAGGGTGGCAGCTTCGGAGCAAGTGGTGTCTGCTTGGGTGGTTCTTGACACCGTGAACGTCATGTCATTGCACAGAGGTTTTAATATTTTAGTGACGTTTTTTCTGACAATGTTACACGGGTTGAGAAAAATGTGCTAGGTTAAGCCGTGGAAGTCTGGATTTCTTTCTATGGTCTTTATTCAGAGGCAAAACGTAGAAGTGTATGTCTCTTGGCACACAACCCAAGAGCTAGGGTAAAAGTAGACCTGCCCATCGTATAGCGTGGGGCAGCAGTTAATCCTATCATGTAGCTTTGCTGGAGAGGACTGACACAGAGCAGGGCAATCATCCTCTGAATGCTTCCTCCTGGGCGTGTTCCTACTTCTTGGTCTTTGGTGGGCTGACCAAGAGCAGCAAATAGTAGAGGTGGGAGTGAGTGTTTGAAGCACGGTGCTCCTGAGCTCTTCTGTCTCCACCAGGACAGCCGTGTGTTGTGTTTGCTCCAGCAGCTGGGGAGGGCTGCAGGAGAGGGTGCATCTAGGCACTCAGACATGGGACCACTGCTGTGTATAGACAAGAACAACAGAAAATGTGAAGTGGACAGATTTTTGGCAAGAAAACCAATAGCTGGAGTGCCAGCAGAGCTGCCCGTGGCATGCACTGGGACACCTATCCAACAGGAATAAGGGCATAGCAGCGAGAAGCCATTGAGGCAGCAGAGAATACCCAAAAGGCAGAGATACTTGGCAAGCAGAGGAAAGAAAGAATTTGCTCCTGCAAAGTGCTGAGCAACCTTAATGCCCACTGAGTTCAGGGGAAGAAGGGCAAAACAATCCCGCAGTCATGTCTACGTCAAGTTTGAAATGTCTTAGGCACCTTCTTACAGTTACTGCCATTTCACTGCGAGCAGCCTAACACCAGCAGATCCACTGCACCTTTCTTTTTTTCATCTGATCTTTGCAATGCTAAATTGTTATATCTCTCTCATCGTGTGTTCTGACAAAGCTCATCCTGGAGTGTACAGCAAAAAAAGGTGACGTCTGCTGCTGTCACTTTTATTGCCTCAGTGAATAATGAGAGAGAATTTTCCGTCCCTTATCCTATGTGGATATGAGAAGGTGAGTATGAACAAATGAAACTGGTTTTGTTTGAAAATAAAATCACCTACTCCTCCTGTAAGGTCTTGTGTTGTGGTTTCCTATGTGGCTGATACAATATTGCGACGTTAGTTCCTGCAGTGTTGCCTGCTGTTCTGCAGGATTAATGTATTCTGTAGACGAGGAGGAAATCGGGCTCTGTATTTAAAACAATGCGCTTATTGTACCTCTTCTTGCAAATTATGTATTGCAGTAAACGTGCAGTGTACTTTTTTACTTTTTATTGTATTTGTAGAGAACTCTGGAGCAAGTCAGAAAGGGTGTGGGTGGATCCTGTAGGAGTTGAATCGAATACATCTGGTTGTGGAAGATGATGGCAATACTCTTCAGTGCAGAGATACAAGGAGCAGAAAGCAACCTGAAGAACCAGACAGGTAGGAAGAAGGTGCAGGTTCAGTTATGGTTGTCTGTCAAGGAAGTGACACACAGTGTGGCTGGGTTAATGATGGGGAAGACCACGCGGAGAACTGCTTGTCCAAGGGATGTTCAATTTTGCCACTCTTTACTTTGGTTTAAATCTTTATAGCAAAGAAAAACTTTTATTTAAAATTATGAACATGTATTTTGCTGCTCTATCCTGGCCGCTGAACAGATCCAATGTTCAAGTGCAGCTTAGGTGTCCTCTCACCGAGTTAGAAGAGCCAGAAACTTCTGTCCCTGTGCTGCCTTTTAAATCTGTCCACCAGGGTTTATTTTCCGTTGCAGTGCATGTAATGCCTAGGGTGGCCCAGTTATTCCTAAACCAGCTGAGTTTAAATCTAGCTGGATTAGTTTAACTCATGAGTGAGGGCAGCTGAGATGATCTGGATGATCTGGGCAACCTGGTCTAGTTGGGGGTGTCCCTGCTGACTGCGGGGGGGTTGGACTAGATGACCTTGAAGGTCCCTTCCGACCCAGATGATTCTATGATTCTATGACTTTGTCCTGAAACAGACTGTTAACACTGTCACAATTTGCTTTGGCACATCCAGCTGTGGGGACAGGCACCTGGACAATGCCGTAAGCTGCTCGTGCTGGAGTTGCCAGAGGCTGCTTGATTTCAGACTTGTTAATGACATTGAGTTTGTAAACACAGCTTCCTGCAATTCTCCATCTGAGCAGCTTACAGACACTTCGGCTGTGTCTGTACTAGTAGATTAAGTGTGTTCAAGACTGTTGACTGGCACTGAGACCGACTTAAAATGACCTCCTAATAATTCACTACTAAAATATTTTCTTTATTGCCCAATGTGCCCAATGAGCATCATTTTCGGCCCGTGTTAATTCCTGATTAAGCCCAGAAATTGTCTGGGAGCAGAGGGCAGATCTGTGCCAGTTCCAACAATTCCCTGCAGAGATAACGGAGTGGCTGGGTATATTTTTTGAGACTGGGAGGTTAACTAGCATAAACATATTATAAAGGATTACACAATTCTCCTTTGAGATGTCCATTTTATAGAGCAGCAGCCAAACAGTGCAACCACCACTACCACAAAAAAAAAAGCTCCAAATTGAGTGTAGATCTCAAGTCCTGACCATAGCACTGAGTTTAGTTGGGTATATTTTTTGAGACTGGGAGGTTAACATATTATAAGGGGTTACACAGTTCTCCTTTGAGGTGTCTGCTTTACAGGGGAGCAGCCAAGTAGTGCAACCACCACTACTACAAAAAAAAAAGCTCCAAATTGAGTGTAGATCTCAAGTCCTGACCATAGCACTGAGTTGAGTGTAAGTGTTTTGCTTGCTGTGGTCCTAGACTGCTTGTTTGTACCCTGTTCATGGTTTACACTGAGTTTGTCTGCTCCAGCTGGAATTTTGCTGGGAATACATGTGAAGACATTTTTCTCTCATCCCACACAGGCTTCCTTGCCATACACAAATTATTTCCTACTGTGTGATGTTGCAAGTCTTAGATCTTAAAAAAAATATATATTCTTTTCACATAAAATATCTTTCTAGGACTGTAGCTACTTTCCTGAGTCTCTTGTGATGTTGGGGATCAGACACAACTACTATCAAAGTTCTACTCATTTTTCATTCTTTTTCTGATATCTTTGGTCAGGATTCAATAACACTTTTACTGTGTCAGTTTTGACATTAAAAGGGTAAAGGGATGAGGGAATTAATCCTTCTTTAAAGCCAAAAAGAAGCCATAACTAGTGAAATAACTATTCTTCTCATGTTTATGGTTTTTTTCACTTTTGAAGTGCTTGAGGTATGCATGTACCACACTGCTCCAGGGGATCATTTTTGTATTTGGACTCATCAAAAATGTGTTTTCCTCTCTGTGTCATGCTGGGTGCTTGGGATGTCATGAGATGGAAACCATCAAGCATGGATGGTTTCAGAAGCTGGATTCCCATGGAGCTCCTGCCCGTTAGGAGTCACCACCTGCCTCGGGGAGAGATGTCCTCTGGGTGTGACTCCTGGCTCTAGGTTGTCGTGTGCTGCTGTAGTCTGCAATGCAGATGGCAGGTAGGTGTGTTTGAGTGAAGGATACACCCTTGGACTACATGGGCTGCCTTGACTCCTTCTGTTGATTTCATCTCTGTCCTTGGTCCCTAAGCATGGCAGGTAGGTGTGTTTGAGTGAAGGATACACCCTTGGACTACGTGGGCTGCCTTGACTCCTTCTGTTGACTTCATCTCTGTCCTCGGTCCCTAAGCCTTGCCCCTCTTCCAGCTTCAAAACTCACTTTTTATGTTGACTGTGATTCGTGACCTACTTGTGAACAATTTTGTGAACTCTTTAGTCTGGAGAAGAGAAGGCTGAGGGGAGACCTTATCAATGCCTATAAGTACCTAAAGGGTGGCTTGAAGGAGGAGGGAGCCAGACTCTTTTCAGCAGTGAGGGTGACGGAGCCCTGGAACAGGCTGCCCAGGGAGGTTGTTCTTTGGAGATTTTCAAGACCCGCCTGGATGCTCCTGAGTAACATGCACAAGCTCTAGGCAATCCTGCTTCAGCAGGGGAGTTGGACTAGATGATCTCTATGGTCCCTTCCAACTCTAAAAATTCAGTGAAATTCAGTGAAATTTCTCCTGCCTTTTCACCCTTTGCATGGAACCTTTGCTTATTGTAGAGAACACCTGACTTCTTGGCCTTTGGTGAAGCCCTTGACAATTCCCTTGCTTTGACCTGCCATGTGCTGGGGCTGCTGACAGAGTCTGGGCTCCTGGCCAGGTGGGGTAACCAGCCAGAAGTGGGGGACCATGGCCTTTCCCCTGTAGCATGCCTACCCATCTTCTATAGCTGCTTCCTCTGTAGAGCCACATAGCTAGGTTGAGTTTGCTAAATCCATTTTGTTTTGGTTTTTGCCATCTAGGATGGTGTGGGGCGAGACAAGCTGGCAGATGAGTGTGTTGGAAAGGCTGCAAACCACGTGTGGTAAGCAGGCTTTGTGAATCCATCTGGCGACGTGAAAATTTCCTGGTAGGAAGAAATGTGCCCTTCCATCACTACGAGCAAATTATTTTTCTCCCTCCAGGGTTAGGAGTCTGCTTTTCCAGCGACACACTGTTTCTGTTACTAATCTGGCTGTGTCTGGCGCTGTGGTATATGAACAGCATGGAAATTTTACATCAAGAAAAATCTGACACCAGGCCAACACTGAATCCTCTCTGGTCTGGACACAAGACAAAAGGGGAGCTTGAGAATTTAATCTGTTGTTGACAACAGAGAGATATCTCAGGATGCCTTGTGTTTAAACCAAAACCAGAAACCTAAATTCAAGCTATAATCTGCTTTTTTCCACACTTTTTTTTTTTTAATTGTAATTTATGTACCATTTCTTTATTTTGTTAGTATTTTTCAATAAGACTATGAATTCCCTGCTTTTGTGGGAAGTCTTGATATTTGCAAAGGTATTTGGTGAGCAGATCCAAGTGCTGGTGAAAATTTTCCTGAATGTAGGCATCTATTCATACAGTCCAAAGGTAGTTAGTGTTTTGTGTCAATTAGCAGTATTGGACAGGATGCAATCCAGTCTGAAATCGCTGGGATTGCCCAGGGAACTGGGCGTGTTTAGTTTGGAGAAGAGGAGGCTGAGGGGAGACCTCATTGCCCTCTACAACTCCCTGAAAGGCCCGGGATTGTTGGGTTGTGTCTGTTTGGGGGGGGGGGGGGGTATTGGGGTTTTTTTTTTGGGGGGGGTTTTTTTTTTTTTTTTTTTTTTTTTGTGGTTGCACTTGATGATCTCAAAGGTCCCTTCCAACCATGAAGATTCTGTGATTCCCCTGAGGGTGTCCTGTTCCTGGGGGTTACTGTAACATCAAGTTTCAGAAGTGAGCAGAGCAAGACTTTTTCCTCCATGCTCCCCACTTCTCCCCTGAGAACATCTGACTGCTCTGTAGAAGAACACTGTAGAAGTTACAAAATCAGGATACAGAACAACAGGGCTATGGTTATCCATACAAATGTTGTTCACACAGTAATACGAGCTTTAATGACATAACCATTGATTAATGGTTAAGAGATTAGAGTGCTGTTGTTGAAAACTGGGTTTTATTCCTGCCCCTACCAGAGTGCTGCTGCGTGGCACTGGGTAAAGTCAGTTAAATCGTTAAGCCGTGAATGTGTTCCCAGTGTGTTACACCAAGGGACAAATTTGCTAAAGCAGATAATGCATAACATCTCCAGCTATGCCTGCTGGAACCATGCTTTGAGCTTGCATAAAATATGAAGGATTGCTCTTCTGTTTGGTTAAACTTGGGAACGAGGAATTAGTGAATGCTTTTAACATTTTTAACTTTAGCATCTGTGCCTCAGGTTCCCAACTATTCTGTGGAAAAAGAATAGCATCTTTCTCACAGCAACTGTACTGTGGAGAGAAATTAATGCTTCTAAAATGCTCAAATGTGCTCAAAGGAAAAACCAAGAAGGAAATAAATAATTTTGTGATCTATGCAAAGCCTTTGTATATATGTTTTAATTAAAAAAGGGAAAGAACAAAAATTCTGAATCACAAGCTGAACAAGAAGGTTAAAACAAAGTACTGAATAACAGCTCCTGTGCTGAATGAAGTTGTGATCCCATGAAGAAAATGCAAAGTGATAATGTAATTAAGGATTAGAAGAGAGGATCCAGGGCAGCATGCTAAAGAGTTTTAGATATGTAAAAGACTGATGTAAACATCTGTTCTTCATGTTGGGATGACAGAACACGAAAAACATACAAAAATGGAGCAAGGGAGATCAAGATTGGCATGGGTGACTTCCAGATGAGGAAAACTATCAAAACACAAAAATGGGCATTATACAGACTCCTATTGTCCATGTTCTTTGCTAGCTTCACCCCAGTTTGTACCTTGTTTTTTCTCTCTACTTGTCATACTAAAATGTTGGTTTTGCCTTTTTTAAGCTGACCTTGTCACCATCCAGTAGAAGTCCATAAAGCACTCGTGATTTAGCCACATCAGTCTGCAGTATTTACCCTTAATACAGTTTTGTCAAGGAACTCAGTCTCTTTAATGGGTTTCCACCTTGATTAGCCTTCTAGGAGTCTGTATCTTGAAATTTCCTCAACCCATTGAAATCTGTCTTCCTAAATACTGCTGCTTTTATTTGCCTGTTCTCTTCTCTTTTAAACATGTCATTTCACTCTTTCTTTTTTCCAGATGCCCTTTCCCTTGGTATTCACAATGATTTTCCCCAGTTGGTTGGAAACTCCTAATGTTTTTCTGTTCTATTTAACCTCAGAACAATTGTCAAGGGAATAAGCATAATGTAATTTTTCAAAAGAAATTATCTACCAGGTCCTCTTAGCTTTGTAGGGAAAGCTCCACTGTTACAGCACCTATGGCTTTTTCTCCTTTGAAGGATACTTTCCAACAGGACAGATTTTTTAGTGGACTAGAGAGCTACATGTGCTCCTTGGCTCCCTTCCTCAATGAGAAGATAGCATCCTCTACATTATCTTAAGTAGTTCTGTGATATGAATTAACCCCCAAAGTCTCTTATTGAAGTTAAATGATAGATGTCAATGGAGTAGGCTTGAGTCCCAATTTATGTATCTTTCCATTTTCGGTAAAAATTTTTACTTCCTTAATTCAGTACATTTCATAACACTTTCATGTTGTTGAGGGTGACCTTTATTCAAACATGGAAAGAAAAATTATTAATGATTCTCTGATTTCTTCCAAGTAAAAGAGAACAAGAATTTAAAAAAAAAAATGCTGAGAGAATGAAAATGCAGGTGGGCTGGATGAAAAGTGTGAAGAGAGTAAGAAAATATGGTGCAGATTAGAACTTGATCATGCCAACAATATACCGGAAATCACAGAAATGTCTGCAATCTTCACCCAAATCATTATGAGTAAAAAAGGATCAAAACAACATCTGCAAAATCCTTTGTTTCAGCCCACGGTGTGAAGAAATGCACTGGTATCAACAATATGAAATAAGGGCAAACACAGTACTGTCCTTCAGAGGGCATTATCAAACACAAATACTGAAAGGTGGAAACAAGCAGACAACAGTAGTTCTGATAATGGCAGGGGGTTGTAATGTGAGATGCATATAAATAAGGCCAAAAAAAAATATGCTGTTGCCAGGGACCTAGTCCCATTCTGGAATTATTATTATAAGGAAGAGGTTAAGTCAGACAGAGGAGGTAATTATTTCACTCCACTTGGTAGTACTGGGGTTATCTGGAGAACTATGACCAGCGTTGTGTACCAAACCTCAGGAAAGATATAAATATATCAGAGAGCACCCAGAAAGAAGTGTTAACAATTAGGAGAGATTTATGAAGCCCAAGCAACAAAAGAGTTGAAAGAACTGCAGCTGTTTTTTTGAAAGTATGGAAAACTAAGAAGGGACTGAAGTGATTTGAAAAGATGTTAAAGATGTCCTCTCCTCTCCTCTTCTCTCCTCTATAAGAGCTGTTTGGTTTTCCCCTTTTCTCACATTTATGTTGTAGCATGCATATACCCACATTTCTAGAATATGCTACTTGTATCACCCTGTGTCAAGCTGCATAAATCTATTCTGCAGTGAAGGTAAGGTGACAGCTACAAGCAGTCTTTTTGTACTAAAGTATAAAACATTTGGTCTGTAGCATTAAATGGCCCGTCTTAGAGGTCTAGAAAGCATTCCTAGCTTTCCTTAAACTTTCAAGATTACTGACTGTTTCATAAGCATCACTTGTATGTGGCTTGAAATAATTCTTTTAATCCTGGAATGGCTCAAGCTATTATTTCTCTGAAATTAGATTTTAGATCTTTAGATGTTTAGAAAATGTATACCTACTATACGTCCTAAATAAAACGAATGGAAAATCTAAATATGGATTACTATGAAGCAGTACAAGTTTTCTGTGTTTAAAGAACAGCTATTATTTTTAAATAAAAAGAATAGCTGTAGCAGAAGAAAGGGAAACTGGAAATGCCTTGGAAATATAAGTAAAACTAATAAAATAGATTGGACTTGTTTGACCGTTTGGGTAGTGTATAAAGACCTAAACATTGCAAGGAAACAACTACTGACAGATAAAAACCCTCCAAAACCATGAGACCCTGACCTACTAGAAGACAACTGTGGTCCTGCATTCAGAATAGCTGGTTCTGGAAATACTGTTATATGCAGAAAGAACCTCTGTTATCACTAATCTCTTAAAAATCAAAGTCGGCAGCTCAGTATCATGGTTGCAAAATGTGTTATTTCTGTAGAGCTTGGTCAGGTTTTTTCCCAAGGCTTAATATCTCTTCGTGTTGGGAACTAAATCGAGTGGTTTCTAACTGTGAAATAGTTCTGTGATAAATTCTTGCAAGATTAGAGGGACTACTGTGATACAGCATTTTATCAAATTAATACAGTGACTATTGTTTCAGTTAACATATTGCATTATTTGCTTCACTTCACTCCCTAACACTTCTTTCTCTCTGAAGGAAAGCTAAGCAAGCAGTGTGTTACATCAATTACAACACGGCATGTGCTGTAGTCTGGTGTATGGGATTTGTTTATCTCCTTGTTTTTCAGCACTTAACCTTATGGCTCAAGAATCATTATGTGCCCAATTAATTTTGGTTTATATGCTCTGTGTGTTTTAAGTCTGCAGCATTGGCTCTCTAGAAAAATTACTTTTCTATGAAACCGTGATCGTTTCAGCCAGCACAGGCCACCCTGAGATCTGAAAGTTTATTACCTTATCATGGGTCAAAAGAGAACAGATGTAGCTACTTAATACAGGTTCGAGAGGGACAGATTTGGTTACAGAAGACAGTCATACCGTAGCTTCTTCAAGAGTGTACCAGATACTTGAATGTTATTCAGGGACCTTTAAAGAACAGAAATAACCTATATTATTTTGGCCTAGCACCTTTAATAATTGGAACTGCATGTTAAAGACTCTCAAGAAATTAATACAGTTTAGTGCCTCTAATTTCTTTTCAGCAAGGAACTATTGAGAAATCAGACTGCAGAAAAGCGTCCTGTGTATAAAGCTCTTTATTTTCCCATTTTCTTGTTTGCTGTGGATGACATTTCTTGACAAGATGATAATGCTTTCAAGAAAATATTTTCTAGGAACCTGTAAATAGAGCTTCTGGATTTTTCAGTTTGCTGTTTCAACATGGCATTGTGAAATAGTCATCATCTGACCTCAGATTTTAGTGTGATGGTCATTACTTGAAATATAGATGTAACTTTAAAAAGGTACATTTATTTTGAAAGCTGCAGTTCATTATACTGTCTGAATTGGTGTATTTATTTAGCTTTTTGGAACACTAAAAAGACAATTTCAGCATATGCACCCAGAACTTCTGACATAATATAAAGCTTATCCTAAGTGCAGCACTGAAAGACACCCCTGCCGAAAAATCATTCCTTTGAACATCTTTAGTCTCCTCTCTCCTACTATGTTCAAAGTTCTGGAAAAAACAGGGTTGTGCAATGTAATCTGGAGGTCATCAGAGCTGGGCTGTTTCAAGGAAAGAGGAAAGTATGAATTTCAAAGGCATGGAGCCCCAACTGAAAATGGGCTGCAGCATTCTCCTTAGTTTCAGTCTATAAAGCTCCAGTCTAAATTCTAAGTGAGCAAAGGTGGCCTCAGAGAATAGACTCCTCAGCTAAGCCTGCAGCTGGCAATTAATTTGAGTACCTAACTTAACCTAGCCAAATGCAAAGCCCTACCTCTAGACTTTTCCGTCACCATTGTGGCATTTTTTTTTTGGCAAGGTGTAATTAGAAGAAAGACTCTGTGTATAGCAATCCTTTAGGATTCTTTCCCAATAATTGCAAGACAATGTATCTCTCCTTTTGAAGGGAATGGTGGAAAAGACTGTCAGTACTCAAGTGAGTAGCCTATGAACAGACCCATTCCAATCAGTCTTAAAACAAAATTTGACTTTGACTTCCAGACAACCAGCTGGAAAAAAATCCAATCAAGTTACAAGGCACCTCCAGACTTTCTTTTTTCCCTTGAGTGAAGCATAAGGGCACTTAGACGAAAAGAGTCAAGATTATATGTAACGACACTCTCAGCTAAGAATATGATAATCCTTTTATTACAGCAAAGAATAAGCACATTAAATGGTCTAATATTTATCATCCCAAGAGAATGTGGATGAAAACTCATGGAAGTGTGATAATGGATTCTGATCCTGATGTATAAACCTCTTCCAAAATGTATAACCTCCTCCCCTGCCATCAAAAGAAACTAGTGATTATTATAAGTTCATGAAAGGGATGAGAGCCTTGGCAATAACATGCTTTTTAAAATTTTATTAACTGCATTTTCTTTGCTTATATACATCATGATTGGTTGTTTTTTCAATATACTGGAAAAGTCTGTCTGAAGCTATTGTTCAAGGTAATGCCAAAAATGGTTGTTTAATAGAAAGCATTTTTAAACAAGGACTAACTAACATGGTGCAAAGAATTGGGAGTCCAGTGACTGTCCTGCAAGGGTGGTATTTCATACTGTTCTGACCTGGAAGGTTCTTATGGCCACTATCAAATAGATCTTTGCTCTCAAACTATGAGACATCTTATTGAAATTAATGAATGCAGTAAGGACTCCTGTTGAATTTAACTAAGGTCACTCATCTCCTTTTTGCAGTGAGACAGCTGTACATAGTGGGGATTACTAGCTAGTTTATTGAATTTCATGGAGAGCTCTGAGCAGAGCTCTTGTGTGGGCAAAAGGGCTCCTGTGCCTTGATGTTCTATGTCTAGCTGGTATAGATAAATACCAGAAAAAGGAGTTCAAAATGTGACTTGGAAAGAAAGAAGGTAGAGATTTGGAGGCAATGAACTCACTGTTGAGATAAAACCAGGATTTCTCAGAGAAACAGTCTGTTCACAATTTATTTTTCCAGCGTTCAATGAAAGAGAATTTTTTGTGAGGGGTATGTAGGAGTAGAGTGTGAAATGAAGGGATTAGTGTCAAAGAGACGACCCAGTCAAACAGTCAAGTCCTCTAAATGCAAATGGCTTTTCAAGGTCATGAGTATTGACAAATAGCATAGACCAAAGAGACACTTTACTAAATCAACTTCTAAATCTTTTTTTTCTGATCATGAGAGGGTATCAGTTTTTAGAGCCTCACAAGACAAGGGCCAAATTGCTGATGAGCATCTTTCTGCTGTTCCATGCTGAAATGTAGCATGCTGGGCAATGAAAATAGAGGACATGTCTCCTGGAGAGGAAACCTTGGAAGAGGAAGACTGTTTTTCCCCACTCTAGACCTCTCTGGTGTCCATGATAATGCCCTACAACTGATCTGCATCTACAGTTTGAAAGAAGCAATGTATATAGCTTGCACGCTCACAAGAAGCTTTTCTCAGTGAGGCGATAGTAAACCTCCATGGTCTCTGCTTTTGAGGGAAAAGTAATTAGAGAAGTGGTGCTTGTCTCAGCCTTACTGTAGCAAAGTTGAAACTGGTCAACAAGAGCCACTGAAGAAACACAGCTGTGAACGTCCTAGAGACCTCAGACCTATACAATTTCCCTGTAACAGAAAGGTCTACAGGCCTAAAACAGATGATGAGACAAAATTATAGCTAGTCTATGAGTCTAGAACTTATCATATTGCATCTTGAGTACGAACTATTGTTGCATCATGCAGAACCATTCATACCACCTCATTCTACTTTAAACCTTGGACACTTGTTTAGAAATGGGAAGCTACCTGGCTCTCTAGGTAGATCATTCCCTTTAGGTATGATCTACCTAGGAAACATGGAAATGTTTCATGGCAACATGAAACATGGCAATGATCTGTATCTTTGAAAAGGGAAAAAAAGAAGTGACACTAAACAAGTAAAGTTTCTGTGATGCATGCTGAATTTTGAAGAATGTTTGCAGAACATCTTATGTTCTAACTGATTGCATAGGAAGAAATTTTCTAATTCTAAACAAATAGGCACTCTTGAATTTTAAGTATTAACAATTATTATAACCCATTTGTGGTAAAACGAATTAAAATAAACAAGTGTGAAGAAAGGGTTAGGAGGAGGTATTGTACTGCAGTCATCCTACAAGGCAAAGTTGGCTTACAGTTCCTCAAGGACTGATTAGTCCTATAAAGATTTTCACAGTAGCAGAACACACATACTTTTAGTTACAGATTTGTTTGACTCAGCTCAGCTAGTGGAACTTATTTTCCCAAAATGATTTTTTTTTTTTTTTATTAATAAAAAAATGTCTGTGGGGTCTCCTTGCCCAAAATTACTATGGTGACAAAATAGGTCTCTGAGCATAACAGTCTGTCTTCAGTAACCCAGCAGAACAGAAGTTTACATGTTCAACACTGAATTTCTATCGAAGACTGACACCATGGGAATGAGTTTCAGTATTCACATGAAAGTCTAGACTGCTGTAATAGCAGCAAAGAAGCTAAACTATGCATGCCTGGCCTGTGGAGTCCTCAGCACTGCAGAAGGGAAAAAAGGTTTTACCACAAATATTTGTTGAAGTCTGTTGGAATGCAGAAATGTAACAGAATCTATAAATAACTATGCCCACAAGGAGAAAGGGACTTAGAATGGTCTTTTTTTCCTTTTTTTCTCATGTTGAAGAGGACAAAGAGAAAACTCTATCCATAGAGTCACAGATTTTCTCCTGAAATTTATGTCCATCAGACATGAAATCTGCTTTACTACATAACCTAGAGCATACCCACTTATCTTCCTGCTAATGGCTGCTGTGCAGCAAGTTATTTTGATTTTTTGTGCCACTTTCAAAGAGACTGTTACTGAGCCTGTTATCTTTGGTTGAATGACTAAGCATATCACTTGTGGAACAGTGGAGAAAAGAGTAGAAAAACAAACTCAATGCCAATGAAACTATTCACTTGTGCCCCCCATCTTGTGTTTTCACCTTCCTATTCTTGCTCTCTGCTCTCTCCTTTCTCCTTCTGTCTGGTCTTCTCTCGGCATTGCTTCTTAGTACCACTAATTACTTCTGCTAAGAGTTTGCCAGCAACTGCAGAATGTGGATAATTATGTCCTACTCCCAAGGGTAGCTTAAAAAATGTGGAGCTGTGGAAGATTTTTTTTTCCTCTTCCCCTTTTCTTTTCCTCTTTCTGTTGGAAACTTTCTAAACTAAGTATGTCCATCCCTAGAGGGAATGTTTCTCAAAAAATGTAATATAGATAATTCATCAGGTTGAAATAGAATAGCATAATAAAAGTGGAGGAAGAATATACTGTAATAGAATGCAGGAAAGGCAGTGACATGGTGACATTATTCATATAGACAGACACTAGTGAGATGGAAGTTTAAAAAGCCGTCACTTGCCGTGGGCATGTTTTAGTTTGCTGTTCAGTACAGTTTTCCAGTGTTTTTGTTGTTGTTGCTGCTGAAGAACAATAACAAAAACAGGCATTAGGAACACAGGATAAAAAGAATTTTTATTTCTTTTTCCCTCTGAGAGCCTTATGATGCCTCACCTGCAGTAGGATGAGGCAGGCTGTGTACCTAACTTATTAATCTCTGTTGCAATTGTGGTTTATTTGAGTACTGGTGGGTTCCTACAAGAGTATTTATGCATGTATGTAGACTGTAGCACATTAATGTTTTTTACTCATTCGGGTGCCTAGGTTCTGACTTTGGTTTTAGTTTGGCAACTGCAGTGCTGTACTATTGTCCTCTTAGCCCCTTATTTTCTAGCAATATGTTTTCGAGTTTTTGTATTAGGTTTCTGTCAATGCACAGTCTAGTATTTCCCCCAGAGGAGAGATTTTCCATTTGCTTTTGCTGTTTTCATTCACACTGTGTGATAAATGTGGTAAGATCCAGTGGGCAGAGTCTTGCCACCCTCTTTACCCATCCCTTGCTCAACCTCCTACATTAGAGCAGCTGTAGATGCTCGTGGCTGGCAGACAGCCCATCTCTTGTTCCATTCATTTGTCATCCTTGTTTCTCTCCTGGATAAATGATGGCAGAAGACCTCTGAACTCTCTTATTGTTTATTCCCCCTCTCATGTCCTCAGAATCTCCTTCGAAGACAGGATATTAAGACTGGGCATGCTTGCAAGTTTATATTTAAGCCCTTTTAGAAAGCTCTGGGTTTGAATTTTCCTGCTTCCATTGCCACTAGCATTCTTACATTCTTTTTTCTTCTCTGTTCTGCTAAGAAACTTGGAAGCTTTGCCCTTCAAAGCTTCAACGGTTTCAACCTCATTTCTATGCTGTGTTCTTTCGGATATTGAGAAGGAGGGAAGAGAGAAGCAGAAAAAAACACTTAAATTCTGAGCGTCCTCTCCACCCCTCCAAAGGATCTGAGAGCCCAGAAAGACAGCTATGTTATTTGTGTGGAGATTTGTTTTCCATTTGATCAGCCTAAGATCAGCCAGGGTGAGCAAAAGGTGTTTGAGAAGTAAAACAAAAGTTAAACCATGCTTTTATGTGAGCTTTATTTTTTTCCTTGAGGATTTATTTTCTTTCGTATTATGAAGCACCAATAGTGCTGTCAACTATAAAAGATTAGATCTTGTGGTGCAGTGTGCCAGGGTTTATAGGATCAGGCAGGGCATGGTGAGGGTTTTTCTGGTCACATTTTGTCTTCATAAATTCATAGCATCAGCTTTCTGTGCTTGGCTTGAACAATGAGGAGCTTCCATTGCATTCTCTCTAGGAGCAGAAGAGCCTGCCCTTTCAGTATCCTTTTCCAGTTTCCCAGCTCACATTTTCAGGTGAAAGACAAGTTCCCAAAGGCTCTATGACCTCTCCTCACTTCATTCGGATCTACAAGGTTAGGAAATAGCCTAATGACACTGTAAACTAGAAGGCATCCATGCCTGTAAAATAATTATCCTTTTTTTCAGACAAAACACCTCACAGCGACCCTTTGAGATACTCTCATCTGTGCCTGACAGAATGGGAAACAGGTAAGAGAATATGAAATAATGGAGAAAAGGACAGAGAGTGAGAACTGTGAAATCTTGTACGTCCCTGTTCTGACTTTCTAAGACAATGACCTTCCCTTTGTCCTTCAAAGCAATCTATAGTCATTTTACTTGTATCTTTAATGTTTCATTCAACATAGTGTGAGACCATGAATAATGAAGTTTACACTATACAGGGCGGGTAGCTATTGATTTACACAAGGTATGTTTCATTTATTAATCTGTAAATCCTATGCAAATATATGCATGGCAGGAAATTAAATCAATGCCTGTCACTTATTCTTTCAGTCTGCATTCTTTTATGAGTATAAATTTGACATTAATACCAGTGTACAGGAGTGCACTTGCTGAGGAAGCAGTGATTTACACTGGTGTGCAAATCACTCATACGGTCTGAACGAGAGCTTTTGAAAAGAGCATGTGTAACCTGGATCTGTTGTCCCTTGAGTGCCATTTTAGAGGTGGTCTTGGATCCATTCATTGTACAGATTATTTAACTATCAAATTGTAATCGCTTGCTTTTAAGTTTTTAAATGGTGTGATTTTGAGGCCTGGGACTGGAGAACAAAGCTGAGGGTAGAGAAACATCATAAAAATGAGGCAAGCAGCTTACTACTTCTCAGGTGAGCTATCATTAAACTCCAGTTGTGCTTTCAGCCCATCTCAAAGGTGAACAGTATTAGCTTCAGATGGGTGCCTGAATCCTAAACTAAAGGCTGTAACAAAGCTGTTACCATGTAAAGTTTGCAAATGAAGGATCTCCAGTAGCATCCTCTTCACGTGAAGCATGAAGACTACTCCTGTATTCATACTTCAGCTCAGCAGCTGCTCTCCTGCATCTGCAATGCGAAACGAGGCATACCCATACCGCTCTGCTACTCGGTACAGGAATAAGTCCTGCCTTGCTTTATGGGGCCTGGGAGTTCCCAGCATTTCTACAAAGTTTATCTGTACTTAAATCTAAAATTCTTAGCTTGATATAGGAGAGAAAACTCTTATGAATTTACTTTTCCCAGATGGAACGAAAACAGTTTCCTAAACCCAAGGATTACTTAGGTAACTTACTGGTATGTGCAGCAAGAGAAAGGAAAAGGAAAGTCCTCCTCAAATCAACAGCAAAAGGCCAATGGGCTTTAGAAAGATGTGATGAGAGATGAGTGAACCCTCTTTATGGACAAATGGCAGAAGGTCCAAAAGTCCGAAAGTTGAAGGATGGTGCAGAATAGTAGAGATGGAGACAGGCTCCTCACAGTGCCATAAGCTGAAATGAGAGCGCCAGACTAGGAATAAAATAAATAAATAAAAAGAATAATAAAACCCCCAAATAAAATAAGCATTAAAATTAAATAAATCTAAATAAAAGAAAAAGGTTTTTCACCATGAGAACATCTAAGCAGTAGAGCAGGATGCTCAAAAAGGTGGTCCAGTCTCTGTCCTTGGAGGTTTTGAAAACTCTTTTGCCAAATGGATAAAGCCCTGAGAAAGCCCCTAACAGATCCTGCTTTGAGCAGGTGGGTGAACTAGAGACCTCCCAAGGCCCCACCAGACCTTAATTATCCTGTGATACTGTTATCTGCTAGGATGTTGCAACAGGCTACTCACAGAGGCCCAAATAATGAAAAGCAACCACTGGTGTGAAAGGCTGGTGAGGGTTTATATACTGAGAAGAGCATTCCTTGCCATCTGGACCTTGTGATGCCAGTAATGATGACAAGAATAAACATTATAATTAGGGAAAGGGAAAACTCACCTGATTTTTATGATCTGATGGACATTCTCTGGGGGGAAATGGGGAAGAACTAGACACTAGGGTTGGGCAGGAGACATGCATCCATTAACTAATGCCAGATAAGGAGAACTGCAGATATGACTGTAGATCCTACAAGTATTCCCACACAGTTTGGGAAGTGCTGCCTGTTAGTGGTGGGATGGAAACAACGGTAAGAAATTCTAGGAGGAAATATTTTGGGGTTTTCAATGCTTGCTTTTTGATGGGTAGCTTTGTGCATTTCATTCTTTTCAGAAGGCCTAATGATTTCTTGAAATAGGGTGGGACACTGAGAATCGGTGGCCTATGTCTGATTAATAACTTGATTATTTTGGTGGTAGTAATTATTGCATTTTCTTACTGATATATTATGAAAACAGACATTTTCCATATCTGAGTGTGTCTGAGTTCAAGCAGGGTCTGATAAATGTTTTGTGTGAGAAAATGAATGGTTTTTCTAGATAGTTGTATGTAATGAAGTATATGCTAAAGGAAAACATTTGAGTCATCATGTGATAGAAACAGCATGAGCAAATTTAAGAAATGTATGGTTTTATTTCTCAAACTCAGTTTTTCTTTCATTTTTAAGTCACGTTTCTGCCTTAGCCATCTTTACATACCCTGAAACAAGCAAGATGAGAAAGCACTGACCTGGAGATTGGGCTTTGGGAATTTTTTGCATTACTATGAGGTGGAAGTGTCATAAGAAAAGAAAAATCCCTGTTCTCATGAAATGCATTTTCTAAAGCACAGCTTTGAAGACTCCAGAGGTTCAGATAAGCATCCAACACTGACATCTGTGGGTTTGAATCTCAGACTTCCCTAATGCAATGACCCCATTTCACTACAAATTGCTCTCTCTACTCAGCTTGTTGTGGGTTAGTTAAAATCGGCCTCTTTCTGCTAAGAGTCCCACTTCAAAAATTCATTCTGAAGTTTTCACACTGAATACATTTGCACCTGTCAGTTCACAGGAACCTATCACTGTCTTCCAGGAACAAAAAACATCCTGAACTAACTGTTGATGGGGTTTTATGACTCATTGAAGCCCAGAGCTACGTGAAACTGGCTTTAATTTCTAAAAATCAATAATACTTTTAAGCGCTATGTGCCTCTGATAGTATTCTTACCCAAGTGGAGAAGCAAATGTACTCAATATAAAAGGTGAAAATAGATTTTCATTCAATTTAAGGCTGAAGTAGTGTTTCTGAATATAGCTCTCATAACAAAGCTCAGTTGTTGGGTTTAAGGGAAACAGTTGTGTAACACATTGCAGGCATCTGAGGGTGTTGCAGTGTAAAAGAAAGATGAACCTGACCAGGGTTTGGAAGAGAGGAATTAAGATTTCAAAATAAAAAAGAAGACTTTCCGGAGCTGAGTCACTTCTTGATGGGCTGATAATGCCGTGAAATTTGTTTTAAATATAGTATTTTTTTTTTTCTGGTGGTATATTGAGCCCATTGTGTACCCCAGTCATTTGATGGTGTCACAGCACAATTCCTTTCTCGCTGCAAGTCTCTTGTGTCAGTCAGAGAAAAAGAATAACAATCTATTCCTGGGTTTATATTGTCCTGTTTAGACCATTTTGGAAAGCTACAAAATGTCCTGGATAACACAGCTTGAATTAAAAGTTTTCATAGCTTTTTCAGACACTGCAAGCTTTCCATGCAAACCTAGTTTAAAAAAACAACTATGTAATTGATGTTCTACCCTCCCTGCAATGAAAAATACCGCAAGAAACATATATACGTATCTATTTACATATAAAAATGTCATGTTTCAGAATTCTCCATTTGCAGTGCTCATACCCCAGCTAAAGAAATGCAGCACATTCTTGGTGTGCTTCCCTTTTCTGGTTGTCACAATGGTGAGAGCTAACATCCCTGTGGGCTGCACTCCTAGGGTAGGGTGCCTTTGTCCTTGGCTATCTTCATGGCAGCTTTCAGCCCTCCATTAAGGTGCACCTTCTTGCTTTGATACCAAAACGAGGGTCTCAGTTTGCCACCCTGTCAATAGCTTTAGCACTTTTAATTGATTTACCACTGATTCTTGATTACAGGGGAGCGATAAAAGATCACGTGAGCACACTGTACAAGTGAATTGTTTCTCTCCTGTAGTATCACCTCTAGACACTGCAGAGGATCTCAGTCCATTTGCAGCATGTACATTTGGTAATTAGTGTAAGAAGGATGCTAATAACAAAACCTGGTGATACAACACTGTCCTGGGTTGAAAGACACAGGACTAACTTGTCTTCTAATGCTGGGAAAATTTGCATTTTTGGAAGACTCTAGTGTCTGAATTTTTGAAAATATTTATTTGTGAAAATATTATAGCCAGCCAGGCTCTGTGGGATTCAAGGTCTCAGTGTTTTTGAGCCTTGCTAGGCGCAGGGACAAGGAGGAACAAGGCCTGGGCATTTGACCCAGGCTGGCCAACAGGGTTATTTCATACCATAAATGTCACATTCAATATAAATTAGAAAATTTTGCTGCGTAGCTCTCTCTCCCTTGATGGAGGCAGGTCAGACAACTCCTTGCCCCGGTGCCGGAGCCCTGAGGCCTTCCCTTCCTCCTGAAGCCATTGCGCTGGCAGTGTCCGCCATTTGCTGTCCCTCCGGGGAGCGCACGGCTTCCTGCTGATATAACTGGCTGAGTATAATTCCTGTATCTTATATCAGTATCAGGATTAATACTGGTATTATTGGTAATGATTTAGTTTTAGTCTATTAAATCTATTTATATTTTCAACCCTTGCATTTCCTTGTGTTCCCCGATTCCCCTTTCCGGGTGGGGAGGGGTCATCGGGTGATCGAATAATTGTCTAAACGACAATAGATTGTTATGGGTTTTCTCAAACCATGATAAACACAAAAGCATCACTTTTCCAAGGTATTGCAAACTTTTTAGGAGATGTTTCAAATCGTCAAACTAGTTCTCATGAAGTAATTAAAGAAACAGTGAAGAAAGAATGAAGGTAAGCATTGTATGTTTCTTTTAAAATGGTGTTTTACATTGTCTAATCTCCAGATGTCACAAAAAGAATGATGTTGCTATAGCAAGAGAGAATCTGTGTTTGCTACGGGAAAGATGATAAACAGTTTTGACTAGAGTCCTGTGAATATATGTTTGCAAAGGAGTCACATAAATTCAGAACTTGCTAGAAGAATAAAAAAAAACTGGTTTGGTGCAGAGTTAGTTTAATTACTCCATTATTATTATTTCTTAGCTTGTTTAACAGAAGCAGATTTGCAAATGACTTTGAATTCTGCAGGAAGATAATTTTAATTTTATGGGGCATTTGTACTCAGAAGTAGGTGTTTTGCAGATGAAAGCATATGGTGCTGGAATTCTCCTTGTCTGTCGTCAGGATCGGGTGATACCAGCCCACTCCAGCCTTCAGATGCTACCACACTTTGTAGAGTTTCTGCCTATAAATAATACACTATCTTACAGCAGAACTCACTAAAAGAAGCCAGCTGCTGTGAGCAACTTGTTACTGGATCACAAGAAAACTAATAACAACTCTCTGCAATATTCACCAGCTTCTAATAACCACTAATGCTTGAAAGCTTGGACTAAGATTAACCACTTTCTTAGGGGCCTGTAAAAGCACCCAGTCAAGAGCTGTGTGCACTTTTTTGTGGACAAAATACCAGACACTTCCTCTAAGATGCTAGGATCTGTCTTCAACAAACCAGCTGGAAAATTTTGTCTCTTCAGAAGGGTTTCTGCTTCAGTTCCCCATCTGTTAGAAGGAGCACTTCTAATCATGGAAATACTTCATGGAGCCTCAAGAACTGACCATTCAGCACCATTTCACCCACTGGCTCATTTATATTTTTAACAGCAGTTAAAACCAAAAAGAAAATATCCTCACAGTCATGTCCTTGACATAATATCAGACCTTTCTCTTCTACTGAAGTTGGAGAATGTAGGTAGCTAACGTTGGAGGCTGGTGTAGCTTCCTCAGATATGGGGTTGCAAAGCAAATTTATTCTTTCTCATAGTCTTTGTACAAGTTGCCAAGATGTGATGTGTTGGGTAGTTTGTTCTGCAGTTATGTAGATTCTATTTTAGTCTCTTCAGGACTGTGCAACACGCACGTGATATAGCGGCAAGTTTCTGCCGTTCTGCTCCTTCAAATAAAAGCAGAGTACTGAGATGCATTAAGAGCATCTGAATTAATCAAAAGAGCATGTTTTATGGATATGCTTACTGCTTCATTTATCAATGAAGAATTCCAGGTGCTGTGAGATCTGTAGTGTATCCAATTTAAAGTTGTTCTTAAAGAAGAAAATTTGTTTACTTCTTATATGGGTACTTAATCATGGTAAGCTGATTATGGGATTCTTTTCTGTCTTTTCCAGATGCCTAAATCTTACCATTATCACTGCCTCTCACAACTGTAACAAAAGCCACACTGGCAGATCTTACCATTCATGATTTCACCCTTCTAATTTTTAAAATGAGTATATATTCTTTGTTATTTATTCTATTATATGCCAGTAAAAATTTTCATTATTTTTTTTTAAGTAATGCTGCAATAAGACAAGCCACTGAGACTATGATTTAACTGGAAACACTACGTCTGTACCTATTGTCCTGTTGAAAGAGGGACACCTATATCTTTTTCCTTGGTTCTTATGGAACTTACATATGTCTACAACAAAGACTGGTAAGAGTTATACTGCAATGAACATTAGCTATTTCAGTTACCAGTATCAGAATGATAAAATTATCTGGAAGTATGGAGCTATTCAACTCATGTACTAAACTGGGAGTATTTGAACACATTAAGTTTCAACAAAATCTATGAATCAATCATTTTCCTTTATGAATTAGAATCGAATAACAAAGAATATCAAAGTGCTGTTTCATAAGGTTTAACTTCGTCATTTGTAAACAGATCTTATGTATTTTGTCTCAAAAACAAGAAAATGAACAAACTCAAAATGCAAATACACTTTTTCTATAAAGTTAAAGAATCCTCTTTGCTCCTGGCCTGGGTACTCCTATGAATCCATGGCGATTCGACCACAATGAAAAGTCATCTTCTTCCTGGAAGAGAGCAGTTTTGTCTACATCTTGATTCTTACTTGTGTTTTCACTTTTTGTGCCTGTTGCCTGTTGCAACCAAGGTCCAAGTGACAAAGGCACCACGGCATTTCAGTCATTACTGTTCCTGGTGAAACATACAAGATTAATTTATGACCATTTACCTATGTACTTCTGTCTTTAGTGATTTTAATCCACTTTTACTCAATTGAGATCTTTAATCCTGAGGAAATCTCTGTCGGAAGATGTTGACATAGATGAAGGGGGACATCACAATCACGTCATGTGATTGGTAAAGCAGTTTGTAGAGCGTGCATTAGAGCATATGCAGTAAGGCAAGGAGGTGGTTACAGTGAGTGTTAACCTTTCAGCTCTTTGTTTTATTAAGGCAGGCTCTCAATACTCAGTTAACGGAGATGTCAAATTGCGAAGAGTAGAAAATTGCAGGTCACATTTTACCAGCTAGAAAGATGCATTGCTGTCCCATTTTCTGTTTCCCACACGTGCATACGCACCTGGTGGGTACCAAGTGAGCACCTCATTATACAATAATAAACAAGAGATAAAGTAAGCTCTTTGTCAAAAACTATTGGATATTTTTCTCTTCCATTTCAGCTTTCCTAGGAATTCAAGAGACGTTTTGTTTTAGCCATATGGTAGCAATTTTTTCCCCATTCAAGACTAATTACAACTCCTTGTCAGTTTTCTCTCTTTCTCTCCCCCTCCACAGCATTTTTACCTGATCAGCAGGTAATCAAGTATCACTTGATTAAGAAATTCTATGGTATCTTAGATACCACTGTGCGTCTGCTAATGGTAAGTGCTGGTTGTTGAGCAAACATTGCTCTAAACTAATTGCTTTCTTTGCTGGTCGTTCATTGAACTTTGTGGTGAAGTTTTTGATTACAAAGGAAATACACTGTGGCAAAGGAAAAATTAAATTTTAATGCGAATATTGCGTTTAATGGAGAAGAGGTAAAGCTATTTTTGAATTTGGTGATGAAACTAACAGAATAGGAGCAGTTAGGTAATTATTGTATCATACTGCATTTCCATATTGGAGAATGTTATGTGTCATGTTATGTTTCTTTCTTTGTGTAAGATAGATGACTTTAACTAATATGGATTATTTGCCTCCTACACTGATTTCAGTGTCACTGCTTACAAAAAACATTGCTAATCAGCATGAGAGAGGGTGACAGAATCAAGCAAAAACCTACGGTGCCCATGAAATTGTTAGATCATTTTGCATCTTAAAGAGAGAGCCTCTCCATTCAAGTTAGATTGAATTTTAAATTATCTGTTATTTATAGTGATTCTTTCCATAGTGTGGTGGGTTTGAAAAGAACTACTTATATAAAAAAAATATCATGGGTACCAGTACACAATCTGGCATAAGTAGCTCCAATTAAAATAAACAGAACCCTGTGGGTAGGAGGAGAAGAAATTAGAAGTGGAGTAACTTAAAAAATGAAATGAAATGCCCCTTTTAAGCAGCCAAATACTAATGCAATTAAAATTACTAATCTGAAATTAACATTCTGCTAAGGGAAATAAAGTAATTTAAGAGACCAGATCATTTTTGGTCATATTAATAGTGTCACATGGTCACGAACCATTCCCTTATCTAATATAGTAACATTCTTTCAATATGGAACACATTTGCCTTTTTAATTACTTAGCTGTTAAAAAAAAAATTACACTTTTATTCCCGGTGGACGGTTAAGAAATTGTGATTTATGCTTTGCTTCATTAGAATTGGGTAAACGTGACCTTGACATACTTCTTGCAGCTTCCTCAAATGCTCTCATGGCAGAGGAAGGAGTTCATGACTATGACTTGCTGTGTGAATTCTCCAATGTCCCCCAGAACAACGGGCAAATATTTTTTTTCCCTGTCTCTGCCTGTTTAGTCATGGTTTTTTGACTTTCATACTTCGTACGGGGCAACTCCGGCTTGGGCATATTCAATGAAAAGGCATTAAGAAAATAAGTGAAGCATATCTTCAGAACTCAGGCTGTGTCTACCTTGAAATGGAATAAACCAAACATAGAGCATTCTTCTCAAATTCCTGCCTGAGGGTGGTTCTGAAAAGTACAAATTGGCAAAATAAAATACCAAATGGCTTGGGCTTATCTGGTTTATGGCTTCCACAGTTTGCATAGCCATTTCCTATTGCAATCTGAACAGCAGAAAAAGAAATGCCATGCACAGAAATATACATACCCAGAAAAAATCCAGTTGATGCAATTATCCCCTTAAAAATGCTGCTTAGGAATGAGGCTTTTAACTCTGCATAAACCAAAACAACCGAGAACTATGAGCTCATCCCAACAAAATGTGACTGCTAGTGCCTGTGTGTAAATGAGCATGCCATAGGCTTTCCAGATTAGTAAAAGAAGCAATGCTGGTTCTGGTCATCTTGGGGAGGGCTAAAAATGGTCCTTCTTGTCTTATGACAAAGAGCCATGCCCCAGCTGTGTCTCTCAGGCTCTGCCCTTAGTGCCAGGAAGGACCATGTGGGGGTGACGGGGTTAGATTCAAGCTCTTTTCACCTCATAGTGACAGCAACAGCATATAGGGGTTTTGGGATGCATCACAGGTTTGTCAGATCATCAAGGTATTCCTCCCAGGAGTATCCCTGGCTGTTATCTGGTGCTGAGAGGTTTTGCATTCAGCCTCTGGTTTGTTTTTTTTTTTTTTTCCCTTCTGATTTTTTTTTTTCTGGAATCATTATAAGCAATTACATTTTTTAAACAGATATTTTTATAATTCTGTCTTCGGCTGTTTTGTGTGTGGGCGTGTATACTGCCTACGTGCTCCGTGTGATATTGAAAAGGTTTAACATAGACACAACTCACATCGGTGCACGTAGTACACACTTTATGAAGTGCTTCTTCTCTAAAGACCGTGTTCCTGAAGGGCAACCATCTTTTGCCTCAGTGAGTAAAGATAAAACGAAATAAGCAATTGTTTTGATTTCACCAAAAAGGAATGCACTGCCTTGTGATTACTGTAAAAATTTCAGGACTCAGCTGGAGTAGCATCTAGCAAAGGGAGAGTGGGGCCCTAAGTAATCTTAATTCAGTTTAACAGCTAGCAACAGGCGACTGTCCTGTTACAGACTAGTGATTCATCCCTTTTTCCCACCACTTCACCCAAAACAAACCCAACTTGTGTAACTTTCTTTGGTGGAGTTTGTGCTGAGCCATTGTCATCTGTAGCCGGCAGCAGCTCTAATCTCTGTTGCCACTACCTGCTTGTGACCTCCTGGCCAACCAGAGCTTCTCTAGATACAGCTTTTATTTTTAATCTTTATGAAGGATTGACTTATCCTCTTCACCAGGATGTTTTAGTGGTCTTAGCACATCCTGTTGTTAGACTCTCTTGACCTTCAGTATCACGTATCTGTATACTGATATTTGCAGAACCTTCTGCTCAGAGAAATCTAGTCCATGAGAAACGTTTTTTCTTTCATGTTGCACACTATTCCACTTACTCACCTCTCTTTTTCCAGGCGTACCCCAGTGATTTTAACATCCCAACAATATAAACTATTCCTCTTGGACTTCGCGTTGCCAATTAAGTCACATTTCCTCTTGTCCACAGGAATTTCCACTTCACTGTTTTCATTACCCTGGCATTTGGTAGCTAGGAGACTGAACAATTTCTTGCATGAGTTTGTTGTCTTTATGGTTCTGTGGGTTGGTTGCAAATTGATTGTGACTTTATGTCCCTTTGCAGCCCTCTGCCCACATGTTAGCTGTCTCCCTGCTCTCCTCCAGCTAAGTCTATACTGCTCACGATGCAAGCTGTGCCTTTTCATACTGTGTGTGCTTTCTTTTCTGCTCCGAAAGGAAAATAAAACATAGTGAAGGCAGGTCATGTTGCCCCAGTGGAAATTTATACTGACTAGTTAGAGCTATCCATGCAGGGAAAAGACCAAAGTATCTTCTATAAATATCTTCTGTATCTCTCTGGGTGTCCCAATCACCTGCATGAGGGACTCTCTATGTATATCTCATAATTACCATTGTTGTGCATGAACAAACAGCAAATTAGAGTCCCCAGATTAATTTTTAATAATTTTAAAAAATAAAAAAAAAAGTAATAGTATTTTTAGGGGGAGTTTCTGAAATGTTTGAGTGTTCTAATGTCTCATTTTCAATCTTTTCCTTGCAAGAAAAAGCTAGAAATAGATTTTTTATATAATGAAAATCAAGATTCTCCTTTCAGGATCTTCAGCCTCTGTGCAGCACCTTGTGGCTCGGCAAAATGCATTCAGCTAGGTAAGTTCCTAGCTGGGGTGGTCAGGAACCATGAATGTACTCCAAATAAAAATAAAAAATCCAGGTATCTTCAAACTCTGAACTGCAGATTCAGTTCTGAATCTGAATTTCAGGCATGATTTTAACATCCAGACTGGTTTAAGTCATAATCCTAGGTATAAACAGTTCTAAACCTATGGGGAAGAGAAAGACATATTTGAAATGCAAATGCAAATACTGTCATTCTAACTCCCCCTAATGCAAATTCAGCTCCTGCAGTAAAACCCCACAGTTCCAGTGCTCATGAAGACTGTTTCTTCACGACTCGTTGGCACCTAGAAGGACAGCTTAAGTCATAATCCTAGGTATAAACAGTTCTAAACCTATGGGGAAGAGAAAGACATATTTGAAATGCAAATGCAAATACTGTCATTCTAACTCCCCCTAATGCAAATTCAGCTCCTGCAGTAAAACCCCACAGTTCCAGTGCTCATGAAGACTGTTTCTTCATGAGTCGTTGGCACCTAGGATGTGTCCCCTGGAAGGACATGGATTCAGCAGCAAGACAAGGTGACTGTCCATCTTCTCCTGAACACTCCTGTTCGTGGTGGCACAACTTTATTGTCTACTCCTAGCTCTTTCCTTGTCAACTTTAATTTTTGTAAGTGCTTTATGGTGAGCAAGAAAAATATTTTACTACTGCCGAGTGACTGATTCTCATCTTAATAAACTGGCACACAGATTACTTTTGGAAACGTGAGAATTGACTTATTGGGAGACACAGAAAAGCAGATTTTCTCTGCTCTGTGGCAGTGCAGGTGAAAGAAACCAACAGACAGAATACAGGTCGTCTGTCTTTTTTTTTTTTTTTTTGATTGTTCTGGGTACCTGTAGCTATGACTTTGACAGCTGAGGGTGCTCAGCTGTTCTGAAAATAAGCCCCAAAGCTTCTGCCCTCAGCAAGCTTTTATTGCTTTAACTCTGATTGATGGGTTCAGGGAACTGGAGCCTAAAGATAAGTCTTTAATGGATCACTAAATTGTGACTGCCAAGCAAATTATTGTGTATGGGCTTTACAAATTGTGCTACCAGAAGACAGCATATTTCAGGAGTGAAATTTTACACTGGAGGGAAAACAAAATAACAGCATTTTCAGGAGTGGTTTTAATGGCTGTTTTTTTTTTTTTCAGAATACTTACTTGCTGCTCTCTCCTTTCTTTGTTCAGTATTCACTTAAGAGACTCTCCCTTCTGTGATATACATGCTGAAGTTACTAAGAAGGCCATTTTATAATATATATACTCTTATATTATTTTGCAACTGTAAATTTTGTTTCTGAAGTTATCAACACTAAAAAGAATACAGACAAATTACTTTCTAGAAATGAATATTCACACATGCAATATAAGGGAGTTACTCTTCTTTTTATTTTCACATCTTTATTTGTGACACCTGCAGAGATAGTTGGGACACTTAATTTATGGCCTCATCTTTTTTCACTGTCATCTTCATAAACATTTCCTGTTTAATGGCTTAATTTGGCTTTTCTATACTGGGTTAACACTCATTAAAACAGTTTTTGCAGCATGTTTGTAAGCTAATTATCTGGACATAGATCTTAACTTTTTAACAATATTAGTGTCCAATAGTCATTTTTGTATGGAGCATGTGTTGAATTGCCTTTGATAAGTATTGGAGGCAATTTAGTCTAACAACTGCAATACCTTTTCAGGTATTGCTTGTCTGTGAATTGTTGCCATCTCTACTAGTAACAAACCTGGAAATAATACACACCTAAAAACCTCAGTCATTAACTGCTAACAGGTCTCTTTAAAGGTTCAGAGCACAAGAGGATGATTTGTCATGTCTTGAGCACATTAATTTTTTTGCGTTAGATTATTACTTTGTCATTGTTTTTATGAAGTAATTTGTATATCAAAGGTCTGTTCAGTTCTGTGTGATTTACGCCTGATGTAAACTTGAGGTTGTGAGAAAAAGCAGTATTTAAGGGTTAAGAAATGTTTAGTGTCTCCATTGATTTTCATGCATAACAGACAAACTTTTTTAATGTTAAAATTAAAAACCTTTAAAAATATTTTAAAAAAGAAACAATATGCAGCTAGAAAATGAATTTATGGAAGGATTTGAATCAGAAAAGGCTGGTAAAAATATTAAAATATAAAAGAAAACTTTGCATCAAATACATTAGGAAATCAGAAGTCAGAATTTGGTGAATAAAGCAAAAATTAGAAATTGTATACTGATTCCCATTTTGAGATGAAATACAAATGGCAGGTATGTGTAAGGAAACATATGACAAAATTTGTTCTACATGACATCATAACTACAGATTTGGGCTTAAAAAGGGACATTAAGATTACTTTGACTAGCTAGGGAAAGAGGAATGTTTTACTTCTGGACCTGAAAATATGTCGCTTTTGTGTCTCTATTGATAATGTGAACTTGGATGAAAGCAAAAGCAAAAAAAAGGTCATACATTCACATTTTGTTAAGCCAATAATACTGCAAAGGGTAATGCACGTTTTCCAAGGGTAGTATAGTAGACTTCTGGGTACCTTAGATGAATTTTAGTTTTATTTTGCTTGGGTAAGCATTTTGTGATCACCACAAAGCCCTCATAGCAATGAAAAGTGCAGAGTGAAGTGAGAGTCTGAAATGAAAATCATTAGTTTGCCTGGGATGTCTCCAAGGGAACACAGAGATACTGAGGTTTGCAATATGTTATCCTCCAAATTATAACATGTGCACATTTGCACATTTGCCTATTTATAGCCAGGAAAATGAATCAAACCTTATTGAATGAACAGTGATGGACAAATACTTTCAATATAGTGGTAATTTTACGTCTGTGTCTTGGGCTTTTATTGTTATATGAGCTGGGTCATGTTTTGTCTTTTCTGTGTGAAACCCCCACAATTATAAGCTGCTGTTTTAACTGAGGTAAGGACTTTATAAAAGAAATGTTTAGCTTAACTTTGCTGATAACATGAAATAGTACCAGACCTTGAATTCTTCCTGTCTTTCAAATAGTCTTTTCACGTTTGCTGTTTTCTGAAGTAGAATAAATCATATTTTTGGTGCCAGGATTTCAGAATACCATTTCATATTCAACAAGGGCTCTTGGAGCATCACGAAAGTAAGAAGCTCACTTATTGGGAAACCTTAGACAGGTGAAAATATTAGTGATCTCTCACCAACAGATGCATCTGTGCTACTCAACACTGACTTCATTGGTGTAAGTTCTCCCCAGCTTCACACAGAGTATATGTAGACAGATGGAAGAATAAAATTATATTAGAGTCAATATTGGAGAGTAAAAACTGAGAGTGCCAGAGAGGAAATTTGTCATGAAATTGTACTCTTTTGTTTTTCCCAAAACCATTTTAATGATGTTGTTGTCATTATTGCTTTAATGCTGTTAGTACAGAGAGCATTGTTCCTGGAACGGGCAGACAAGATCTGTAAGTGCCTAGCCAGCAGATTATTTGTATGACTTCTGAGGACACATAAACCTGAAACATTATATGTATTGGGTGCACACCTGTCTTCTTCAGAGAACAGGAGAGAAAGCAAAAATCCTAATAATGCTCATCTAGAAAAGGGTAGAGTAATACCAAATGCAAATAACCTATATCAAAGACTCATCTGAAAGGAGTTATCTTCAAATCTGCTCCACGTCCTCTGTCCTACAAGGAAGTTTAGACTTACATGGAAACTATTAACAAGGACAGAAGAAAAGGAGAGATGTAGAAGTGAAACCTCACAAAATGCAAAAGGGGATGAGATGATGGTAATCACAAATGCCTTTTGCAAGTACAGCTAACACAGATTTTGTTGCAGGAAGGAAAAGTATGGCAAAGGGGTCACATTAAAAAACTTTCAAAAACAAGGGAAATTGGACTGGGGCGGAGACCAAGCATGGCATAAGATGAATGACCTGACAAGTCAGTGTTTGAATGTTGTGTGGTAGCGTGTAATAAAAACAAGAAAGAGAGAAAGCTGTGCTTGCATCTTAGAGAAGGAGACATTATCTGGATGATAGATGGTGAGTAGGTTGACAATAGATAGTTTCTGAACAGGTGCAGGTGGCTAATGCTTCTAAATTTTACCTTGGCTTGATCACATCAAAGTAACAAATTTTTAATCCAGTGATTCCTTTCCTACTTTTCATTCGTCATCACAGGAACAGAAGAAGTGTCCAACATAAAATGTATGAGACTCTTGAAATCCTGGTAGGACTGCAATTGAGTACCCATGATATTTCATAGACAAATAAAATCACCGAATTGTTTGTGTAGGAAGGGACCTTTAAAGGTCATCTAGTCCAACCCCTCTGCATGGACCAGGGCATCTGGACATCTTCAACTAGATCAGGTTTCTCAGAGCCTGGTCCAACCTGACCTTGAATGTTTCCAGGGATGGGGCACCTACCACCTCTCTGGGCAACATGTGCCAGTGTTTCACCACCTTCCCTGTAAAAGATTTCTTCCTTATATCTAGTCTAAATCTATCCACTTTTAGTTTAAAACTCTTACCTCCTGTCCTATTGCAACAGGCCCTGCTAAGAAGTCTGTCCCATCTTTCCTGTAGGTCCCAGAAGGCTGCACTAAGGTCTCCCTGGAGCCTTCTTCAGGCTGAAGAACCCCAGCTCTCTCAGCCAGTCCTCATAGGAGAGGTGCTCCATCCCTCTGATCATCTTTGTGGCCTTCCGCGGGACCCGTTCCAACAGGTCCATGTCCTTCCTGTGCTGAGGACTCCAGAGCTGGACACAGTACTCCAGGTGGGTTCTCACCAGAGCAGAGTAGAGGGGCAGAATCACCTCTCTTGACCTGCTGGCCATGCTTCTTTTGATGCAGCCCAGGGTTCAGCTGGACTTCTGGACTGGGAGTGCACATTGCTGGCTGATGTCCAGCTTTTATCCACCACATATTATATTTCACAAACACAGGAGATTTAAAAAAATGTAATGCAATATTAAAAGAAGCTTTGAAACAAGTGCAGCTACAAATCTAAAATTAAAGGCAGCAAAATATGTGCTGTGAGAAACCTTGTCATGCTAGTTAGGACATGTGATTGATAAATGTGATAGCAGAGACAAAATAAAACAAAACACATAGATGAAGTGCTGCTGTTTACGAGCACATCAGAATTTCTGTGGATCTTTGATACGATAATATTGTGTAGCAAATTCAGACCTTCTCTTTCTTCAGAAGACTAAGTTCTTTAAGAGCTACATAAAACAGACTATGTGTCCATCTGGGATAAATCACACAAGCATGCCTTTGAGAATTTTTAAAAATGTATTGCTCACATCTCCAGCAAAGGCATTTTATACTGTTTTCCAGTCCCCAGGGGAGATGTCGTTCCTGTTGTACTGAGATGGCAGGGGGCTCAGAGCACACTCTTTCAGGGAGCCTGCAGATATTGATACCCAACGTATCAATGCTGATGATGCATTCCTGGTTCATACATGGACTTCCAAGAATTTCAGTAATGCTTTGGAACGTGTTATTAAAAAAATGTCTCAATCACATGTCAAGAAAGTTAAAAGACAAAACCCAAGCTGTCCTTAGAGTTCCTTAAGAGTTCAAATTTTTGCCTGGAAACCTGCTAGTTAAGAGTAATTGTTCCTGGTATCTGCTTGTCTGCGCGTGCACCAGAATGCAAATCTGAAGTCTGTGGGTAAGTGCAATCTTGTTACATGGGCAGTGTTATAGGTGGGTAAATATTCTACATGAAATGATCATGTCCTTTTCACATCAACTCCAGGCCTGCGGAGACCTATATATTTTAAAAGGTCTTCCACCAAGACATGGACACAGGAATGGTAGACTATTTGGGGGCGTGCCTTCTTGTTTTGGCTTGCACTGTTTTTCTGGACTGCCCCTAGGATACTCGTAGCAAGGTCACAACTCCACCAAGTGATACTGACTATGGAGTAGGCAGGAACATGTATGAGCTCCAGTATGAGCTCAGTGTTCAGCCATTTCACCTTGCCACCTCAGTGGTACCGTTCATCTCCTTTTCCCTGAAATACCCACTTCTAAAAGGGACAATACTCAGATCCTTTCAGAGAACTGATGTACTATATATGCTGAGATGCCTATAGACACCAGGCTGGCGAGGGAGTCAGCTCTATGTATAACAGAACTTGGGGAGCAAAATGGATCAAGAAGGTCCAGTGCTGTCCACTTCCAAAGATAACCCCAAATTTCTCTGAAGCATGTTTCTGCTTATGGCTAGCCATTGCCTGCCTAGAAGTCAGCTATTTCTGTGCAGGGCTGGGCACCATCTCATGCCTCAGAAGCCTGCCAGCACTGCGACCTGCAGTAAGAGAAATGGTATAGTCCAGAAGAAGAGAGGTGACATGGAGTATTAAATTAGCCTATGCATCCATTCAGCTGAGGGAACATTCTGTATCCCAGTAAATAGCTCTGTTGATTGACTTCTGTGCGTTTGCCTGCAGGTGAGGTGGTGAGCAATCCAAAACAGTTTCTCTTACTCTTCCTGCCTTGCCCTTGGTTAATCAAGAAACCTGTTCTCAAGAGCATCAGGATGGGATCTGTTTAGACCAGAAACAGGCATTATGTTTGTGTATGTGGTTGGTCACCTCCTTCACAGTGGTTGTTCACCTCCTTCACAGTGGGCTTCTCTAGTTTCTGTGCGGCTCACTGGGCACACTCAGAGGCTCACGGATGATCTGAGTATCAAACAGCTTTGCATGATGATTAGTCACTGAGCTTTGAACATCCTAGCTTTAGCTTGTTTGGCTTAAATCTCTCCACCTGCATAGCACATAGACTTTCCAATTATGGAGATACACAGTAAAAGGTTAGTTGTACACTGAGCTATTTTTTAATGACATTTGATGAGCTAAAATCCCATCATCTTCTATTCAGAGTTTAGTTCATTCATCACTGAAAGGGCCTATGTCCTGTGCTGAGTAGCTGTAGCAATGGGAAGAAAAATGCCCTTCCTTTTAAGAGGGAAAAAGAACAGGAAGGGATCTTAGCATTGCATGTCCTATTCTCTTGGTTTCAGTAAAACCAAATTGTGACAGAGAATATGCCAACAAAACTACTTTACATGCTTATGAAGCATGGAAATACATTTTCAAGAGAGCCAAACACCTGAAGGCAACTGTTCTTTTCTCAGCTAAATAATTACATAAATCCATATATATGAAGAGAGTGTGCACAAGTGAAAGTGATACTGACGATGCATTTCAAGCTGAGATCATAATGCATTTCATAGGCTTAATTATTTATAGACTGTGTTGCTTAATGGAGAGGATTAAAATTGGTGTTATTGGAAAATATAGAGAAAGGAACCTGAACGTGAATCTAGACACTGAGATAGGTGACCTGATTTTCGGAGAGTAGTAGTTCCTGGAGACACTAAATCCTAAGACCCTCACTCAAGTTATGAATGTGATTTTCTTTCATGTGAAGCTCATAGAAATTCTGCTGCATTTACGATTAGAAGTTTAAAATCTAAAAAAAAAAATCTGTGTATAAAGTATAACAGAAACTTTTGAAATGCTACAACAATCCTCATGCAGTTTCAAATGTCAGATCTTTGCTACTCCATCATGTTTTGAAGCTGGGAATCTCTTGATCAGCTCTCTTGTTTAAACAGTGAATAATTTCATTTTGAGAGCTCGAAAATAAATGAAAGCTGTCTTTAGGTAGGGCTGAATAAATGTTATCTTTGCACTTAGAAGAATCACCTCCTGCTGCTAAACAGGTTGTCTGACTTGGCTATGCAACAGGCTTCTATCCTGTTCTCTTTTCATTAATAATCCATTAGATGTTTTTCTTTTAATGCAATTAACGTGGTACCTGGTTTTGGGTATGAACAAGGAGAACCCAGACAAGGAAAGACATCTCAGTCTGCTTTTTTTTTTGGGGGGGGTATGGGGGGGGGTATTATTTTATTAGAAAAGGGTGTATTGCATCCTGATAAAATCTAAGCAGGAATTATGATCTCATCTCAGCACTTGGAAATTCTTCCTTGATGTCCAGTTGATAATTTCTAGCAGGGTTACCAGTGTGAATTCTCTATGTTTGTACCTCCATGGTGGGAGGCTTTCCCTGTTAATTTGCATGTTAGTTACCAGTAGATGGAACTGTTAAAACTAACTGCCTTGGGAGTAAATCCACTCTGCTTTTCTTTTTAGGGCAAAATAGCACTATTTGGATACATTAAAAAAGCAAATTATTCCTCCATTCTGCAGCTATTATGAAACTTTAATGTTCTTTTGAAAGTGTCAGATGTCCCATCTACTTAAAGACTTTACAAGACTGTAAATTGTTTCTGAGAATGAGGGTTCTAGTTAATAGTCAGAGTAATGATGAAACAGGTTATCTATATCCCTCCCATGTTCCCAGTAGGAAATACAGCTCTCATTTACTACCCAAAATTGTTGTATGTTGTGGGTAGTATTAAAAAGTTTCTTTTCTTCTACTAGTGACTATGACCTAGACAATATTCAATAGACAATACACTAGTGCTTTTTAATTATGTTTGAAAGTGTAACTAGATTTTGTATGTGATGACAGGTGATTATGTGAGTTCCTAGAAACCCCAAAGAACAAGTACATATTTGTGTTTCTTTTAGCAAGTTTTGTCATTTTTTCTCTGCACACCCCAGTTGACAAGATCTAAGGGAGAAATGTGATTATAATGACTACATGGAACAGTTATAGATGCCTACATATAGTACTCTCTTCCCTTGCAGCTGGAAATGCTGTCTGAAGAATTTGAATAGACTTTGTCCTTTCAATGCCAGTTACAAGACTTTTGGTTTCAGTAAGCAAAATACTCTTTAATGCATAATTGTGGAAATTAGTTTTTCTCTTTTTCTCTTTTTGCAATTTGGAGTTTGAAACAAATAGGAAAAAAAAGATGTGTTCGGTTCTAGTGAGATTAAGGTGGGTTTTTTTTGCTTTTTTCACAGTAAAAAAAGGAAGAGAATTCATACATCTCTATTTGAGAAGTGGTAGATGCACAGATGGAGACAGAGATTATTCTTTTTGATAGGATACCCGTTTGGCATGAAGGAAAGAGAAAAGTTTGGGATTTGGGGTTTAAATTTATTCAGTATGAACACTTTGGTTGCTTATTTGGTAGTCTGATGATAAGTTTACAGTGTGAATCAGAACCCTTTCAGCTTGTTTGAAACTTGGGTGAAGTTGGGTTTCACACACAGACTTCTACAGTGGGATTTAATTCGAAATATAATTAACGACAGAATGAGAGAGAACGGCTTCAAGCTCCAACACGGTAGGTTTAGACTGAACATTAGGAAGGAATTTTTCACAGAGAGAGTGGTTGTGCGTTGGAATAGGCTACCCAGGGAGGTGGTTGAGTCACCATCCCTGGATGTGTGTAAGGGACGTTTAGATGCAGTACTGAGGGATATGGTGTAGGGGAGGACTTTGTAGAGTAGGGGAGATGGTTGGACTCGATGATCCCAAGGGTCTCTTCCAACCTAGACGATTCTATGATTCTATGAAATGACTGCACATGGAGAATCTTTGCCATTACATATAATCAGAGACACTGGCAACATTAAAATGCGTCGATATGATGTCGACTGCAGTTTTTGTGCAATTTGTTGTAGTGTTGCTTGTTGCGTGGCCGTCAGAGTAACGCTGTCGGTTGGATGATTGCCTCTCAATAATTCTGTTCAGGGTGCAACCCCCACATCTCATCTCATCTCCGTCTCCCCTCTTTCAGTGTCAAACCCTTCCCCCTCCTCCTCTCCCTCCCCTCCCTGATGACCCAACGTTAGGAAGCCTTCCTTTACCAAAGGGCTGGTCAACCCCTGGAACTGGCGTCCTGGGGGGGTGGTTGATGCCACCAGTGTCTCCTTGTTGAAGAGGCGTTTGGACAGTGCCCTTCTGAATGGGCTTCTGGGGTGATTTGGGGTGCTTTTGGTGCAGTGGGGAGGCCAAGGCGGGCTGTGGAGCCCATGGCGGTGGGAGGCGAGGCCGGGTGGGCTTGTCCCCAGGCTTTGGGGGGGAGTGTGTGGCGAGCCCTGTCCCCGGCGGAGGGGACGCTGGGCGGGTTGCAGAGCAAAGCCTTGCAGGCCGTGTTGTGGTGTGTGTGTGTCCCATGTGGGTGGGCAAGGGCTGTGCGTGTGGTGGGGGCTGGGTGCTGCTTTGTGCGTGGGGCCGTGTCCGTGGGTCCCGCAGGGAGCCCTCTGTCCTGGCTGCCCCTGGGCAAGGGGACGGGGAGATGCCCCCGGCCACTGCCCCCCCGCTGCTGGTGGCTGCTCCCTGGGGGCAGCTCCTTGCCCTTTGGGGCTCCTGGGCTCCCCTTTGGGGCTCCTCGGGGCTGTGGCACCTGGGGGGGGCTGATTCCCGCTGCCCCCTGCCCTCCCTCCCTCTCCCCTCTCCCCCCCCACACCCCCCCAGGCACCCAGCGCTTCTGCACCCCACCCCCCTCCCTCATCTCTGTCTCCTCCCTGCGCTGGGACTCGGCCCCCCCTGCGCCCCCGCACCCCCTGACAGAGCCCTGCGCTTGCTGGGGGGTGTCAACGGGGGGCTGGTCCCCCGCTTCGTCCCCCGCCTCTCCCCCCGGGCGGGCTGGGCCGGGGGCAGCTCCGTCCCCACGTCCCCCCAGGTCCCCTGGGACTCGGGTGGTGTCTCCGTCCCAAAGTCCCCCCAGCGCTCCTGGGACTCTGGTGATGGCTCCACACCCAAGACCCCCCAGGGCTGCTGGGTCTCTTCAGGAACCTCTATCTCCAACTCCCTCCAGACCCCCCGGGACTGAGGTGGTGTCTCAGTCCCCACATCCTGCCAGGCCCCCCGGGACTCAGGTGACCTCTCAGTCCCAACATCCCACCAGGCCCCCTGCGACTCTGGTGATGATGCTCCCTCCACATCCCCCCAGGTCTCCTGGGACTCTGGTGTCAGCTCCGTCCCCACATCCCCCCAGCACTCTCGGGTCTCCGATGACCGTTGTAACCCCACATCCCCCCAAGGCGCCAGGGTCTTCATCTCCTGGAGGAGTTCCTCCAGGGAGCGCACGGCCTCCCTCACCTCCTCCAGGCCATGCCTCATTCTCCATCGATCTTTGGGAGGAATGAGGCAGTGGAAATTGCAGCGGGGGACGGGTGCCCCAGTGTCCCCAGTGTCCCCAGGCCTAGGGGTGGTGCCAGGACTGGCCTGGGAGACCCCTGCCACCTCCCCGCAGCAGTCAGAGAGCCTCGTATCTTCATCCAGG